>NW_026570994.1:2768500-2978500 GCF_026225935.1 Boleophthalmus pectinirostris | reverse complement strand
AGAATAAATCAGCATTTACAATTTTTACAAGTAAAAAATAGATATGATTTGAACATGTTCCCATTCTTTTCACTGACACAATTTCAAAACTTTTCCATGACTTTTTCATGACCTAAAGTGAATTTTCCATGACTTAACAGCACCTACATGTGCATTTATTGTCGTCTCTTTTAAACAAAAGCTGCAGATGTTCAGAAATAATCAGAATAGTTTCATGAGAACTTAAAACAACACTGTAGCTGTGTGAAAGAGATACTAAAATTCCATGACTTTTCCAAAAGTTGTCATTAAATTTACAAAATTCCATGACTTTTGCAGGCCTGGAAAATTACATTTTAAATTTCCATGACTTTTCCAGGATTTCCATGACCGTGGGAACTCTGAGTTTAACTCATATCTGAGGACACAGTTAACAATGATTTTACATCACACCCTCTTTAAATATATTGTGTCCCCTGGACAAAACAATAAATGCAAATAGAATCAAAACTTTCATTCCTGCTTACATATTTCTTCCTCCAGATAGAAGAACTCCTGCTCATGAAACTTCCTGAACATTTCAGTGCTCTTGCAAATGGCACTGAATTATGAGTCAAATGTGCATGAAATCACATCTTAAACTTTGTACAGAGACAAAATAATTCACTTCAGAATAAATAGAATTACTACATTACAATTGAAGAAATTACTGAAGTAAGAGTAATAAGTATTTGGGAAAACTACTAATTAAGTAAGAGTAACTTAAAAAGTAAGAGTAAGGACTTGACATCTGATTATAATATTATAATTTGAAATAAATGTAATTTGAAGAACAAAACATTAAATAATACACAAAATGGTCTGGTATTTTCAAAGGATAGACACAAAGGTTCTAGACATATATAATAGACAAACTCACTTCACTGTCACTAGACTGGAACAAACAATATCTAGGCAAGTTCAAACAACTTAAATTAAGAACATTTGACTTTATTTGAGTCGATTCAACTTGAAAAGTCAAATGATCGACCAGTGGAATAAGTGTGTTTTTCTTAATTCAAGCAGTATTCAACTGTTTCTTATTTTAAGAGCAAAAAGTTGTTGTTTTTCTTATTTTAAATGTAGCAAGATGTATTTTCATATTTTCAGTACAAAAAGTCTTGTTCCATTGGCAGATCATTTTACTTGTCAAGTGAAATTGACTCAAATCATGATCAAACTTTCTTAATTCAACTCATCTTCACTTGACTAGATTTAGTTTTTTACAGTGCAGACTTACTACAAATGGAAAAGAAAGCACAACTTTTACTCAAGTAATAGTACTGTTATTCCAATTAAAAATATATTACTCAAGTACGCTGCTAGAAAAGTAGAATTTCTCTCCAGAGTTGCTCCTTACCTCTCTGTGCGTGTGTCTGTGTCCCCAGGCGGAGCACACAGAGCAGCCCGAGCACTGTCCAAACTCTGGAGCTCTCATCCATGTTTACCTCCGGACACAACTGCCCAGCTCCTGTGCACGAGAGAGAGGAAGACGAGTGAAGAAGACCAGCGAGAGGGGGACGGGGGGATGGAGAGAAGAGAGGAGAGGAGGAGAGAGAGAGAAAGGAGGGAGGGGCTAGAGTGCTCATAAATCTCTGTTATTTTCTGGAGCTAAAAACATTTGGATAAAAGGATTGCTACTGTGACTACTGCCAGGGGAGGTTTAGGTGTACATTTACTTTTCTGTCAGCATATTTTTACTCCAGTACTCCAGTAACAGTACTCTTACTTGAGCAAAAGTTGTGCTTCTTCTCTTTCAGATATGATTTTTTTTATGTCATCCCTTCAAATAACTTTAAATAACTTTCAACTTCAAATTATAAATGTTACGTCCCTAGTTACTTGAGAAGTCACTTTCCCCAAATACTTTTTAACTCTTACTTTTTCTTAGAACATTACTTTGTACTTCAATTTGAGTAACTTTGAAGTAACTACCACCTAGTATCTGAGCAGTAGGAGTAGTACAAAAACTGTCCCTGTGAACACTTGCGCTCCCTCTGCTGGCCCCGACGGGGAATGACGCGTGTTAAAAAGGCAAAAGTACAAATATTTAACCATAACGAGAAGTAGGTTTTCAGTTGTTTCATTGTTCTCTGACGTACTGCGTGACGGGCTGAGCCTCAGCAGCAAGACCACTCTGAATCTACTTAAATAGTAGATAACAGGGATGTAACAATGACCTAAATATTGTGATATCGTATCTCAAAACTCTCACGATAATATCAAGAACTGTCTCAATATATTGAATTACAAGTTGTGTGAGACTCTTAAGGGTCTGTTTATACAAGAACGCTTGGGGGTAAAAACGACAAACAGTTTATTGGAAGTGCCAGTCATTTAGACGGTGATGGTGTTTTTGGGGCTTAAAAATGCAAAAATCTGAAAGCACACTCTAGAGTGGAAAAGTTGAATACACTCAGCTGTAGTGTTTCCATCTACACTGCCCAAGATGCTAAACTCTGCTCAGATCTGCTCACGCTGCGTACGCGTCTATGTCACATACATACAGTACACAGAGTGTGGGATCATGTGGGATCATTTTCATGCGTCGGACCTTCAAGCTGCTCTGGCAGCTCTAATAAACCTACACGAGGCAAAACAACAAATGTAGAGAACCTGCAGAGATACTATTAGTGACCAGAGAAGGATCTGCAATCACCTCTGTCAAATTCTGGATGCACCAGTTCGTCTCAGGCGAGACAGACAGTATGCACACACAATCAAATTCCATACACTTTTGCATCACCGTATGCAGCAGATTTCCTCCCAAAGGTGTTTGTCTAAATGCGGAATAAAAAGTGAAGACGCAGCGCCACTTTTGCGTCTTCTGTTCAGACTGTCAACATATAAACGTAGCCTCATTGTTTAAAGATCAGAGGTCTGCACTTCTAGTTTAGTGACAAGTCAAATCTGTGTTATTATTATTTGTGAAATGTGGTGCAATACTTCAGGCCTGTGATTTTAACTGTGTCGGGTTTGGTCAGATTCAGACACAAATATCTTAATGCCTGTTGGGCTCAGGTCAGATTTGATCACTGCTCTGTCAGACGTGGGTTTGGCTCTGACAGAAACATTCATCCTGATCCACACTCTAGCCTGGACTGAGTTATTGTGAATGAAGTGAATAAAGTTGAACTTATCTGTCTGTTTTGTTTCACTTAATGCACTTGCTCTTGCGTTGTATGAGTGTTTTGTTGTGTATGCGTGAGCATGCGTGTGGGAGCGGGTGTTGTAGGCTTTTGTCGTGTTTTATGAAGTGTGCAGGTGATGTGGTCTTGGTCCAGCAGGGACTGAGGTTGGAAATGAGCTTTGGTCACAATCCTGTCCATGTTTGTCTCTTTCATTGTCTTGTCTTTTTATGCGCTGTCCCTTTAACAAAGAAATACAAATACAATTGTTAAATCCCGTGTAAGTACAGGGCTGTGGACGGAGATAAGGGGTAGATGAAAACACAATTTTTTTGGTGCTCTCCATAGAATTATTATAACTTTGTCTGGAAAGTTCCATAGTATTTATATGTATCTATCTCCATTATGACAAGTGACACCATCAGGTCAAGTTACAGGTCAGATCTGTGGAGAGATTAGATAGTTTGGATGGTAATAACTCCCATTGTAAAAATAAATGTGAGATACTGTAAGTTTAATGCCACTGTGGAACATCTCCATGGATATGAGCACCATTAAAGTGTGAAAGCCTGAGAGAGAAGAGAAAGGAGAGAAGGGAAAGGTGAGAGAGAGAAAGGAAAAGAGAAGGGAAAGAAGAGAGAAGGAGTGAGAAGAGGAGGAGAGGAGGCCCCTGGTTGCTAAAGAGAGAGCAGAGGTGTGGAGCAGCAGGTGTGTGCTGTTTCATGTGCCAGGTCAGAGGTGTCATTATCACACACACTACAAACACACACACACCTGTATTACACCTGTACACTCACTACACACACAGACCTCAACACACTGTACAAGAACACACACGCTGTTCAGTGTGGAGGGACATGGGGACATGAGGGACATGGGGGACACAGGGGACATCGAGGGACTAGTTCAGAGATCATAACTGACTGCAGTAACAACAGGTGCCCAGTGACAACCCTGATCCATCCATCCATTTTCTTCTGCTTATCCGGGGCCGGGTCGCGGGGGCAGCAGTCTAAGCAGGGACTCCCAGACTTCCTTCACTCCAGACACTTCCTCCAGCTCCTCCAAGTGGACCCCAAGGTGTTCCCAGACCAGCCCAGAGACATAGTCCCTCCAGTGTGTCCTGGGTCTTCCTGGGACATGCCCAGAACACCTCCCGAAGGCATCAGGAACAGATGCCAGAGTCTCAGCTGCTCCTCTCGATGTGGAGGAGCAGCAGCTCTACTCTGAGCTCCTCCCATGTGACTGCGCTCCTCACCCTATCTCTAAGGGAGTATCCAGCCACTCTGCAGAAGAAACTAATTTCGATCTTGTCCTTCCGGTCATTACCCAGAGCTCATGACCCCTCACTCGTGAACAAGACCCCGAGATATTTGAACTCCTCCACATGAAACAAGGACTCTCCACCCTGCAACAGTGCACATTGCAGGTCCTGGCCTGATGAAGCCATCAGGACAACATCATCTGCAAACTGCGCCTTGAAATTTTGTCTATAAATACACTGAACAGAACCAGTGACAAAGGGCAGTCCTGTCGGAGTCCAACATGCACCGGGAACAGGTCTGACTGAGCACACATAGTTTAATTTAATTCCTTTATTTAGACTTATATTCTAATTTGGGTGCACATGTTTTGGTTAATATAAGTCACTTACACTTGTGTGAGTGACCAGATGGAGAACATGGAGAAGAGCAATATTTAATTTGTTTTACTAAGTTAGTTTGTCTAGTTTGTTTAAGGTTACTTAATTATCACTTATTATTTTCTGTATTGTACTTATTTGTCTTCTTGTTACTTTGATTAAGTTGGTCATTTTAGTAAATTATTTTGTGTAATTCCTCCCTCTTGTGTTTAGTTAGTCCTCATGTATTTAAACACCTCTGTTCTTTGTCTAGTTGGATTAATTTTATTCTGTTCAGTTTGATTTAAATGACCTCACTTGGGCCTGGCTTTTTGTTAATTATTTACCTAACTTCTTAGGTTCTTTTTAAAGACGATGCAGTAAAGTGTATTTACCTTGTTGACATGTCACCACCAACACCGGTGACAGTTCTGAAGATCAGCCGAAACACGTCAACAAGGTAAATACACTTTACTGTATTGTCTTTAAAAAGAACCTAAGAAGTTAAAGTATATAAGAAGACAAAATGAGCATCACTAATAAGTGGTAAACAGTTTGTTGGTGTGTGCGTTTGCGTGTGTGTGTGTGTGTGTGTGTGTGTGTGTGTGTGTGTGTGTGTGTGTGTGTGTGTGTGTGTGTGTGTGTGTGTGTGTGTGTGTGCGTGTGTGTGTGTGTGTGTGTGTGTGTGTGTGTGTGTGTGTGTGTGTGTGTGTGTGTGTGTGTGTGTGTGTGTGTGTGTGTGTGTGTGTGGTGGGGGTACCTCCAGGTTAGTTCCTCTCTGAGCTTTGATGTGGCTGGAGCAGGAGAAGGGGAAGTCTGTGTGGGGAGAGCTTCCAGATGTCCCAGTGCTCCGAGTGTGAGAACCAGAGACTAATAAACACACACACACACACACACACACACCCCTACACACACAGGCTAATACACGCTGTTTTACAGTGGGGATGTCACTGTGTCCCAGACTAGTGCCAATTCTGCAGTTTTGAACAGGAAGTCAATGCATCCGATTCTATTCTCAAGCCATTTTAGATCAATATCGCAATCAGATAATGTAAATGTAATGATCTAAGTGTGTAATAGTTTAAACAAACCTTTTCTGGACTTTTCAGACCTTTTAACCATGTTATATTTGTTTACCTTCTCGTTGTATTTGGAGTGATTTGTGTATGTTTGAGTAATCTTTCAAGACATCATATTTCAGATTAACAGGCTATATTCACACTTATGTCACAAACAGTGTTGGGGAGTAACAGATTACATGTACCGGAGTAATCAGAGTACAAATTATGAGTAACTGTATTCAGTTACAGTTTTAATGAGTGGTAATTGGATTACAGTTACTTTGTTACTTTGTTGTAAAGTAAGTAAATGGATTACACAGCAGTATTTTCCTGTTTTCACATTTCAGGCTATAGCCCTTTTGTTTTTTTGTTAGTTTTTTTTCCGGTAATTCCACTCATTGCTGGACAATAAACCAGGTTCAAACCAGGTTAAAACCAGGTCTAAACCGGGTCTAAACCAGGTCTAAACCAGGACTAAACTAGAACTAAACTAGAACTAAAACCAGGTCTAAACCAGGACTAAACCAGGACTAAACCAGGACTAAACCAGGACTAAAACCAGGACTAAACCAGGACTAAACCAGGACTAAACTAGAACTAAACTAGAACTAAAACCAGGTCTAAACCAGGACTAAACCAGGTCTAAAACAGGTCTAAACACGACTAAACCAGGTCTAAATCAGGTCTAAACCAGGACTAAACCAAGACTAAACCAGGACTAAACCAGGACTAAAACCAGGACTAAACCAGGACTAAACCAGGACTAAAACCAGGACTAAACCAGGACTAAACCAGGTAAACCAGGACTAAACTAAACCAGGACTAAACCAGGACTAAACTAGAACTAAAAACAGGACTAAAACCAGGACTAAAACAGGACTAAAAGAGGAGTTAACAGGACTAAACCAAGCTGTGTGGACGTGTGGACGTGTCTCCTCTTCTTCTATCAATAATATTTTTAATTTGGTTAATTAAAGTCTGGGCTTTTTATTTTCTTTTATCAGACAAAGCATCTTATGTTACGAGTATTCAGATTACGTTACTCACTTTAAATAACTTAATGGATTAAGTTACAAACTACATTTTGGGGTATGTAATCTGTAATAGGGGAATACATTTTAAAAGTAACCTTCCCAACACTGTCGAATGAAGTATTGTTAGTGTAAGACAATACTTGTGTGCAGAGCAACACCGCACCTAACAACAACAACAATAATAATGATTTAAAATAATATGTAAAGAGCAACAGAAATAGCAGCTGTAAATAAGAAAACAGGTGTGACCTTGTTTGGTGGAATTAACCCAAAGTGATCCCAAATCATGGATCGCTTTTTTCCACTTGTAGACGCCATCGAAAATGAAACAAATGCCAAAAGTCGCCAAAATCACCACTAACGTCACACAATCCTCCTCACTACCCAATGTTTTTAACAAATATTGGTGCATCTTTTATACTGTAGCAGTTTAGCGCTTGTCAAACCACAGGAAGTGCGCTGAACACTCTGAACCAATCACAGAGCGGAACATTTGCTGAGCCAATGAAACGCTTTGATACACTGGAGCGATGGACACGCAGAGTGAAGCAGTAGGGGGAGGGACCGACACTTCCACACTTTGGTCACGTGAGCAGCTGCTGTGAGACGAGCTCCGAGGCAGTGCTTCAGAGTGATTTGTTTCAGGAAGAACGAGACGTGCTCCAGAGCTCTGACTCATTTGTCCATCACTACTATAAGGACACTTGGATATGTGCTCCTGAAACCGATACATATCTGATCTTTTGACATGTGACTTCAGTCTGAACGGCCAAAGTGCATTCATCCACCTACACGTTATCAACAAGACACAAACGTCACTATTCTGCGCTGAAGTAGGCGAAAATTGTTAATGAACTCTGTGTCACTGAAGTGAAGCACATCACCACTCACCACTCTTGGCTCCGTCTCCACATCCACATGTTCCTTTCAACGGACATTGCTGCTGCTGCCCCATAAAACACCACGACCAAAAACCTCGTCCTTCTCCTTCTCAATCTCCTCCTTAAAACAAGTAATTGTTCATGTTCTGGCTCCAGTACGAGAGGAACTTTAAAATCTCCAGGTGCTCGATGCTGCGTCCATGTTTGGACAACTTCTGTAAACACAGAGACGCTCGCTGTGGTTGATGTCGTCGTGTCTCCAGTGTCACATGCGGGACACTTTTGGGCCGTTTAACATTCACACTGGACTCACATACAAGTCACATTTAATTGGAAATGTGAACGACTTCGCAAAAGTAAGGTTCTTTGTAGAAAAGTACTTATTTGGCTGCCAGGGTGAGTATTATCCATCCATCCATTTTCTTCCACTTATCTTCCAGGTCACGGGGGCAGCAGTCTAAGCAGGGACTCCCCCTTCCTTCACCCCGGACACTTCCTCCATCTCCCCCGGGGGCACCCCAAGTTGTTCCCAGGCCAGTCCAGAGACATAGTCCCTCCAGTGTGTCCTGGGTGACTCTGTGGAGGAAACTCATTTTGACCCCTTGTTTGCCTGATCTTCTCCTTTTGGTCATTACCCAAAGCTCGTGACCATAGCAAGCCAGGTAAGTATTACTGTAGTAAGTAAGTAATTGAGATAAATGCATTATAAAGAATTATAAATTATTTATTTACTATAAAAATGCTGAAAACTGAGGTATGGTTGTAACTGTTGATTAGCCGAACATAGTGGAACGATATACTGAAAGAGATTAACTGGAAACTGGGCCATTTTCTCATTTTTCCTAGATTTTGTCAGACTCTCTACAGCAAACAGAGGCCGCCGGAAGTTTCACATGATTCCAAACGTCTTCCTGGTTTGTGACATAAGCGTAAATAGAGTCTAGGCCTTCTCCTACTACTTTAGAAAATGGAGACGGGAGGAGTCTGTTTTTAAAGACTGTATTTAACATACAATATTTTAAACTATTTATTCTTATTATTATTTGTGCTGCTGTTGACATGGACCTGAGTGCAGTATTTTGTTTCTGTGTATTTTTTATACTGAAATAACTACTGATTCTGATCCTCCTGTTTTCACCACCACAGGTTCACACCCACTGCTCTGTGCCTCCATTCTCCACTTTTATTTTCTTAATCAATGGTAGGCGCAGGATTCAGCAGTGTTGTGTTGTGTGCATGTTAGATTGTCTCATCATCAAAAACAGACCTGAAGTTGTATTTTGCTTCATTCACACTTGTTTCATTAATCCATTAATTTAGATTTTTCCTGTTTTAAATTCCATAAATCATCACTGGACTCATTCTACAATCACATTGCATGACTCTGTTAGAACTGCATTCCCATGGGATTTGTTTACTTCTCTGTTGTTCATGCCCTGTGTTGATAGCCAATATGTGCCATTGGTCCCTTCGACCACCAACACTCACATACACACTCCACTTTCATACTAGGTAATGTGGATGAAGTGCCTTACCTAAAGACACAACAACAGTTTGTGACTGGCGCCCCCCTGTGGCACCTGATTTTCCTAGTGTCTCCCATCCAAATCCTGACCAGGCCCGACCTTGCTCTGCTTCTGAGATCCAACAGGATCAGGCTTTGACAAGCCAGTATGGCCACAAATACTAATGCCAAGATGACCAAAAGTATGTTTAAAAGGAAATTCAATAATTTGTTCTTTAAAGTTAATTCACTTTTCATTCACAAAGTATTATTTTTCTTTGGGGTTGTGCATTTTGCAATGCATTATTGACAATTGGTATTCTAATATAGTCACATAGAGCATTTGTTTGCCGAGGACAGAGAACTATGACAATGATATAAAATTAGATGACTTACATCCACAGCACACAGGTACATGACAGGAGGTCACCTGCAGCCCTGCATCTCCCAGGGACGTCTCAGAAACACCTTGTTAACAAATCAAATTGTATTGGAAGAAATTATTTTGAAAGCTTTTTGTTCATGTAAATAATTTGCTTATTAGCCTATTGGTTTCAATCCTAATCAGCTGATCATGAACAGAGTCACTTAGTCTGCCCTACAGAGGCAAAAGAGTTTAACTCTCCAGAGTGTGAAAGTTAAAAGTTAAAAGTTTCTGTTTTGTCCAGACAAAAGTATAATAAGTAGGGCTTCCTAAATTTGACAACTAGTTGCACTAGTAGTTATACTAGTAGTTACAATGAAGAAATATTTGTATTGAGCTGTGACACTTATTTGTCAGTTCCTGTACTCTGTCTTTGTATCATGTGCCAAAAGGCAGTAACTGACACTGATACTGCTTCACATGATATTCACATGATAACAGTGTCCTCAAATACCCCCAAAAGTACATGACCACATGATGTTATGGAATTCTGCCTTTGTAGTGCAGTAGTGTAAAGTGTATGAAAGTGTATGAAAGTGCAGTAGTGTAAAGTGTATGAAAGTACACAGTACAACATGAGCATAGACGTATCAATATAATGAATGACAGGTGCCAGCTCAAACTGTGAAATCCTTCAGACACGCCACACTCCACTACACCACTGTTACTCTGCTGCCCTCTAGTGGACCAACCAGGACTCCCAGTAGAGCGCTATATAATAAACAACTACCTTTTAGATTACTTATTTCCTGAAGATGTCATGTACTTTTAACATACACACAGGTCATATTTGGACTGCCATTCCACGTGTTTACTAGTTTGTAAGAAACACTTGCTGTAGTCAGGGCACTTCTGTGTGATGTTACATAGTACTTGGAATTGTAGTGGCCACTGGAGGCAGCACACACTCAGCAGACACTACTTTTCCAACCCTATACACAGTTTAGTAGCAAAACAAGTTAATTTGGTGTTTAGTTCCACTTTAAGACTGATGCAAGTAAATGTGACTGAACAAATGCATTATTGGGACACTTTGTTTCGCTCTTCGTACCCTAGAATGTACAAATGACACTCTCTGTCAGTGTGGGCCTCTTTCACATACCTGCTGTCTGTCCTCATACATTATGTTCCACAATCTCCTGTCGCCTGGAGCCTCCTCTGCACAACGGAGCGTGGCTGCAGACCCCCACCAGGATGCACCTCCACCCACATGTCCCTCACCATTCTTCATCAGTTTACTTTATAAATAACTTAAAGAGTCCATATTACACTCGGGTTTTTTTTTTTTTTCATTCACACATGATTAACACACAAACCCTGGAGATTTCAGTTCTTCTCTTAAGCGGAAAACACTCTGCTCCAACTTGTGATGTCATGTGGTAATACAAGAAGTGCTCCAATGTGTTTTTAAACTCCATACACCTTCACTAGAATCATTTGGATAACTTCAGGAATTGTCAATATCTGCTGAACAAAAGTAAAAGTACTTTGTCGGTGAATATGTTGCAGAAACTTAAAGGGACAGTCCAGAATTTTGGACATATGGCCTCATTTCCTAGTGAGCCAGAGTGTTGGAGATGTGTGGAGACACTTTTTGACATATTCCATCCAGTCCTTGTATTTGCAGAGGTCGGTGGTGCTAGGCTAGTGCATGTCAATGGCCATAGTTAGCCTGCCACTAAAAACAGTCTTACCCACTCCACAAAACACCCAAAACAAATCTATTATTACACCAGACTGTTCTTGTAAATGTCTGTGTTGATAGAATAATTTTAGAAGTAAAACCAACCTTGCATTTGAAGGATTTCTGTCTGAGCAGCAGCAGTAAGTTGTACTTCCTGATAGAAAACTAGGCAGAGGTGGACTGATATATTAGAAAATAGTCCCTCAACATGTGATGATTCATGTGATGCAAAGTTAGTTTTATTTCAAACATTATTCTATCAACACAGACATTTACATGGACAGTCTGGTGTAATAATAGATTTGTTTTGGGTGTTTTGTGGAGTGGGTAAGACTGTTTTTAGTGGCAGGAGAACTATGACCATTGACATGCACTAGTCTAACACCACCGACCTCTGCAAATACAAGGACTGGATGGAATATTTCAAAAAGTGTCTCCACACGTCTCCAACACTCTGGCTCACTAGGAAATGAGGCCCTATGTCCAAAATTCCAGACTCTCCTGTTAGACACAAGTCTGTAATGATTAAGGTTGGAACCAAAGACTGTATATATAAATGGACATAGCTAACCCACTAGCCGCCGCGCTCCTAATAGGAAGTGATCTTGAGGGACGCTTCCGGCTCCATTGACTCTGATTCTGCTTTACTTTATATTGGAAAAATGTAGCCAATCTCTCTGTAGCTGCTGCTGTCAGGCTCATCATTTTGGTCTTAAAATATTCATATTAACCCTTGATACATGATGCTGGTGTTTTTATTTTGCTATAAAGTCCTCTCCAGATTAGCTCCTGCAACTACCAGCATCGATGAGCTTCACTTGACTGGAGCCAAACGCTATGGGTGATGTTACACTCCCGAAGTCCACTTAATTATACAGTCTATGGTTAGGAAAAAGTTTGGGTCTTTAGTGTAAAACAATGTCAACTTCTGTAGCATTACATTGAAAACAGAGGTCAAGAATCAGTGGACTTTTGTCTTGACCACTGTTTGAACTCACATCAGGGTCCTCTGGGCTGAGGTCTCCAGTCAGAGCCCTCTCCCTCTGCAGCACAACTCTCAGCTGTTACAGGGCTCTGGGTGTGTGTTTGTGAATGTCAGGCTTTTGTTTAGATGATGACGGTGATTTACTGTGTGTCAGGACTTGTAGAAAAAATTTGCCGCTGTTTGTCTTAAACCAACATTTTATCAAAATGAAAAAATAAATCATTTAAATTCAAACTACACTAGCACATCTATGACCTGAGAAACAAAAAGGACACACCTAAAATGCAATTTACACTGACTATAGGTATTACTGGTTTCTGTGTTTCCCAAACTGGGTTTCAGATCTTGCAACATTCTACAGGTTTAGAACTAAAAAGATGAGGGTATAGGTAAAAGTGTCACTGTTCAAGGTCCAATATTACATAAAATTGACTCTTGTGAGCTTTAAGTCATGTTATAATGTTGTGACCTGGAGTTGTGCTTAGTTTCAAGTGGAGCACTCCCTGTATTACTACATGACATCATAAGGTGGAAAACATAACACAGATCAGAAAATAGTGTAAATGAGTCCTTTGCTAAGCAGGTGTTGGTGTCATATAGACAGACTAGCCAACAGGGACGCAAGTAAAATAGTAGAATACACATCACGAGATCTGAATGGACTGAAAACTAAATAGCCTATATATTTAAAACTGGCCTAAAAACTAGGCCTAGACCAGTCTGTTTAGAAATGGACCACTGCTTTAGAAGCTCCTCAGATGAGGCTGTGCTCCTGGTGAACTTCACTGTGTTCAGTAGTTTTCTTTACTCCTGTTGAATGCTGCTGTTCTCGTCCAAAAACTTGAACTACATGAACACGCTTGGCAGTCCAAGTGCGTTCCTGTGAGCCTTGCGCGCACCATGGCGCACACGCACATAGGCCTGGAGAGGAGCGCAGTGCGCCTGCGCCGTGGTCCCTCCTCCTGGAGCCTGTGTGCCCGGGCAGGCTCAGGCTCACAGCCGTTAGCTCCATGGTTAGACCCGTACTGAGATCCGCGGTCAGATCCATGGTGAGATCCGAGCTGAGATCCGGGTTAGCCGCTGTCCCCGCTGTGGGACGTGAGACAGCGCACGGAGCGAGCACAAGACACGCCATGGACCGTTAAGGACACGGGTCTGACGTCCTCACGGCTGCACAGTCACTTTAACTGAGGGTTTGTCCTGCAAATGTGCGGATTTTAAGACTCCGAAAGATGGATGCGACTAATATTTCTGCGACATACGGCGGACAGCCGGGAGGCTTCGGTCCTTTCTGAGGGACGGAGCACCGGGTCGGACCGCGGAGGACTGCGTGTGTTTACGGTGAAGCCGCTGCACCAGATCTGATCTGTCACAACTACAGAAAGTCAAAGGACGAGCTAACCGCGCTGCTAGTCGCTACAGGAGCTCCAGCAGCTCCATGCTAACCGCAGCTAGCTGTATTCTTTGTTTATTTTGCTGTGGACGGGGATTGTGAGCCGCTGCTCTGTGCAGGACACTCGTGTGGGGACATTGGGTGCACACACACGTCGCTGCTTTATAAATCACTTGTTCGTCATGGCTGATCTTTAACAGACATAAATCATCAGTGTCACTTGCTGCTCGGTAGTATCGCGGTACTGCTGCCTCACGGAGCTAGTTAGCAACTTTGGACTCCAAGGTCTCCAGAGACAGCGCCGTACACAGCCTAGAGATGCACCACCAGGACTTCTCCGGGGACCCGCCAGGCACCGGGCCGAGGAAGTCTGCCTACCACCTCCGGAGAGGCAGCAGCGGGGCGTCTGCCTCCTCCACAGCCGGAGCACCGAGCGTCACCGCGGACGAGAGCTGTGCGCAGGCTGGCTCCTCCTCACCAGCCCCGCACCACCAGACCTCTGCCCCGGGGACACAGGTCAAGAAGAAAAGTGGCTTCCAAATAACGAGCGTCACCTCAGCGCAGATCAACGTGAGCGGGAACAACAGTTTAGCAGATGACACGGAGAGTTACGACGACATGGACGAGTCCCACACGGAGGAGCTGTCCTCCAGCGACATCCTGGATGTGTCTGCGTCCAGAGCCACAGAGGGAGTCCCGGGCAGGAGCTCCTCTGATGAGACGCTCCACAGTCTGCACGGGGTGGACACGCCTGGGCTGGGGTCCCCCAATGAGCACGTGCACGTCCAAGTCCCTCAGGTCTCTGGTCTGATGAATGGGACAGTGACTCCTCACGTTTACCCTCACCCTCCCCTCCTCCATGACACTGTGCCTGGAGCAGAAGCAGCCGGGACATCTCTGCCCATTGCACCTTTAGCTAGCTCCAGTCCTAATATAGTCTCCAAAGTTGGGACGTCTCAGTCCCAAAGAATGCCAATGTTAGACAACACTAGACCTGCCGATGTGGAGCCTCAGTGTAGCTCAGTGCCCCCTGCAGCTGACCCTGTCAGTGTGGAGACAGGAGCAGCCCACAGCACCCACAGCCAGCACCCACCCACTCAGAGCGCTCCCGGCTCGCGCTTCAGGGTGGTCAAACTAGACACGAACTCTGAGCCCTTTCGGAAGGGCAGGTGGACATGTACTGAATATTATGAGAAGGAGGTTCCTCACTCCACAGCATCCGAGGCTGCCAAAGGTTTAGAAGTGTCTGCAGAGACAGAAGCACCTAATGTTAGCATAAGTCCTGCTGCACCGGCCCCTCTTCAGTCCTATCAGCTGCCAAACCAAGACTTCACCAGCCCACCAGCCATGCAGAGCCCCCCACAGGGCGTCCCCCAAAGCACCCCTCTGCCTTATGTCCCAGCGCAGGATGGTAACATGAGCGTTCACCTGCAGAAAACTCTGACCACTGGAGTCCCCCAGGCTGTCCCCCAGCCCTCTAACCTTGTCCCCCAGCAGCTGCCCTACGCAGTGGACCCGGGGTCAGCCTATCTGCACACAGGTGTAGCAGCAGCGGGCACCATGCGCCAGCCGGACTTCATCCAACCCACAGCCCCATTTCAGAGCCAGGTACAGCCCCCTCTGCCCCTCATGTCAGTGCCCCACACACCAGCAGTCCCACCCCAGGCCTCTAGCACCATCACACAGCAGCTAGGAGCCCACACTCAGGGGGGCCCGCCTCCTCCGGCACTATTCCCCACAGTGCAGCCGGCCAGCATGCCCGCCCCACCTCTGCAGCTGCAGCCGCAGCCTGTGGTGCAGTCGCAGCCTCTGGTGCAGCCACAGCCTGTGGTGCAGCCACCAGCCCTAGTGCAGCCGCAGCTGCCCGTCCCAGTAGCACCTCCACATGGGGCCCAGGCCCTGCCCCTGACTGCGCTGCAAGCAGACCTCCAGCCTCTTCTGGCCCCTACAGCCAGCATCAACCTGGCCCCTGCCCCGGGCAGGAGCTCTCACCTGGAGGACGCTCACAGACTCTTGTTCCAGCACCAGGGTCTGCTGGGCCTGCCCAGACTGGGAGTCCCAGGAGTGTCTGGAGCAGAGGGCACAGGGGAGGGGGGCAGTACTGGAGCAGCGCTGGTTCACATGGGCATGTCTGCAGAGGCGAGTGCGTTTCATGGCAGCTGCTGCAGCTGGTCTGAGGAGTCACGCTGAAGGAGAGGAGGACAGGTGAGTGACCACTAACACTACAGCACCTGGCATTACTGCACCTGGCACTAATACACCTGGGACTACAGCACAGTGACAGGTGTGCCTCACCTGCAGGGCCACTGTACGAAAGACGCCCTGCTAATATGTTTTATTCTTGTTTACATTAGTCACAGATCAGTGCGATGAACATGTTAGTTTGGTAACCAGGCAGCCACACTGTTCACAAAGACCAAAGCTAATTTAACTAACTGAATGATTATGCTCTGTACTGTTGCTGCATTTGAATGGAAGTTTGTGATGAAAGATGGAGGAATTCTTTTTTAGAATAGGAAACATTACTTCCTATATTTTTCAACGTTTTTCTTTGAATGTTTCTTTCCTGGTGTAAAACTCTGATAAATATTACAGCTTTGTACGGTTTTTATGTTCTGTAGTTGGTATGCAGATGTATGGCTGTGCTGTTTGAGTGTAGAAAAACAACCTCTGGATTATTTTAGACCATTTATGAGCTGTTTTTCCTGGCTGTAGAGAAATGAAGTAGTGTTGCACAATATGAGAAATATGCGCTCTTCAGTAACTCTGTGTGTAATGTAGGGCTGTTAAAATCAGATACTAAACCTAGTATCGAAACTATATACTCATTTGAGCAGGTATCAATACTAAAAAAGTCACATTGACAGAACAGAAATGAACCTTTCCTGAATGTCCTTAGAGTGATCTTGAGCTGTATCAGAACCAGTATACTCCCAGGGACCACCATGGAACCTACTGGACCACTGAGGATTACACAGATATAAGGCTGCTCTAAACACCAGCACTTTATGTTTACATTACTCTCTGAACTTAAGACCAGTGGAAGTTGGCAATATCCTAGTTATTTGAATAGATCCATGAAACAACTGTAAAGTGGCAGGAATGGTCTCCTAAAACCTTGAGCACTGCAGTTTTCTAAACTGGAAGTCAACTTTTCCATCCGACTTGGGGGCAGGTCACGGGGGGCAGCGATTTTAGCAGGGACTTCTAGATTTCTCTCTCACCTCTGACACTTTCTTCAGTTCTTCAGAGGGACCCCGAGGTGTTCCCAGGTCAGGTCGATTCTTGTTTAGAAGTGAAATATGTCAAATCCACTCTTTTGAGCTTTTAACCGTTATAATGGTGTTTTGCTTTCACTCTTACTTAAACTAGTATTTTGGTTGATTTCTGTATTTGTCCTGTATAGTGAAAGTGTCTCTTTCACTTCCACCCACGTCTCTGCTTACGATACTTGATCCTGTTAAATAAGTGACTCTCTGGGTTATACATGAATGACAATCTGTTTGCTCTAGTGACATTTCACTCTGAAGAGGCCCAGTCAGGTCTGTAGGTTTGAACAGGTCTGCTCTTCTGTTATTAAACCGTTTTCCATCAGTATTGTGATTTACAATGAGCAACATGTAAAATAATGATCTGTGGTAGAGTTTCATTTGCCTTGCTTGGACACCCTCCATGCCCTTGTCCGTGCACTGGTCGTGTGCTATTGTTAACCTCAGTGTATCCGCTCCAGTTAATCATTCTCAATCATTAACGACCTTCCCTTTTCACATTGAGTCGTTGGTGAGCTGGTGCTGTACCTGTGCACTGCAAAAGCTTTAAACAGGCGTGAGCTTGCCACCTGTCAGATCTGCTCCGTCAGATCACAATGACGGGGCATGAATCATCAAAGCAAGGCCTTTCTAATGTAGCTCCAGGCCAGCACTGTGAAGAGTACACTGAGAACTTTCAGAATGGAACTGAGCATTCTGAGAAATCTACCTGTTCAACATTAAAACGTTTTTGGAATTTTATTTCTTTGCATATTTAAAGTTCATGTTAACATATAAACAAAAATTAAGGCCCACCTAAAACTTACTTCTTTATTTTTGAATGGGATTGTCTTGTTAGAAATCAGCAGTTTGGAATGACACAGTAACAGGAATGATATTTTTAAACAATTTCCTAATTGTTTAAGTTTATGTGAGCTAGTACAGAGCTGATCCACTGAATAAATTAGTTAGGAAAAAATATATGTTGATAATTCTGCATTAAAAATTAGTAACAGAAATGACGTCACACAAATACCTTTCCTCCAAACTTTTTTCCGAAACTTGTAATTAGACCAAATATGAGAGTATTCTTGTTCCTGCCCAGGTTATGGGAAAAGTTCTTGGTGATGATGTCACTAGAAGGAACCATTATTTTAAGGGGGGGTAATGACACAGCATCTGTAATAAGGAAATGCTTGCTTTATTTTAATTTAAAAAAAGATACTCCAAAAAACAACAACTTCAAAATCTAGATACTAAGGATTAGTAATGGACTCGATACTCAATGCTTGATTGTTGATATCACAATGATCATAAAAAACACGCTTTATTTGGAAAATAGAATGTGATTTTTAACATTAAATTGTAATATTTTCTTTTATGTGGCCTTATATGTGTGTAATCTGTCAGTGGTCCAGGCAGGTTCCACACTGGTCCATGGGTCTAGACTATAGGGCTGGGTATCGTTAAGAAGTTGCCGATATGATACATACCTCAATACATAGGCCACGATACGATACAATATATACTTATGATTTGACATGATATATTTCCAATTGATTCGATACGGTTCAATATAAAAAAATTCTAAATCATGGCTGTGATACTAAAAGTGTTTGTTAAACCACTTCTTGTGCGAAGTTGATATAAAACACGCCCACTTTGATCAAATGTGTTGCTTAAACGAGTTTCCTTCCTCTAAACAAGCGACAAAACTGTAGCTGTAACAAAATAATTTAGAAAAATATACAAAAAATACTCTTGGAGATTTATCAATATAGCAGCCCACAATATCGATACTGTATCATCACATTAAACGATACAATATATCAATATTTTGATATTTTTGCACACCTCTACTAGACTATGTGCTCTTATACAACTCAAGCTCATTCAGGAATCAAGGTTCATTTCTGTCCTGTGAATGGTTTTCTATATTAGCTTTAGTATCTGATTTTCAATACTTTTGACAGCTTGTAATCTTCTGTTTATGTTAGTTCTTTTTCTGGAGAAGATTGTTTAGGCCACATATGGTTCTGTCCTGTCTCTGTCTTCCATCACTGACGTTTATCAAATCTGACAGAGCCTGAGCAGCTGAGCAGTCTGTCCCCTCGTGTTAAAATGGTTCGGTAGCGTTAAACCGTGTAGTTTACACAGACACAAGACTTTATTCGTCCCTGTGGGGAAATTGTTTTGCACCGAATTCACATGGCTGGCTTCCCTTACACGCAGGACCCGTACCAAAACACGCACGCATACAAAGTGAACAAGTTAAAACGGTGTTCAGGAGTTTTATTGCTTGAGGGATGAATGAATTGGATTGACATTGGATTTATAAATTGCTTTTCAAGACACTCAAAGCACTTCACAGAGCATTATTCATTCACTACACGCTGAGTGGTGGTAAGCTGCTATTGCAGTCACAGTCGCCCTGGGGCAGACTGACAGAAGTGAGGCTGCTAATCTGCACCATCGGCCCCTCCAACCACCACCAACACTCACACCACTTCCATACTAGGAATGTAACAATAACAGAAATATCGTGATATCGTATCGTCAAAAGTCTCTCAAATTACAAGTCTTTTTGCTTCATTTAATAGTTATGTAGTTTTTATGTCTTTCTTTGTGATTTATTGCTCTTTCTTAATCTGTAAATCACATGAAATTAGTTTGTGTATGAATTGTGCTGTTCAAATGACCTTGCTTTGCTTGGGCGTGGTGCTACACAGGCTGGTCTAGTGCCTCCACTCAGTTTCATTTCTCTCCAGCGACTAGGTCAGGAATCAGAATACACTAGACGGTTTGCAAAAACCCTGGAAGTGCGAGTTCGGGCACCAACCAGTCAGCGAAGAGCCATATATTCTGTGTTGGCAACGATTCCCGAGATTGAGGATTTAAAGCCGGAACAAAGAGAATGTTTGATGAATTTTATCAAGGGGAAAGACGTTATTGTCCTTCTTCCTACAGGATTTGGTGCGTTACATACGTCATGTCCAAATAGCAGTGATTGGTTAAAGTACCTGCCTACCGTCGAGCGAACAAATCCTAATGCTGCGAGGTCAGACGGTTTCTACAAAGTGAAATCGGTTGATGAATCAGGCTGCCATGGTGCAACACTAGCTAAACAAAAAGAGGGCACTACATAGACCATGATCTTTTGGTGGTGAAATAAACTCCAAATCTTAATTCTTCATATTATATTAGTACCAAAGGCTTTTCAAGACTTTTCCAAGACTTTTAAAAGGAAAAGTAGCATATTCGCAAAATATCGCAATAAATATTGAGAATAAATATTGAGATGCATATCCTGAAAATATTGTACTGAGGGATTTTGATATTGTTACATCACTACTAAGGACACAAGACAATTTTGACTCAGAGGTTTTCCGTCCAGGTACTAACCAGGCCCGGCCCTGCTGAGTTTCTGAGCTCTGACAAGATCAGGCTTTTACAAGAAGCTTTGGCCACAGATGAAAAGTTTTACCTATTTAGATCTGTACAAACATGTTCTAAAATGTGATGCTTGTAATTAGTTTGTAAAGCCATATTCCAGTTATTTTGCCAATTCATCTGCGTGTATTTAAAGCTGGATCTGGATATATAGCTGGATCATATTAAAACATAAATTGCAAAACTAATCACATCCACAGTGTTTGTCAGAAAAATTATAGTTGGATATTTTTTGTTTTGGTTCGTACAGGAAGTGGCTAGGGCTGGGTATCATTATGAAGCTGCTGATACGATACATAGGCCACGATACGACATATACCTCGATACACAGGTCACGATACGATACATAGACCACAATATGATACATATCTTGATACATAGGCCACGATACGATACAGATCTCAATACAGTGCAGATCGATATGATATATTTCAGATCGATTCGATACAGTTAAATAAAAAATATTGTCTAAATCTTGGCTGTGACACTTAAAGTCTTTGTTAAACCACTTCTTGTGCAAAGTTCATATGAAACACAAATCATTTTGATCATCAAAACTGTGAAAATGTCAAATGTGTCGCATAAACGAATTTCCTTCCTCTAAACAAACAACAAAACTGTAGCTGTAACAAAATAATTTAGTAAAATATACCAAAAAATAGACTTGGTGATATATCGATACAGCAGCCCGTGATACTAATACTGTACCATCACATTAAATGAAAAGATATATTTATATTTCTATATTTCTGCACACCTCTAGAAGTTTCTGCATAATACTCCATAAGGGAATCATGTTGCCACGATACCAACGATTCAAACTCTGCACAAAGGATCATTGATACCTGCACAATCTAGTTTTTGAAGTACCGTTAAACACAGAAACATCGCCAGGTGTAGATGAAGCAGATTTCCAGTTGGTTTTGAAAACACTGAACACATATTTGAGACCTGCTGCACTTGAACAGTAGATAAGAATGTTTTTCTAAACCCTGTACTCTCTATAGGTGCCTTCATGTGTAATCTAGGACACACCTTTGTCACGTACATGTACTAGCCCGGAGGAGCTGCACTTTCTCACTATCCTGACTGTAGTTTTACTATTATGAGCGTCATTTTACTATTATGAGTGTCATTTTACTATTATGAGTGTCATTTTACTATTATGAGTGTAATTTTACTTTTATTAGGGCTGAATGACTTTGGAAATTGGAGCTTGTGATTAGATTCAACATCAATTAGTGTCAATATTTGAAGAGAATGAAATCTGAACTGCTAAAATAATCCAAGAATCCCGTGCATTTCAGAACTTGTTTGTGGAAAAACTAACTAAACTACAGGGTTAGGAGCTTTTTCACAGAATCAGACCCCATGGAGACGCAGGGATAAACACGAGGACATTTCAGAATATTTTGTTTACACAGGACATTTTTTAAACCAAATTAATTGCCGCGTTTGTTATTTGAGCAGAACTGCCTTCTTGGTTTGAGTGACTTAATTGTGAATTGTCATCGATTGAGAGTTTTAATTCTTCGTTTAATATAACTTCAGCTGCAATTACAATGTCACAAAAACCAGGAGCTTATTAGGAGCTTAAATTGTGTTTCTGCTCCTTTTATTTTTTCAGGTTTTTGTTTGTTTTCGGTAGGCTTTGCAGTGAATCAACTTCTAATTGAGATTCAGTCATGCCTGTGCTGACCTCTAAGCTCTGCCAATATTTGAGGGCGTTTTTTTTTTTTTACTTGAATAAACCTTCAAGAGAGCTGGAGTCACGTGTTCGCAGTGTGTTGTCTTTACACTAAAGTGTTCAAATCAGGCTATGTGTGTGTTCTTTACGCAGCAGGTCGACCAAAACAAAATATTGGCCCATGCTGGTGATTTATGGCCCGTAGCTGATGCACTGAAAAGTCCAAATATCGGCCCCGTATATCAGTTGGTCGATATATCGGTTTGATATCTCTAGTCTACAGCCAGTCTTAAGTGAAAGCATGTAGTTTGGAGTACAAAAGATGAGTCTAGAGTAGGGCTGGATAGCATTAAGAAATTGCTGATACAATATATACCTCGATACATATGCCACGATACGATACATATCTCGATACATGGGCCACGATACGATACATCTCAATACAGTGAGCTTATGATTCGATATGATATATTTCAAATTAATTTGATACGGTTCAGTAAAAATACTGTCTAAATCGTGGCTGTGACACTAGAAGTCTTTGTTAAATCACTTCTTGTGCAAAGTTCATATGAAACACAAACATTTTAATCATCAAAACAGTGAAAATGTCACATGTGTCACATAAACAAGTTTCCGTCCTCTGAACAAGCAACAAAACTGTAGCTCTGTGAGAAAATAATTTAGTAAAATATACCAAAAAATACTTATGTATAATTGTTGATATGTCAACATAGCAGTCCTTGATACAAGTACTGTATCATCATATTAAACAATACGATATTTTGATATTTTTGCTCAGCCCTAGTCTAGAGTGACCAGATTTTCAAAATAAAAAACTGGGACATCCCTGGTTTGTGGTGGCTGGTAATAAAATTATTAATTAAGGAAAAATAGTTCTGGACTCAGCCCTAATGTGAGTCAGTATAGTCACATTTTCTTTGTCATTTGTTTATGTAAAACACGTTAAAGCTGCTTAAAAATGACAAAAACACAGTTTATGCTTCTCTTTACTGTTGCCAGGATCAGATTGGTCAAAAATAGAGACACCTGGGACATTTCTTGTATAAAACTGGGACAAATCAGTGGTTTTGGATAAATCTGCTGGGACAGGGGACACAAAGCTCAAGACTGGGCTTGTCCCGGGTAAATGGGGACGTCTGGTCACCCTAGATGACTCACTTTTTTCGGCACTTACTAAAATATTCATGTTCAAGAAAATCCACTCCTGTATTTACAATTTTAATAAAAAATCATGACTAGTGAACCTTAGTTTTTAATGACAGATTGTTTAAAAATCAGTTCACTTTTGCGTAGTTTTATTATTCGTGTTGAAATAGTGTTCAAATTCCCACCGCTTCTCACCACCTTGCACAGCGCGCTTATGTAATCCGGCCCGGTGGATCCTGTCGAACCTCGAATCCATCATAACTTAAACCAACTGAACGACACGCCTGCGGGTGCAAACCGTAAATCACCCACCGCGGATTTAACACGACAAGGCCACGACCAGCCCTGCGTTATACCCGCTGCCACCACCAGAGGGCGCGGCTGACTCACAAATAATCCCGAGATGGACAGCTGTTTACGTAACCGTAGCGTGCGTACAGATAAAACTCAGTGACCTCAATTAAGAATAATGAAACGCGCTGTGCTTACGTAATTTTTTTTTTTTTAATCTATTTGAGTTCAAGATCTGTCAAATGTATCTCTCATAATATTATTTGAGACAGTAGTGGAGTTGACCTTGTCGGACTAAAAACATACACAATGCGCGTTAACAGCTGTGTGCACTCCAGGCTCTGCTTTTGTTTGGTGTAAGGCAGCCGAACTAAAACATGACCTGCTTGTAGAAGGTTTTCTGGGAGGCGATGGGGGTGTAGGAGATGGTGGTGTCTTCATGTGGAGATTAATTTAGCAAAAATATGAATAAGAAAAAAATTTTTATCAGAGTTTTAGTAATTTGTCTGCAGTTTTCAAAACGTGATTCCACTCCAAATCATTCACAGTTTTATGAAATTGTGCTTTTCTGAGTACTTTTCTCACAGTGTACTTTTACTCCTACTTGAGCAGTGTTGGGAAGGTTACTTTTAAAATGTATTCCCCTACAGATTACAGATTATAAACCCCAAAATGTAGTTTGTAACATAATCCATGAAGTTACTTAAAGTGAGTAATGTAATCTGAATACTTTGGATTACTTGATTTGCTGTTGAGCAGCAAAGATTTGGATAAGATGTTTTGTCTGCTGAAACACAATAAAAAGCCCAAACTTTTCCTTAACCGTATTCAAAATATTATTGATTGAAGAGGAGAAGACACATCCGCCCAGCTTGGTTTAGTCTTAGTCTTGGTTTAAGTCTTGGTTTAGTCCTGGTTTAGTCCTGGTTTTAGATCTGGTTTTGATCTAGTTTAGTCCTATTTTAGTCCCTGGTTTTAGACCTGGTTTAGATCTAGTTTAGACCTGCTTTTAGTCCTGGTTTAGACCTGGTTTAGTCCTGGTTTAGACCTGGTTTATATCTAGTTTAGACCTGCTTTTAGTCCTGGTTTAGTCCTGGTTTAGTCCTGGTTTAGACCTGATTTAGACCTGGTTTAGATCTAGTTTAGACCTGCTTTTAGTCCTGGTTTAGACCTGGTTTAGTCCTGGTTTAGACCTGGTTTAGATCTAGTTTAGACCTGGTTTAGTTCCTGGGAATGAGTGGAATTACCGGGGGGAAAAAAAAGGGGGCGGGGTATAGCCCAAAATGTGAAAACGGGAAAATACCGCTATGTAATCCATTTATTTCAACCAAGTAACTGTAATCCAATTACCACTCACTGAAACAGTAACTGTAACTGAATACAGTTACTCATAATTTGTACTCTGATTACGTAACTCCAGTACAGGTAATCTGTTACTCCCAACACTGTACTTGAGTAATGTTGTTTATTGAAGTAACAGTACTCTAATTTAGTAAAAGTTGTAGTTACTCTTCCCACAAGTGACAAAAGCTTTATGTGGACAATATGAAATGATTCGAACATTTGTGTTTCTTGCACCGCTCCTTCAACATACGATTTATTTTGTCTAAGTTTTGTGACTAAATACCAAATTTTGTGCATTATTTTGTGTTTTGTCCTTCAAATTACATCAACTTCAAATCATAAATCAGATGTTGTGTCCCAATAGTTACACTTTAAGCTACTCTTAATCGATACTTTTCTTAGACCACTGCTATGTACATCTATTTGAGTACAGTAATATTATTTTGAAGTAACGTTGTTCTTACGTTTTTGGCTACTCTACCACTTCTGATGATGAGTAAAAACTATAGAAGTAAATATGTCCTAGTTTGTGTCCCAAACTAGGACATATTTACTTCTATAGTTTTGACTTTGGGTCCAGATGATTTCAGTCTTGTGTGTGTTGGATGTCAAATCTGTAATGGCCTGTAGGTGGCAGTATAGGAGAGCATCTTGTGCCTTGAAGTCCTCTGGTAAATAGTTGCATAACTTCACTCGTCATTGGTTACTTAATAAAATACTACGTACTACTTACTTACTAATACTACTTAATTAAAATATTTGGAAATTGAAATTTTAATATGGGTATGAAAAAATATTGATTCCCACATTATACATGAGCAAATAAAATTAAATGTAAGTAAATATAAGATAAAATGTTTTGCAATATGTTAATTAGAGAAAGTGATGCAGATTTATGGAGCTGATGTTTGCACTTTTCATTATTTTGGCTGTCAGAGTTTTAGCCTGTATTATCCTAAAAATACAGGCTTTGTTTGAGCAGAGTTCACTTTTGTCGCAGAAGGGGGCGCTGTGTTGGAACAATGCTCTACAATCTACTTTGAGCAGACTCAGGGCTGGGCTGTTATGCCTGCAAATAATTAAAAATAATGTTCTGGAAACAACAAAATGATCAGGATCATAAGAATCTCATCTCAGTCTGTCACTAAATGTGAGTGATCTAAATTTGTGTGTTGTATTTCACATCTTGGCCAGTGTGAGGGGAAATTTAGTTACAGCTATAATTAATTTTATCAGTTAATTTGTGAAATTATAGTGCCTTTTTATAATAGTGGTCAATAGGGGTGTGCAAAAAGGATGAAATATCGATATATCGTATTGTTTAATGTGATGATACATTAGGGTATATTTTACTAGAAGAATGAGAACTTCACACATCAATTACTTGAGATGGGTGCGTTGGAGGAGAGGGAGCAGCCCAAGAACACAGAGAAAAATCCCGCACACCGTCTTACTTGCAAATTGTGAAATTTATTAGGACAAACTGTGCGGCAAACGTTTCGGCACTAGGCCTTCGTCAGGCAAACAGTGTTTTGTGTTTGTGATTTTACTCTATGGGTATATTTTACTTTTTTTTTTGATACAGCTACAGTTTTGTTGCTTGTTTAGAGGAAGGAAACTTGTTTATGTGACACATGTGACATTTTCACAGTTTTGATGATTAAAATTTTTGTGTTTCATATGAACTTTGCACAAGAAGTGGTTTAACAAAGACTTTTAGTATCACAGACATCATTTAGACTTTATTCTTTTTTGAACCGTACCGAATTGATTTGAAATATATTAGAAAAAAGGGAGATATTATTTGTATCGTGGCCTATGTATCAAGGTATGTATCGTATCGGCAACGTCTTAATGACACCCAGTCCTAGGGGTCAATTATTATCCAGTAAGGGTGTAACGATACCGAAGTCTCATGATACGATATCGTCACGGTACGATATTTATTGCGATATCGTGGTAAAGCTCATGATATGGTGGGGAGGTTCATGATTAGAGATGTAACAATATCCAAGTCTTTTTTATTGCAATATTTTGTGGAGACTCACAAAACTGTTAATATGCTACTTTTTTCTCTTAAAATGCCTTGACGAAACTTAATCCAAAGAACTAAGAATTAAAAGTGTTAGAACTGCTATTTCTTTTTGTAGTCTGAACTGAAATGGAGCAAAGGATCATGGTCTATGTAGTTCCCCACCATAACTCTTAATTTAAGCAAAGAGACTTGTAATTCGATATATTGTGATGGTCCAGGATATTATCGTGAGAACTTTGACGATACGATATCAAGATATTTTACATCCCTATTAGGGATGGGCATGATTAATCGATTAATCGATAATTGATCATTAAGAATTTCATCGATTACGTTAATTTTAATCGACAAACCGAATGCAGGTTGCTGTGTGTAGTGTGACCAAACAGGGGTGTGTACATGTAGCTCTCTGCACTCAGAAGGAGCGAGACACAAACAGTGGGTCAGTCTGCAGCGTACACAAATGCGTATTTAACGATGATTTGTACAAGAAAATCCACACTTTCCGTTGCGTTTGGGACAAGTGTGAGTCCATGTGCACAGTGTATAAAGCAGGAACATATGTTTCGGTGTCCAGTGGAAAAAAGCTTTACCAGGTGAGAGTCGCGCAATGTCGATGACGAGTCCCCGCCCCCCTCCCCCCGTACAGTGTCCTGGTTTTGACAAACACAAATCTGGTCACACTAACCTGTATTCCACTGAGTCATGTCTTTTAATCCGACAGAAATTGACCGCATCAGTGACACAAGAGCTGTAGTTTTATCTTCGCTGAGTTTATGTAAATTAGCGATGCGGTTTTAAGTTTTGTTTCTGTGAGATTTGCGCAAAACTGAATTAAACACATTATAATGTCAAACAGCTGATGTGGCTCTAGAGTGGTTACGGTTTATATGTCGTAAAGTTGAATTTATTTATGCAGATTAGTAGTGCAGATAGTAATAATAATGATGATCATTTTAATATAAAAACGTTAATGATTAATCGATAATCGATCATCGGAAGAATTACGATCGATTATCGATCGTATTAAGAAAATTTCATCGAATGCCAATCCCTAATCCCTATTATTCAGTTTGTTAAAAATGTGCATACACACATACTCACACGGGATAATTCTCCATGAATATACAAAAACATACAAAACTGTACACTACAACTTCACAAACCTGACGCGATGTGCAGTAGCTTCGTTAGTGGAATGCACGCAGATTGTTTTGTGATAGCGCTCTGAAGGGGGAGCGACTTTGCGTGTGGAGCGAAGGGAGGGACTCAAAGCTCCAAAAACAAAAAAAAAAAAAAACTGTTAAAACATGTCAACTCTTTCCCCCTTGAAGACGACATTTGACGACCCTCTTTGTTTCCTTAATGACGTCTTTTGACACCTCCGCTGTTTCACTAAAGACGTGATTTGATGACCATTAGAAACGGCTCGGTTTTTCACACGTAAACAGACGCTGCGATAGGTGGGGGCCACTACAACCCATACTAGGCTGACCAGTGGGATTCAAGGATACGTTTTCACAGATTTGCCGGTGATGCCGGTGATGCATCTGTATTGAGGCTTTGCACCGTCACGTGACCCCTATAGCAACGGTACCTACGCCGCCATGACACCGGGCAACACTATGTCATTGACTTCAGCAGCATCGGAGAAACATGGGCAGGTTTTGTTGTGTATTTGGTTGTTCTAGATGCTCTGAAAGGGATAAAATGATTTGTTTCTTCACTGTTCCTCTGGAAATTACTAATCTGAAGCTCAAACAAGGAAATTATCGGAGGAAAAAAAAAATTATGAATTATGGCTAGAGAACATAAACCGCGAAGAGATTTCCTATGGTACCATCAAGACACACTCACGTCACTTTCATCAAGGTATTTCCTATTTAAATTGTTTCATAGCTTATTTAATAAGAGAAGCACATTTACTGAACTAAAATGTAAAAAGAAAACATTTGCAGTGTGAGTGGCAGTAGAAACTGGATCTTCCAGCGCACATATAAACACTCGTCGTAGGACCATGTTTTCTTTATTGTCTTGCTTATCCACAACTATGTCTTCTAGAATTAATCACTTTTTGTGAGTAGATCTTTCTGACGTTCGCAAGGATCTTTTCATGGCCGATTCTTTCGAGGTTCGGCTCACAGACTCTTCGACTCGTGCGCCAAGTTGATCATAAGAGCCCAGTGTGGGTTTGTTGAAATGTAAACTAGTGCAGAATTTCCTGGATAAATTAATGAAATTTTAGTTCAGTAAATGTGCTCCTTTCATTAAATAAGCTATGAAACTATTTAAATAGCAAATACCTTGATGAAACTTCGGGTGTCTTGATGGTACCATAGGAAATCTCTTCAGGGTTTATGTTCTCTAGCTATAATCCGCATCTTTTTTTTTCGATATTTCCCTTGTTTGATCCTGATGAGTCATTTCCAGAGGAATAGTGAAGAAATTATTAGTTTTATCCCTTTCAGAGCGTCTAGAACAACCAAATACACAACAAAACCTGCCCATGTTTCTCCGATGCTGCTGAAGTCAATGACATAGTGTTGCCCGGTGTCATGGCGGCGTAGGTACTGTTGCTATAGGGGTCACGTGACGGTGCAAAGCCTCTATAGGGTCCTGCGATATTTGAACAAATATCAGGGACTTTATACTCGATTATGGACCAAAATTGGCCCGAAATCTGGATGTTGCTCAGGCCAGTCCTTTGAAATATTTCAGTCTTTTTTTCCAAGATAAGATGTATGACAGAACTGCTACAAAATTGCTACAAAATCATTTATAATCACTTGTGGAAGTCCGTTTTTCTTTTATGCAGTGATGCTCTATGGGTAGCCCTAGTAATATATGTATGGGCTGTTCCTAGTAGGCGTCCAAGTTGTTTTTGGCGAATATAGACTTTTGAAAACAATAAAAGCTTAACATGGTGATCTAAAATATGTTGTGTGTGTGTGTGTGTGTGTGTCGTAGTAGTTATTAGTAGTAGTTATTTCCCCATAGAAGTGTAAACCCCCTGTTTAATAAGAAGCAATATGACATAATTTATTAGATTTTATATCGTTAAAACATAAAAATGTCTAGCTGATAATGAATTTCCTGAACAGCCTTTTAATAATTTCCTTTTAACACCGGAGGAGTTATTGCAGCCTGAGATGAAATAGGAGTATTCTAGTCGGGACAGGTTCTAGGGCGCCTGTCACTCACCCGCTCTGTTATTTCCCTCATACCGTCACATCCCATAACAGTACCTCCTGGCATAAGCTCCCCTTTGACAGTAAAAAGCCCGATTTTGATCTCAAATGTCATATATGTTCTTTCAGTGTCAACAGCACGCCCACTCCAGCCTTCATCCTACAGAACACTTTAATCCTATAGAGGAGCGTGGCCCACATTGTATAGGTGCACATGCTCCTGGACAGGTTTACACTGTGCACTTACAACTCATTTTGCAGCACGTTATGGAGGAGGATTGTCCAAAAGCATCGCAAATCAAACACTAATCAATACTAAAACGTGTATCGGAACTAGATATTCATTTGAGCAAGTATCGATACTGAAAAAGTCACATTGACAGGACAGAAATGTACCTTTCCTGAATGTCTTTAGATCAGGAGTGTCAAACTCATTTTCAGCAAGGGCCACATTTGGATCATGTTTGTCATCAAAGGGCCGGTTGTAAAGATAAGACTGTAACTGTAACTGTAATATTGATGCGTTACAAATCTGTAAAAGTTTGTATTTGATTTTTCATTTCATATTTATTCATTTTGTTTATTTTAATGTTTTTTTTCTTGCTCTTATTTGATTTGACTAGTTGTATTGTCTTAATGACGACTAGTAGAGTTAAGTAGAGCTTTACTTTATATTTCTATTGGACATGTTTTTTCTGTACTGTGCAGCACTTGGGAAACTGTTTTGTTTATGCTGTAGAAATAAAGTGGATTGGATTCGATTTATAAGTTTAAGTTAAAACATTCACATTACTCCTTCAGTAACATTCATGAAATAACCGTCCTTCTGCATCAATTTTTCTTTTCTTGGACATTTTTGGGGAAATTTGATGAGTTTTCTTGGTCTCTCTAGTGGCAAGATGCAGTCACTTCACGAGAAACAACTGCGGTGCATTGTGGGAGATGTAGTAGCAGCACAGAGTCACGACATAATAATAAATTATACCTTTTAACCCCTTTTAACCCGCGGGCCTTGGCCTTGCCACATGTGCTTTAGAGTGATAGTATAAGAGCATATAGATATTAGGGATGAGTGGTTACCGTGTTTCCCACACTATAGGGTGCTCTGGATTATAAAGCGCACTGTCACTGAATGGTCTATTTTCAAACTTTTTTCACATATAAACTGCACCGGGCTTTAAGGAGCATTAAACAAAACACAACAGTTAGATAAGTCAGTCAAACTTTATTTAACGTGTTCACAATAACTCTCAACTTTGTTCAATTGTAACAGGTAAACAAGTACTGTCTGAGATGCTAAATTGTTTGTGTATTCACAATAAGTCATAATAGTTCAAACAGTTGGGTGATTCCAGTGTCCATCACGCCCACATCCCTCTCGTCATTATCCCAGTCAGTGTGGTTACTGTTCCCTGGCAGTTCAGTGATGATTCTGGTCTTGGTGAAAGCTCGGACCACAGTTGATACTGATCCTTAGCCCAGGCGTCCACGATCCATTGGCAGATCGTAAGTCGCTCGGCGCTGTCTCCCTTTATAGACAACTTTATAACAGCCTTGAGTTTAAAGTGGCCGTTGTAAGTGTGTCTCTTGACAGGTGCATTTTAATATTAAAAGGAATCACAGTATGTATTACTCCTGATGCTCCTGACTACGGGAGCCTAATGCTGCAAGTGGAGCGACTTTGTAGTTTACTAAAGTTTTTGTAGTTTACTAAAGTCGTACTAAGACACCCCAATAAATCCATATATATAAGGCGCTCTGGATTATAAGGCGCACAGTAGTTTTTTGATTAAATTAAAGGCTTTTAAGTTTGCCTCATAGTGCAGAACATACAGTACACAGATATAAAAGAAAGTACTATGATTTAATGTTGAAAATCATATTCTTTTGTGTAAAGAAACACAGTATTCGGCAGTGTTGTGTAGTCATTTTGATATAAATGGAAAAAAACAGGCACCCTCTAGTCTGATGTGCAGGTATCCACAGGAGGAGCCGACAGCATGCAGCACTTTGTTGTGACAATGTTTACGGTGAGAGTGCGCTATTTATTTTGTCACTTTAATTGTAATGTTTACAGCAACGTCAGCTCTCATTGGGCTCTGCATCTTTCTAACACAGATGTCAGTGGACTTTTTTCTTTTAGTTGTTTTAGATCAATATTTGATTTAAAATGCCCAAATTATAACATAATGATCCATGGGTGTCATAGATTATAACTTAGGTTAGGGCTCGACCAGTATATCGGTTGATATTATATTGGCTATCGGCCTAAATCTTGCCTATATAGGCCGATAGTAGGGTTAGGTATCATTAAGAAGTTGTCGATACGATACATACCTCGATACACAGGCCACAATTTGATACATATCTCGATACAGTGAGCTTTCAAGTCAATTCGATATGGTTCAATAAAATAAAGGATAAATCATGGCTTTGATACTAAAAGTCTTTGTTAAACCACTTCTTGTGCAAAGTTCATATGAAACAAAAACATTTTAATCCTCAAAATAGAGAAAATGTCAAATGTATCACATAAATGAGATTCCGTCCTCTGAACAAGCAACAAAATTGTAGCTGTAACAAAATAATTTTGTAAAATATACAAAAAATACTCTTGGTGATATATCTATACAGCAGTCCGCAATATTGATACAGTATCATCGTATTAAATGATACAGTATATCGATATTTCGATATTTTTGCACACCCCTAGCTGATAGTTGACTTGGGCATGTTATACCTTGTTATAAAGCTTACACTCTGTATTCCATCCATTTAACCCAATGTACAGACAGATAAATGTCCTAATACTTTGTGGCGCCGCGTCAGTATTTATCAGAGGAGTAATTTGTCTGTGTGTGACGCCGTACTGCCCCTGAACACACCCCCAGAGTCACATGACACACGTGCTCATGTTTACACCAGTGCTTAACACTGAGGCGCTCTGTTTCTTTTATTTTAATTTACTTACTTTGTTTACAGGTAAGAAAGTCATGCAAAAAATGCTATTAGGCCGACCAACTGTTTTTAAATATGACTGCAAAGAGGCTGAATAATGGTAAATGTCGCCTTAACAAACCCAACTTAAACTCTAATCGAGCCAAACCTAAGTTTTATAATGAGATGAAGATTTACAGTGAATTTTAAAACGTCACTAAATATATCGACGATCAGCTTCTCCAAAGCCTGTTATATCATATCGGTATCATATCGGCTTAAAAAAAAAAAAAAAATAAAAAAAAAAATCATATCGGTGTGGCCCTAATAACGATACAGCCGGCACAAGCACAATGTGGCTTCTTTAATGAATTACAAATCAAATTGCCATCACAAATGTCAGACATATTGACATAAGACATTTTGTCAACAGTATCGTCTTTACACAAACGTTTTCCTAGAAGTGTTGATCGCATAAGCCCGGCAGGCAGCAGATACTGTTTGTTTCCTCTGGACATTTGACCCTGGTGACCACAGTGGGACCTGCAGTTCTCCACCCGCAGAGAGGAACTGTACTGTTGTCGTAGTAACCATGAGCTGAGCAACTGTACTCTTACTGAGAGCAGGCTGAACCAAAGACCAGCCACTCTGAAGATGTTACACTTTCTTCAGATTTGTGGTTATTTTTGACATTTTTAATTTGGGTAATTGGGTAACTGTCAGTTTGCCCTAATTGTGATGGGTCAAAAAAAAAAAAAAGCCAGACAAAATCATATCTTCTGCAAAGTGTCAGAAATCCAGCATACTTTTACCTGTTCAGTTACTGCTTTTGTACATTGAGATATTTGACATTTTGAACCAAATAGAGTTTGAATTATGGTGTGACTGAAGGCATTAGGTTTAATATTTATGAATACAGGATGAAAATCTGATTTTTATTTCATTCCTTTTTGACATTTAGATATAATAATGCTGCAGTTGTTATAAAATTACTTTTAGTATATTGTCTCTTGTTGTTGACCTTTCCAATTATAACCTGAGAGATATTGCAACATGACTACTATTTCACAATTTGAGTTTAAATTTCTTCACAATAAAACCCCCCATTGTGGTAGGGGCCCAGGGTAAAGGGGCAGGCCCTCGAGCTCCACTGGACTCTGTCACTCATGAGGAGTCCTACATGAAGGATTTTTCCATTTATCGTCTGCTTTTACAGATAAACACCACCTTTTTATTTATTTATTTTTTGGTTTAGTTTCTTTTACATTAGGAGTGCCCACAGTTTTTTCCTGGATGGTCCAAAATGAAATGTGCATTATTGTAATGAACAGTTTGTACATAAAAATGTTCTGCAAAGAAATGTATGATTGAACTTGTATTAGGAAATAGACTGGAATGACCTCTATCCCATCTTCTGACTCTGTTTTTATAGAAAATTAAATTAAAATTATATTTTTCTTCAAATCTCATAGCCCCCTTGCAGGCCCCCACCAGGGGGGCCAAGTTTGGCCTGTGGGCTCCACTCTGGGCTGCCCTCCATTAGAGTCTCGAGTTCTTTCATTTGCAAACAGTTTTTTCGTTGTTGATCTTCTGACTAGTGTCAGAATTAATGTTGATGTGTTGCTTCCTGACATTAGACGGGTGAAGCAGCAGCACATTCAAACTCCAGTTCAGTAAGACTTTCATACCGCTTTTAGCTAAAGCCAGTGTCCTGGATGAGCCTGGATGAGCTTGGATGGGCCTGGATGGGCCGGGAGGCTCCTGGCTGCAGCAGGACCCAGGAGCCATCTGCTCACCCTGGGGAAGCTGGGCTACATGGTGTAGTAACAGTGAATACTGTGCTTGGGTCCAGGCAGAGCTCATGGCTCGAAATAAAGATAAAGAAAATATTTGTGTGCTATTTGTAAGCTCACACTGAGTTGTGTTCAGAGAAAGAACCTGGGCACCACACGGGTGGTGTCCTCTGGGACAAAAGAGGGGTTGTCTCTCTTCGAGCTGACGTGAGAGGAGAGGATGTGGATCAGCCCTGAGCCTCTGTCCTGCTGCTGGTCTAACAGCTGCAGGGACAGTGGACAGAGGGCCAGTCATCTGCATGGACATTTTCCACTGGATCCACAGGTTTGAAGCAGCTGTCCCAGTCTCTCTGCGAGTACACTCTGTTCAAGTCCACGTCATAAACCCCGCCCTGCAGAGCCTGACCACAGAAGAGCTGATCACTACAGCATATGTACAGCATCATATAAGATCCACCGTCATGACTCTGTGGAACACCCTGAGGAGCAGTCTGACCCTTGACCTCTTCCTGCCCCTCCCTGCCTCTCCCACCTGCCTCCTCTCTGTACAGCTGTGTACTGCTGTGTTTGCTTTGATACACACAGACCATTATCTCTGACTGTCAATCATTATCTGTATGACTGTCAATCTGATCTGAGAGAAAAGATCCAGTTCCAGACTGTATGTCATGGCAGGTTAGGCCACTGTAAATAAGACAATCTTTTTGATAGATTCAATTGATCATATTGATCATATTGTATAATTTAATATTACATAATTCAGTCTGAATCAAAATCTAGGCTAAAAAGGTCTTGGCCCATACTATAGTCATTTTTGTGCATCATTTTGAGAGATTTTGTCTGCACCGCGACCCTCTTTTTACACTTTTAATACTGTTGTTGCTACAAATTGTCTCAAATTGTCTCTGTCTTTGTGTACAGTTTGTGGTGGTCAGTGTAGTTGGGTGGTCAGTCCAACAAAATATGAGCCTGTAATATGAGACTTTGGCTGTAAGGCTGATACTTGATGTCATAAAATATTTCATCTTTATGCCAATCGATCTCTTATTTAAATGTATTTCTGTCATTGGTGAGAAAGGCTTTGTACACAACCTATGTAATTCAAGTTCTAAAAAGTAGAGGAATACAGTGTATTATTTTAGGGCTTGGCAATATAGTAAAAAGACTGATTAGAAAAAAGATGTATTTCTATCTTCTCGACAATTCCAAAGATGAGATGGAGATGTTGGTGGCTCATGTCTGCCTCAGCCTATGGAGCTTACATAAGATGGGTTGACAGAGATGGGTTTTGATGTCCATGTACTCTGTTGAGCTCACTGATCCCAACGCTGTGTACAAATAGAACAACAGAATGCCACTTTCAGCAATAGTATCTGATTTTTGATACTTTTGACAAACCAAACCACATACGTTTACTGACAGACGACTGGCTGTAGACCTCTCTGTTTCCAAATCCCATGAATTGCCTAGACGTGTTTTTTCCATGTTTGTTTTTTTTTTAACATAATTACACCCTTGCATTTTAATTTGGTGCGTGTAGACTTTTTATAGGCACTGTCTAGTTTCGTCCACCGCCATCTCCAAATAAACATGCTACTATACAATGATGTCATCTCAAAGCCAGTATCATTTGTCCTGAATCTCTCGCCCGTCCGAGGAGCAGGCCTGTCCGTGAGGTGTGAGAGCCCACAGCCCAGCAGGAGCCCCCCATGGTTCTCTCTCCTCTTTTTCTCTCTTCTCTCTCCTCTCTTTCTGTTTCAGGACCCATATGGCGCTCTTATGTAAGGCTGAGTGTGCGCGGTCGAGCCCCCTTTTACTCACCCTGGAGACGTGTTTGGGTGCTAGATCTTGTTGTTGTTATCATGTCTGTAGAAATTCTGTGTTCAGAATCTTCAAAATTTCTGAGTGGATCCGAATGGAGGCAAAATGAGTAGAACACAACGCATTTTCAATGATTAACTCACGTCAGATTGAAACTGAAATAGTAATTTTAGACTTTAAACGTAAATTGTGGAGATGCGTCACTCATTCTTTTTCAGTTCTGATACAGATTCTGATACTGTGGGTTTAAGTATCTGCTGACATCTAAAGAAAACACCATCTATTATAAAAAAAATTAACGCAAAACTGATCCAAATGCGTTATGTAACTGATATTTATCTCTTAAGTCCTCCCAGACCGTCTTTGTATAAATAAAAGTTCAAACATTCTGAGACTTTCTGGGCCGACTACGACCAGGAAATAGTCTTAATACATCATACGTGTCCAGCGAGGAGGAGTCTGTTTTCATTTTTGTCCAGTTGACAGAATTGAATTTTCTTTTGCCAAGTTGCATCTGTGGTAAAGAATGTAATAAATCTGTAGTTGAAATAGAAACTGTTGTGGGGTCAACAAGTATTTGTCCACTAAATCTTAAATCCTTCATCTAAAATGTTAGGAGTGTGTTCTAATCACCTATTAACACAGATCTATTCTGCAAAATGGACATTCCACAGTTTTTAACAATGTCACAGATGTTTCCTTCTCATTTACTCATCAGAAGTTGTATTTGGATAGTCTGATTCATCAGCTGGTTTCACTTGGTGGAAACTGTGTGACCTTGCAGCATTAGGATTCGTTCACTTGACTTTATTTATTTAACCAATCACTGCTCTTTGGTCGTGACATATGTAATGCACCAAATCCTGTAGGAAGAAGGACAATAACGTCTTTCCCCTTGATAAAATTCACCAAAAATTCTCTTTGTTCTGGTTTTAAATCCTCGATCTCAGGAATCGTTGCCAAAACAGAATGTCTGGCTTTGTCTACATCCATCTTGACACTTTGTTTACTGTTGTGCTGTTCCACAAAAGGACCCAAACAGGCATCACAAGCTTGACGTTATGGCTTCACTGATTGGTCGGTGCGCGGTCTACAACTTCCAGGGATCCTGCAAACCATCTAGTGTATTCCAATTCCTGACACAAGTCACTAGAGAGAAATGAAATTGAGTGGAGGCACTAGGTGGCACCAGCCTGGCTAGTATTTGGAGTGATTCGTGCATATTCGAGCAATCTTTAATCACTTATTTTCATGCCATATTGTCGATCAACTCCACATTTTCATTGCCTACACGCCCACTGTAATGCACTAACTCCGTTCTATAATTTATTTTCTGAATCGATGATATATGTAAGATTCTGTAGCGTTGCATAGTCATAGTACAAATGGAAAAAAAAAGTCCGCTGCTCACTAGTTTGATCTGCAGGTATCCATTTGAGGAGCCGGTGTCCTGTTGTTTTGAGCTCTCTAGTGCTACTGTGCATGCACACGACCCTCAAGCACTGTTCCAGGTTAAATGGCGTCGATTTGAGCTCCCGAGGCAGAAGTGGAGCAACAAGTCACATTTTAAAAGTGTATTGGTTTTATTGTCTGTTTTGACCAGATATAAACAATGACATGTGCGTTTTTTAGATTTGCAGCAGAATACCTATGTTAGATCAGTGGTCCCCAACCTTTTTTGCTCTACACACTAGTTTTATGTCCTGTTTTTGTCCTGGTTTTAGACCTGGTTTAGAGACGTGTCCTGCGTGGTGTATGGGAGGAGGTGCGGTGAGGTGATTGAATAGTTTAGATTTAATATTTGATTTTATCATTATCATTTTCATTACATCGTATTTTATTTTGTTTCTATGTGTAGAAAACATTATAGGCGCTGTTTATACTATAACAGGAAATTCACACTATGATATTAGTGTTAAATATTCTATATGTAACACTATTTAATATAAAGATTTGAGTGTTTCCAGTCATTTATTTCTCTTATATAATGGGAGTCTTATTTGATAGAAGATATGGGCCTGTGGGAATGAGCTCTGCCCAAATCCATCTAAATGTGCATAATGGTGATTCTACAGTGGGACATTATTCGATGGATAAATTGTCCTGTGGATATGTGCGTCCTTTAGTCAGGAGTCTATATGAGCAGAATATGACTACTACTACTACCTATGCATATTCATATAAATGAGCAGAAATTTGACATAATTAAGGTATAAAGTGTGATCACCGTGTGCAAACAGCAACAAACCTGCGTCTCTAATCCAAATATGTTGTCACACTGGGGAGGTCAGGGTTTGGCTTTATTGGATCTGTACAACTGTAAATGGAAAAACGTAAGGTCGCTTATTTCTATAGGTCATCGTGAATCGAGAGACGTCACTGTTGATTTAGTCTGCGGGGAGCTCATTTCGACGGAACACTGGCTCTTTGTTGTGATGACGTTTACAGTAACGTCAGCTCCCACCGGGCCCCACAGTTTTCTAACCTGGAAATCAGCGCCCTTGTTTCTTTTATTAAGTCATTTTAGATAAATATTGTGATTTTAAATAATCCAAATTAACAACTGAATTAAATTAACAAATAACTTGATTTGTAAATGTTTTCTAACCAGGCTCTGATGTGACTCGCATGTAGCTGAGAGGTCATTTGCCAAAACCGTCTTGATTTTTCACATTTTGACATATTCTGAGTCTAATCCAAATTGATCCTTTAAAATCCCGCTCTGCTCCACTTTCTTTTTTTACCTCCACTCTGGAAATTTGCATGTTTTTGTTTACAAACTTTGAAAAGGGTTTATTTGGGAAAATCACATGCTCTACCTCTTCTTTTTTTAAACTTTCCAGCAGCGATCCTTGAAATGACACCTTCCCTGATTACAGGTTAGGTCGTGTTTCCTCCCGGGTATTTTCTGCACTATAGAACTCCAGAATCAGTGTTGGGAAGGTGACTTTTAAAATGTAATCCCCTACAGATTACAGATTTCATACCCCAAAATGTAGTTTGTAACATAATCCATTAAATTACTTAAAGTGAGTAACGTAATCTGAATACTTTGGATTACTTGATTTGCTGTAGAGAAGCAAAGACCAGGATATCGTAACATAAGAAGTTTTCTCTACTAAAAGAAAATAAAAAGCCCAGACTTTACTGAACCATATAAAAAAAAATTATTGTTTTTAGCCCTGGTTTAGTTCTGGTTTAGATCTAGTTTAGACCTGGTTCAGTCCTGGTTTAGTCCTGGTTTAGATCTAGTTTAGACCTGGTTTTAGTCCTGGTTTAGATCTAGTTTAGACCTGGTTTTAGTCCTGGTTTAGACCTGGTTTAGATCTAGTTTAGACATGGTTTAGACATGGTTTAGACATGGTTTACATCTAGTTTAGACCTGGGTTTAGTCCTGGTTTTAGTCCTGGTTTGGACCTGGTTTAGACCTGGTTTAGATCTAGTTTAGACCTGGTTTAGATCTAGTTTAGACCTGGTTTAGTTTCCAGCAATGAGTGGAATTACTGAAAAAAAAGGGGGAAAACAGGAAAATACCTCTGTGTAATCCATTTATTTTAACAAAGTAACTGTAACCCAATTACCACTCACTGAAACAGTAACTGTAACTGAATACAGTTACTCATAATTTGTACTCTGATTATGTAACTCTGGTACATGTAATCTGTTACTCCCCAACACTGTCCAGAGTACAACACAAACCGCTGACGTACTTGGCTCACAATTGAATAGGAATTACAATTTGAATTCACAGTTATCAGATTGTAAAGACAATACAGTAAAATGTACATTGTGAGTGTTGTCGCCCAAGATTAATCCAAAACGATTCAGGAAAGGTTCATTTCTGTCCTGTCAATGAGACTTTTTGAGTGAATAATGACTGATTAATATCTAGTTTTGGGACTTGTTTTAGTAGATTTCTTTTCCCCTATACAAAATGTCTGAATTATTATTACAAATTGTTACATAAGTCATTCCGCACTTCATCATAACAACAGTGTAATCTCGCTCCTGGCTTTGGTCTCCGCTTGTAAATACCACAGCGCAAAGTCTCCAAAACCGGATTCTACCAGTCTGCGCTCATCCACACGCACACACGCACACGCACTCACAACACAACGCATCAACGAGATACACGGCCAATCGCACACATATAACTCTCTATGCTGATGCGCCACTTGACCTGCAGCCATGGTGAGGCATAAAGTGGCACATTATGAAAGGTCCTATATTACATAAAACTGTGATTAAAATGTTAGAATGTTGTTACCTCTTCAAAAACAGACCTGGAGTTGTGTTTTGTTTCATTCACACATGCGCCTTCTTTATCATTATTATTAGTTTGTACCATATTCCAACCATATATGGAAAAAACAAAGCAAAATCCTTAAATTTTTCATTCTCACTGTTGTTTATTTTGTACGATCATAAACTTTTTTACCTTCTTTATCATTATTATTAGATTATTCGACCATAAAGGAAAACCAAAATCCTTACATCACAGATGTCAAACATAAGGCCCGGGGGCCAGATCCGGCCCTCCAAGACTTTTAATGTGGCACTTGGGTGATTTTCTACTAAAATATTTTAATAATATTTTCTATTAAAATCTTGGTCATTTTCTGTGGTGTTTATCACAGCAGTGTCTCCAGTGTCTCTGTACGTGGCCCCTCCCACCAGAGCAGCACAAATGAAGACTTGTCTCTTTCCAAACGCTCTTAAAGGACGATCGTTTTGACTGTTGACCGTGACACCCTCATCAACAAAATGTCCAAAATGAGAAAAGTGGAGCCGAGTGCAGGATTTTCCAGGAAAAATTGACTTATTCCTGTTTGCAAACAAGTTCATGTTAAAACACTGTGTTGAAATTGATTTTTTCTTAAAGTTTCAGGTTGTTCATAATATTATAATATTTTGTAAAAGAATGAGTTCATCAATTAAAAATATTTCTGTAATAGATTAGCATTTCTCTGCACAAATATTTGAACTTATTATTATTTTTGGGGTTTATATGACATGAGTTTTCTGATCCAGCCCCTTTGGGATCAAAGTCGGTTGGATACGGCCCCCGGACCAAAATGAGTTTGACACTCCTGGGTTACATTTGTCATTGTCATAACTGTTTATTTTGTACGATCATAAATAATCAACTTTTGTGTCTTCTTTATCGTTATTATTAGATTGTATGACTACAAATGAAAACATATGTGTGTGTGTATGTATGTGTGTGTATGTATGTGTGTGTGTGTGTGTGTGTATGTATGTGTGTGTGTAGATGTGTGTGTGTGTGTATGTGTATATATGTATGTGTGTGTGTGTGTGTATATATGTATGTATGTGTGTATGTCTGTATATGTGTGTGTGTGTATTTGTGTTTGTGTGTATGTATGTGTGTGTATATGTGTCAGCCATGTGTTAAGGTGAAACAATTGGAGTCAGACATGATAAGTTTTTTAAACTTCAACTTACTCCTTCTGAGCACCAGAAAGAGTCTCAACATGTTCATGTGCCCTTATGTATCCTGATGTTTAATGTACGTTTCCCTTGCTCAAAAAAAAAAAAAAAAAAAAAAAAAAGAAGATGATAGTGGGCGGCAGTAGTTCAGTTGGTAGAGCATTCGCCCACTGATCTAAAGGTTGGCAGTTTGAATCCAGCTCTCAACATAAACATCTCAGGTTGAGCGGTCAGATCCACTGACCCACAGGTTGGCTGGTGTGATTCCAGCTCCCACAGATGAATGCTGCCGCTGTGTCCTTGGGCAAGACACTTAACCCACCTTGCCCACAGTGTCTGCGTACACTGGTGTATGAATGTGTGTGTGAATGGGTGAGTGGTTCCTTGTTGTAAAGCGCTTTGAGTGCCTTGAAGGTGGAAAAGCGCTATAGAAAAATGTGACCATTTACCGTAGTAGTAGTAGTAGTAGTAGTAGTAGTAGTCCTCCTCCTTTATTATGAGTCTGTCTACATCTCTAGAGCTCAAAATGCTCTATTCCATCTTGTGATGTCATGAAGTGGTAGTTTTCAAGTTCACAGATAACTTTTACCTTTTGTTCAGTAGAGATCAGCAACTTCAGAGCTGAAATTACCCAAATGATTCAAATGAAGGTGTATGGAGTTTAAAAACATAGTGGAGCACATCCTGTATTACCACTAGGGGTGTGCATAAATATTGGAATATTGATGTACTGTATCGTTTAATGTGATGATACAGTATCGATATCGTGGGCTGCTGTATTGATATATCACTAAATTATTTTGTTACAGCTACAGATTTGTTGTTTGTTTAGAGGAAGGAAACTTGTTTATGCGACACATTGTTTTGATGATTAAAATGTTTGTGTTTCATTAGAATTTTGCACAAGAAGTGGTTTAACAAACACTTTTAGTATCACAACCATGATTTAGACTTTATTTTTTATTAAACCAAATCAAATCAATTTGAAATATATCATATCAAATCAAAACTGCACTGTATCGAGATATGTATCATATTGGCAACTTCTGAATGATTCCCAGCCCTCATTACCACATGACATCACAAGGTGGCATACAGTGTTTTCAGTTTGAGAGAAGAACTTCTAAATATTCAAGATTTATGCGTGGAACAAGTGTGAATGAAACAAAACACAACTCCAGGTCTGTTTGTCTTGAGGAAATAACATTATAACATAAACATTAACATTAGGCCCTTCAAGCGTCAAAACAAAACAGTCAGCCGCTGCGTCTGGTATTTTAAAAAGCTATTTCGCAATGTTCTCATCATTTTTAACAGTTTTGCAGGAGCGTACATGTCGAGCTCAACAGCGCACCAACTACTGTAACATTGTTAAAAACTCATAAATCTATTTTACAGAACGTCCCAGGTCCCCTTTAAGTTACACTTGTCATGTGTTTAAAAAAAAAAAAAAAAACATTGCAAGGAGACATGCTGATGATGAAAATATTTGTGGAGTTTGAAGAGAATTTGTTGGGAAAAATATTGTAGCTTTTAAAAGGAAAATATCTCTGTGATTCCATCCAAAATGTGAGGACAGTTTATCCACACAGAGTTTTTGTTTTTAGATTTATGTAAGGAAAAGTGATATAACTTTTTTTTTATTCAGCCAAATTTTTTATTTTTTTTTTCCCTAAATTGTCCTTTAAATATACCTACTTTTAACCACAAACTTTGAAGAGAGCTGTGTAGACACGTTTTGTGTAGTTATTGCTTGTGTTCTAATAAAGCTTTATATATTGGACCTTTTAGGCAGAAAGTTGACCAAAACAATCTGTGTTGGAGATTTAAGGCAGATACACTAAAAATATTAGCCTAAATATATTAAGCACTGTCATTTTCAACACAAAATATTAGTACACTCTTCTAAGTTACTATGAGGTCTTACACTTGTTTAGATACAGCTCTAAATGATGCAAAAAAACTCATTTTTTTTCTATCGATCGAGTATCTTGTTTCTATATTAGTTTCAGTATCTGATTCCCGATACTTTTGGCAACCCCAGTACCCAGCAGAGACGGGACCAAGTCGTTGTTTTGCAAGTCTCAAGTAAGTCTCAAGTCTTTGATCTCAAGTCTGAGTCAAGTCCAAGTTGAGTTTTGAGTCACTGGCCCATAAGTCCAAGTCAAGTCCAAGTCATCTGCTTTGAGCTTCAAGTCATTTCAAATCTTTAAACCAATGCACCAAATGTAGCTTAGATTTTTGGAATTTATATGACTTTTAAACTAAATTGTACTTAAAAAAACATAGTAAATTTATAAATGAGTATTTATAGAGTATATAAAAGTTGTAGAAATGTAATTTTTTTCCTTTTGAAATGTTTTGACAAGATCTTGGAGTGAATCATTACAGTCAGACTAGAAAGAATTCAGATTTTAAAAGTGCTTTTCAAGTCACAGGCCTCAAGTCCGACTCATGTCCCAAGTCACTGACCTTCAAGTCCAAGTCGAGTCCCAAGTCCTAGTCCATTTTATCAAGTCAAGTCTCAAGTCCTAAAAAATAGTAACTCAAGTCTAACTCGAGTCCAAGTCACGACTTGCAAGTCCCACCTCTTGTACCCAGCATGTTATTTTGTTACTTCTATGTATAAATTGTGTTGTATTTGACAGGAAACATTCGACACATGTTATAAATATGTTTTAGAACAAAGTGTTAGTTCTATTTACTTGTTTTAACTTTTCTTCACGACTGCACTTGACTGGTCTAAACCTTTGACATTATCTCACAAGATTTAGTAATCCAACCACAAAAAATATCATGCACTTTAATTCAAATGCCAATTACTCTTTTAACTTTTTTGGTGTTTTTAATCTCTGTAAACTACCCCTCATTTTGCGCATTGCGTTGTTATCAGTGGGTGCTCAAGCGTAGCATGTGTCAGCCCGCATCTCCGTCAACACAACTTACGTAAGCTCCATAGGGTGGGGCATACATGGTCCACCAACATCTCCATCTCGTCTTTGGACTTGTCGATAAAACTAGATTTTTTTTAAGTACCCCTCACTGACGTACAACAAAAGATTCTGAATTCATCCTCAGAAACATAGAAGATCATTTGTTCTGTTAGATTTTGAATTTTAAATACTCACTTTGAATTTTTTAACTCTGAGAAAAGATTTGTTTCTTTCATACATGTTGAACACAGCCCTGGAATTGCAAATCTATGCCAACAAAAAAAAATTAAAGGCAGATGTTGACTTGAAAACTACAGCTTGGTGATGTCACAAGGTGGAACAGAGCATTTTGAGTTTCAGAGATGACACACTAATAATACAGGTTTACTCAAACATGTGTGAATGATACAAAACACAGTTCCAGGTCTTTTTTTATGGAAGATAATTTGCTTCATCTGATTTTGAATTTGCAATGCCGTCGAATTTCTCGCTTTGAATTTTTTAACTCTGAAAAATTTGAATGAAAGTTTGAATTATTCTGAATTTGAGTTGCTGAAATTTTAAGTGTGCATTTTCATTCAATAGGGTTCAATTTGAGAATAAATATTTCACTTTTTAAATATTCAGCACATTTATTTTCAAGCCCAGTTAAAATTCACAGTGAGAAATTTCCTGCTTGTTACAAAATTTGATTGGATCTCTTTGGAACGATTCCCTAGATCTTTGCATCTTGGATCTTTCCTGCAAATTTTTTCCTGCAAATTATTTTACACTCTGAATTTCAACTGTTGAATTTGAGGTCTTGAAAATATATTTTTTTTCAATATTGGATTTTTAATACTGAAAATGTACACTTAAAATTTCCTCAACTGCCATTCAGAATAAAAATAATTCAAACTTTCATTCAAAATTTTCAAAGTGAGAAATTCAACGGCATTGCAAATTCAAAATCGGATGAAACTAATTATCTTTCATTAAAACAGACCTGGAATTGTGTTTTGTATCATTCACACATGTTTAAGTAATCCTGTATTATTAGTGTGTCATCTCTGAAACTCAAAATGTGTTCTATTCCACCTTGTGACATCACCAAGCTGTAGTTTTCAAGTCAACATCTGCCTTTAAATTTATTGTTTGGTAAAGATTTGCAATTCCAGGGCTGTGTTAAAGATGTATGAATGAAACAAAACACAATTCCAGGTTTCTCATGAGTAAACAGATCAGAGAAAATCATAATCTGGGCCCTTTAACAGTGAGATTTATATAAACTAATCTGTCTTGGAGAGGATTACGACCATCTCCTGTTTATCTGCGTACACGTAGGCTTTACCGTAGTGGTTAGATAACATGTAGGTCACTCTTTTGTACGCGCCATACACATACAGTAAAGCTGGGTATATATAATGAATGACGGCGTCCCATCTGGCCCGAGTGTGACGCCGGCGCGCTGGGGTCGCTCGCCATTGGCCGACCCAACCGCGGCGCCGTCTGCCATTGGCCGAGCGGTGGGTGCAGTCTTTTGTTCCGGCCGGGCATGCGCATCGCCGACCAAACGTAAAGGAACACAATGTACAACTTCTGCACAAAACAAGGACATATCATGACCCCGGGCTCGCACTTTCGTTTTTTAAAAGTTTAGCCCGGCGTTTAAGCGGACGGTAAACGGCGAGCGGTATTGACGCAGCATGTCTTTTCTGATTAAAGTTCCCAAATGGCGTCAACTTCAATTTAGGCTAGTGGGCCAGTATAGCGCAAGAAGAATAGACTATTTGACCTTTCCCTAATGGGGTTAATAATTTCCCAGTGGGCACCAACGTTAAACGCAACAACAAACTAACTACGCCATCGTTTTGTTATCTTTTGTTTTTTCACACAAAGCTCAGTTTAGGTTTAGAAAGTCTATCACAAGTGTAAAATAATAAAAATAGTCTGTGTCTTTTGTATTTCTAGGGCTTGTTTTGAATGTTTTGTGTGGAGTGTTTGCAGCTCTGTGGACGCCATCTTGAGCAGCGTGGAGGTACACGTGAGGCAGCAGCACAAGGCCTGGCGGTGCCCAGTGTGCATGGCTGATCAAGAGCGAGCAAACGCCTTCTTCGCCTTCTTCACAGTCCACCGCAGCTTTGGTTGTACAGGCAAATTTGAGCATTTCTAAATATATAAGAATATAGGTGAAAAATGTAGGTAAAGGATGTTGTGATTGACAGATTGGCGTGGAGAGAAGAGGCGAATGGGAGGGCCCTGCGAGGCGATGACGGGTGTGTGGTCAAAAATGGCTCATCCGATTGGCCCGATCGCGTTAATCTTCGCTGGCGGTTTACATAACGGGCGCGGGGAGGAGGCGGTGACGTCACGCCACACGAAGTTCTCTGCCAATCGTCTCGAGCCTATAGGTTGTTGGGACTTTGTGGAGGGGCAGCTATAGCGACTTGACACAGTAACGCGCGCTTCATACACACACTACCTCACCCCGGTTTACACTGCTCCCTCCTGTCCCCATTGTTGGTCAGTGTCCCCATGTGAAGCCCCCACGGTTGACAGGGCAGGGGTCGGGCCAAAGGGCAGGTCAGGAGGACGAGGGGGTGAGGGTGCGCGGGTGCGGCGCTGGTGCCTCTTTTTGGTGGTTTTTGGGTCTCGGGTGAGGGGGTCCATCTCAGTCGGATTGCGAGCTTAGCCTGACAGGAGCATCCATGAGGGAGACGTGCTTGGCCGCTGGACGTTCGCAGAGCAGGGACGCCATGGCCGTACAGCTGCTCTTCTGGGAGCTGGAGAACCACCTCAAGAGGTAACCTGGAGTCAGTGTTGGGCGAGGGGGGCGCGGGTGCAGGGTGTGGGGGGTAGGCGCGTGGACCAGCGGGGGTCCTTAAAGCCACTCAGGGGCTTTTGTCTTGGTGTCATATCCATGTGACTGCTTTTGTTGTGATGGAATGTACCTCGTTTTGGACGTATGGTGTTTGACATGTGTCTGAGTGTGTGTGTTTGCAGTTTTAAAAAACTTCTTCTTCTGACCAGAGGAATAGCACTTTAATAGCATTTTCACTACATAAAACTTCAGTAGACTTAACTGTTAAAGACTTTCTCTACCTGTTTGAAAGAGCTACGCCCCAAAATGTTGAGAGAGCTGAGCTGCCCTGAAGGGCTCGCGCTGTGTCTGAGGACACGGTGTTCTAGAGCACATGCATGTTGCTGCGCTTGCCTGTGAATGTGCTCATTCCATGTGATGGATCCGTCATGCCACATCCATCATCTAAATACATACATTTAATCTCTCCAACTTTATAGTCCCATCAAAAGTCTGCACATTTACAAACAACATTTATAAAGCACAAAACATTCTAATGAGGCTCATCATTTATTAAACTCATCCCCAGTAGCTCTGACAAAAGTCTGTACCTGACATAAGAAGACAAAAGACAAAGATATAGACCTGCCCAGGGTCTCACAGTGTGTTCTGCAGAGGAGCAGTGACACAAACACACACACACACACACACACACACATGATCACATAATTGTGATGTATGCCCTGTGCTGACACACACACACACACACACACACACAGGTGTGTGACCCTGCAGCTCCTCTCACACTTTAAACTGTGCTCATGTGAGCTTCATTCACTGTGTGGACTTTGACAGGCTGATGTGGAGCAGCCGTCTGTACAAAACATGCAGAAGTCCCTCACAAGCCAAGTACTTTGTGTTCTGCCCAGAGCCCATTGTCTCAACACTCTAATATACTGACCTTCAAAGCCTCACTCTCTGCCACTCTTTCTTTGACTTCTTCTTTCACAATTTTCTAAAACTCAAACTGGACAATGACATGAATGAATGAAATACTAGAAGATATATCTGTTTTGTTTTCAGTCATGTGATTATTTTTACCATGTCAGTTCAAATAAAATATTCTCAACACATTTCTTGAAGGCACATCCCAAAAAGATAAAGGTGTCCATAACACAATATTATATACAATTGTATATATTTTTTATGTATTTCATTCATTTCATAATGCAGAGTTTTATCTCCCCAAACAACTACAGAACTGTGCAAAATTTCAAAATCCTGAACTATAAAAGTTTCAGATTGTACAGGACATGAAGCGTAAAGGATCATGTTTTTGTATTGACTGTGTAATGTAGTTGGGGAGTGGTCCGGCCTCCCTGTTAGAACAGTGTGTCCTCTCAAAGTGCACATGTGTGGAGACAAAGCAGCTTGAGCCTCCTCTGCTACTGCGGTAGGCCTACCCTCTCCTGTAGGCATATACACACTCCTCTAGAGATACACACTCCATACACACTCCTCTAGAAATATACACACTCCTCTAGAAATATACACACTCCTCTAGAAATATACACACTCTCCTCGAGAAATATACACACTCCTCTAGAAATATACACACTCCTCTAGAAATATACACACTCCTCTAGAAATATACACACTCCTCTAGAAATATACACACTCCTCTAGAACTATACACACTCCTCTAGAAATATACACACTCCTCTAGAAATATACACACACTCCTCTAGAACATACACACTCCTCTAGAAATATACACACTAGAAATACACACTCCTCTAGAAATATACACACTCTCCTCTAGAACCATACCCTCTCTCCTGTAGGCCAGTCTACCTCATAGTATTAATCATTGTGTGTAGAGCACATAGTGTTTTATACAACAGCTGCACTGCTCCATCACAATACCACATGTAGTTTGTGTATAACACAGTTATGATTTTGTTATTATGTAAGTGTTCATGATGATATAATGAGATATTCATGATTAGAATGAAATATTATAATAATAATAATAAGTGTTCCTTTACTTACATTGTTGATTTTCAAAACCCCCAGTGAAGGCACAAGTAAAGACAGTAGTGTCCACGTAACATCATTAGAAGAGTTTTGACTTTTATTTACTAGACCAAACATCAGAACAAAAGACTTAACGCTCATGTGTGCAGGTTTACATGAGATTCAATGTCACTGAATCATAAAAATACTAATAACACTGTCACAGAGTCATCTGGAGAGTGAAGCATCTTCAGGTGTTTCCTCCAGGTGATTGTCTTTGTTCTGCGCAGTGACCAACAGGTGGAGACACTTGCACAGGTCTGACAGGTCCTGTCCCTGCTCCTGGGACCCGCACAGAATCACGCACATGAATCACGCAGAGTTCGTCCGCGCAGTGTCTGCTCAGAGTTGGACTCTTTGTCCCAGTTTTGTTGTATCAGAGTGTGCAGTTAAATACTTGTGTCCAGTGTTTGTGGAGGACAGTGCGCCAGGCGCAAGGATGCTGCTTACATTATGATCATGAGCACAGAGCTCAGCCAATCAGAGGCCGTGTGCAGCATGTATTATTCAGATGAGCCGCGCTCTGAGCCAATGAGCGCGCAGCTGGCGCTGTTTGCTGCATGGATTAGTGAGAGAGGGAGCGCGGTATGCGGAGCCGCAGCCTGCTGCTTCACTCTTTGTGCTGTGTCCCGGCCGTGAGCTGTGCTTTGGCCCGGGGAGCTCAGCGACAACTAGAAATGCTTTATTTTTCTACTTTTGTACCGCTGGACGTGCAGTGTGCAGCCCTCCCTCTGAGCCTATGGGGGTTTTAATGGACGGGGTAGCATGAGTTCGCAGTGTTACACAGTGGCGATGGACCTTGGCGTGTGTCAGCTACGGAATTTATCCATATCGTTTTTGTCCTCTGTGCTTGGGAAGGAGACTGCATCAGTCCGGCTCGATAGGTACGTGTTGTCCAGACGTGTGCGCGCACGGAGCGGAGCACAGCGCCGCTGTCATTCATCCTGTCCACTGTCTTCTCCTCTGTGTTTACGCGAGCTGCTGCCTTCTCCGGGCAGATATGATCTGTTTACTGTTGGATATTGTTGGACACCATTGTCTGCTTTTGGTTTCGTTTTGCTTTCGTTATCAGACAGAAGCAGTGTCCGCGGGCAGCGGGCTTCATCTCTGTGTCCAGTGCTATTAACACGGGCTTTTTGTGTGTGTTTTGCAGTTCTTCGGGCGCAAGTGTGGTGGCCATCGACAACAAGATTGAACAAGCCATGGTAAGTGTCGTGTTTGTAAATAGGCCGCTCAGGTTCATGTATGCGCTGCCTCCGCTGTTATGTAACCGCGCCGCTGCTTTTAGAGCAATGCGCATACCGAGGACGACCTCATCCCGAAATACAGCCACGACACACGCCACACCAGAACACACCGCACGACATTCAGTTTAGGCACAACGCAGAGCTTCTGGGTTTATCAGAACGACATGAAAAGTCTCTCCTCTCAAATGAATGAACGAATGAATGAACATGGCGCTGTGTGCTTGAGCTGAGCCTTTGCGCACTTATGTAAACATCTGATGGGACCTTTTACACTGGACACTGAACTTGCTGCGCTGTGTCCATTTGGACGATTAGGACCAGGTCCCCTGGAGCTTATGGGGACACTTGATGTGTTGGGCCGTGTCCACAGGCTGTAGCCATGTCCCTCTTCCTCCTGCATTCACTGCCCTCCCTGTCCTCTGCTCTCTCCCTGCCTTCCTCTCTCCCTCTCCTGCTCTTCCTCCCTCTCTCCACTCTCCTCTCCCTCCCTGGCCTGTGTTGCTAGGCAAGCGCCGTCCTCCCCTCCTCTCAGTATAAATAACTTGCACAGTGATTGGCTCCTCCCACCGCGCGGCTGAACATTTTGTACCGTGCTGCTCCCGGGGCAGTGGAGAAGAGGAGGAGGGAGGGCGGCCCGCTCAGGGATGCTCCGATCTAGGGCACGTCTCCCCGTCCCATCTCCTCATTGTGGACGCTCGGTGTGGCCTGAGGCGGACTTCTTGAACCAAGACGATAGTCCATATTTGACAAGAACTGATATTTAGCTGTTAAAACCCACAGCAACTTTATCTTAAGTTAAAGAAACAATCACAAATCAGCTTTTCACTTTTGCAAAAAATAACTAAATGTATTCATCTGGGAAGTAATTAGTTACAACTCTCTTTGTTGTTGTACATTGTGGTTCATTAGTCTGTACAAAAAGTGCAAAAAAACCCCCCAAAAAGTATCGAATATCAGCATCGCCCAACCCTAACTGTGGCGTTTTGGTTCACGGCGGTCACGCTCATCTATTTTCACCTGTCAGTCACTGGGAGAGGTGGCATGTGCTGAGCCAGGGCATGCCGACTTATAGTGCCACTTTAACCTGAGCTCTCTGGCCTACTTTCTACTCGGGTTGTCAAAAGTATGGAAAATCAGACACTAAATCACGCTAAAACTCGTGTCAAAATGAGCGTTTTGAGCAGGTATCTATACTTAAGTCATATTCGCAGGACCTGAATAGATTTAGAAGGATCTTGAGCTGGATCAGAACAAATTTAAGAGCACATAGTCTCGTGTACGCCCATGAAACCGACCTGGACCACTGAGGATTACACACATGGGAATAGAAAAGAAAATGCTACTGTTTAATGCTGAAAATCATTCTTTTGTTTATTCCTTAGTATCGAATTTGAGTTTAAAATTTTACTATTGTGACACTGGACTTTCTAGTACCACAAATGAATTCCGTATTCATAAAATAAAACCTCATGGAGTCCCAGGGAGGGCATCTGACGCACAGGAACATTTCAGAACATGTTTCTAGACGTCTAAGATACACGTTTTAGCAGCTTTTACACAGACTATGACCCCACGGAGCCACAGGAACATTTAGTTCTCTGCAGCCATGCCGACGAGCCAAAACCACATGCGCTCTGACAAAGACGTTATGGTCTGGAGCCGTATCCCGTCTGTGTGATTTCTGATGTGGATGTGGTGTAACTGACAGGTGTTTTAACCAAAAGAAAAGAATTGTCCAATAAAAAGTTACGGTAGCTTAAATAATGTAGAAGAGTAAGAAACAACGCGGATATTTGTAGAATCAATAAGCATATTTTCTGATCTATTTTCGAATGTTTCCTCATCAAAAACACACCTGGAGTTGTGTTTTGTTTCATTTACACATGTTTAACGCACAAACCCTGCACATTTAGGTTCCTGTCTCGAAAAGAAGACACTGTTCCGCCGCTTCATGACACCACAGGAGCTTTAGATGTAGACAGAAAATAACAAAGAGTTACTCAAACATGTGTGCAAATGAAACGAAACAAAACTCCAGGTCTGTTTTTGAGGATTTAAAACATGTCTGAGATCGTTTGAGACACACAAATGAGCGTTACAAATGAACTGCTGTGATTGGACCATCTCGAGTCTGGACAAACTTTACGGTCTGATGCTCGTAGCAGCCGTTCACGTTTTTGTTTGCGCGTTGTGAGCGTCGTGATCCCGTCCCGTAGAGTTTGTTTGGTCTTGATTCAGTCATCTAATCTCTACGATTTGTGCATCTAATCTCGTCTTTGTTTAGTTACAGTTTAGTTTCAATTTCGATTTCGTTTCAAATCTGGCTGCAGCCTGGTCTTGTCACTAGGAATGAAACGATATCCAAATCTCTAGGTTCGATATTTTCACGATACACGTCTCACGCTTCGGTATTTATTGCGATATTTTGTGAATATGCGACTTTTCTTGCTTAAAATGCCTTGACAAGACTTAGAACTAGACAAAGAACTAAGATTTAAAAGTGCTTAGGAGTGTTATTTCTTAATGTATTTCGCAACAAAACGGAGCAAAGGATCATGGTCGATGTAGTTCCCTCTGTTTTTTAGCTGTTGCTGCACTAAAACAATCAATTTAAGCAAAGAAACTTGTAATTCGATAGATATTGTGACAGCCCACGATATTATTGAGAGACTTTTGACAATACGATATCACAATATTTTGGTTATTGTTACACTCTTAGTTGTCACGATACTAAAATTTCAAAAGATTTCGATGCTAAGGAATAGAAACAGTACTCAATATCGATTCTGATATCACGATTTCTTTAGACAATACAGTATCATTTTGAACATTAAATAACAGTACTAGTATGTGCTCTTAAACTTGTTCTGATACAGCTCAAAATCATTCTAAAGCTGTTCAAATAAGATTCATTTCTGTCCTGTGAATGTGACTTTGAGTATTGATTAGGGATGTAACGATATCCAAATCTCTTGACGATATTTATTGCAATATTTTGGAGAGGCTGATATAATTGTAGACAGGACACTTTTTTGCTTTTAAAATAGCTTGAAAAGAATTTGGTGTGATTTATTTCCGTCATAATCCCAAGAATTCAAGTAAAAAACATATTTCTTCATGTTTGCCCTGCAATGAATCATGGGATGTGTAGTTCTCTATGTTTATTAGTTAGTATGTTTCCCTATGCTGTCGAGAAACTTGTGATTCGATATATTGTGACATCCCACGATATTATTGTGAGACTATTGACGATATATCACATCACGATATTTGAGTTATTGTTACAATCCTAGTATTGATACCTGCTCAGTTTCGTATTGGTTAGTTTCTGATTTTCGATACTTTGGACAATCCTATAGTTCACCCGTGTCTTCATTTTGTCCTGGTTTCATTCCGTTATACTCGTGTTGTAGTCTACGTTTGGTCCTGGACGCACTCACACTTGACCTTTTTGAGCCGTGATGTTTTCAGACATGATTGCACAAGGTTCTACGGTTCTAAGTTTGTTTGTTTTCAAGTGTGACTGCTTCCTAACCGTCCACTCTCGTCTTCCTCATGTGTCCAGGACTTGGTGAAGAGCCACCTGATGTACGCCGTGCGCGAGGAGGTGGAGGTGCTGAAGGAGCAGATCAAAGAGCTGAACGAGCGTAACTCTCAGCTGGAGCAGGAGAACAACCTGCTCAAGACCCTGGCCAGCCCCGAGCAGATGGCGCAGTTCAGGGCGCAGGTCCAGACGGGGAGCTCTCCCACGGGCCCGGGCCAGCCCGCGGTGGGCTCCGCCGGGACGCAAGCCGCGCTCCCCCCCTCACAGAACACCGGCATGTCCGCGTAAGGCGCCGGCCCGGAGAGCGGAGGGGAGAGGAGTCCTGCCATACTGTGAAGACGTGACCCAGCCCGACTCGCTCCACAGCGCCCCCTCTCGCACGCTCGCCACAACGACGCTACCAGACAAAAGTTCAGACACGCTTTTTCGTCTGTTTCGTTTTTTATTCCCGCAATTATTGACATTGTAGATTCTCTGAAGACGTCAAGAATATGAATGGACACGTGCGGTAAAAATATATTCAAAAAACACCCTTTGCCTTGAACCCTGGTTTGCACTTCTTACATTTCTTGACCCTGACATGGCACAGCTGTGAAACGAAAACCATTTCAGGAGACGTCACGGAAATCATTGCGAGAAGGCCGAGTGTACGCAGCACTGTTAACAAAGCAAAGGGTGTCTACTGTGAGGTTTTTGAATATAAAATCTAAAAACGTTGCTCGTTATTTAATATTTTTCTTTGTTACATAATCTCACGTACCTTACTTTATATATTTGACGTCTTCTGTGTGGATCTAAAATGTACAAAGTATAAAACGTAAACGGTGAGACAGTGTGTCCGCTTTTGTCTGGTAATGGACTTTGTTTTGTTGCACATCGAATCCAACTTTCGAGGGTCGCACCAGTGTCTCCAACTCGTCTCCGCTCTGGACAATCGGCGTCGCTCCCGCGCGTCGCCACGGAAGAAGACAGACGGACAGAGCTAACACGAACTGATTTTGTTTTATGTTTTTCATTTTTCTATGTTTTAATTTAGAATTTCAAATGCCACATGATGCTCGGCCCCTCCGCGGCGGGAGGGGCCCGTGGACTCGTTTACATTCGCACACAGCTCTTTTTTGACTTTTATTTAATTTCCCAGAACGCTGTGGTTTTATGCACTTTCCCCCGCCCCCTCAACTTTCAAAAATGACGCTGAACTTTTGACGTACGTTTGGTCGGTCGAGGCGCGGCGGGCTGGACTCAGACACGTTGCTCCCCCCGCGCCTCGTGTTCACGTGATCGTTGACGTCCCACCTGCACACCCTTTGCCCCTTTTGGACGGAGCGTTAAACATTTAAGCAGGGAATCCATGTTTTTATTTTGGGTTTTTTCGTCTGTTTTTAGGAAAATCTGGGAGTGGTTTATGATTTTTTTTTTTTTTTTTTGTCGTTGTATTTAATGTCCTTGCAATCTCTAAAAAAAGAAATCATAGGACGGAGAGTTAACGGGACGTGACTGTTTTTAGGAACTTTGTACAGTTCAATTTGTGACTCTAATCTGCCAAGTGCCTGGTCCGTAACCATAGATACATATATAGTGTTTTTTATTTGTCTTATATAAATGTGTGTGTATATATTTATCTATGGTTTACCAGGTTTTAAACTACCTGTGATGTCATTTCTCAGGGCGGGAGGAGACATGGTTTTAACTGTCTCTCCCGCAGTGACAACACGGCCTTGACTCTGCTCAAAAATCCGGATTGTTCTACGTGTTGGTTTGATTTTTTTATGAAATGTTTTTTTTTTGTTTTTGTTTTTTATTTGTAAAAAAAGTGTTTGGGTTGCCTGGTGTGGCGGCCGAAGCTTCGAACACGATAATGAGAATTGTTGAAAAATGCCTAGCAGAAGTACGGCATTGTTTTGTGCATGTCCCCCAGCCCATCACAAATGTGACGTTACAATTGCACTAGACAGTTGCACCTCGAATAAAAAGGAAAATCAAACGCTGCCTCTGTTTTGTTTTGTTTTTTGCATAGAAATAGTCGCATTCACTATAAATCTAAGTCGTTATGAATGGTTATTGTATTTTTATTTGTTCACTTAGATTAAAAACGCGGTATTTTACTTCTATGAGGTATTAACTGCTAACACAAAACATATTTAGATCATCATGTTACCTTTTATTGTTTCAGAAACACTATATTTGCCTGAAAATAACGTATTAACAAGCTTCACTCCACCTTCAGAGCGTTATCACAGCTTAAAGAACATTCATACTGCTGTTTTAATGTTTTTTACCGCAAAAAACTGCACATTTTTTCCCCTAAATGAATTTTTTAGTAGTAGTTTGTTCAATCATTTTGCAGCACTACAAAAAAAAAAAAAAAAAAAAAGCATAGATCAGGACCGAAAAAGTTTTGGCTGAAGTAAGAAGTACTTAAAATTAATTCAGAAGTTGCCGATACGATACACGGGCCACAAGACGATACATATCTTGAGCGCACTTTCGATTAGATTCGATACGATATATTTCAAAGCGATTTGACACAGTTCAAGTCTAAACCATGGCTGTGACACTAAAAGTCTTTGTAAAACCACTTCTTGTGCAAAGTTAACACAAAAAAACACCCATTTTACTCATCAAAACAGTGAAAATGTCAAATATGTCGCATAAACAAGTAACAAAACTGTAGCTGTAACAAAATAATTTAGTAAAATATACCAAAAATTACTCTTGGAGATAAATCGATACAGCAGCCCACGATATCGATACTGTATCATCACATTAAACGATACGATATATATATATATATTCGATATTTCTGCACAGCCCTACGTCTAACGCCAAACCTGATTAAAAAATGACAATATTCCAAGAAAAGCAGAGTATGAACAGCAAGTTTGAATTTACAGTTTGATTGACTGATTGATTTGTTTTTATTTCGAGTTTGTGCCAAGAGAGAAACAATAATCATGTATACTACATGGGAGTGGGAAGAAGAAAAAACTTATATGAACCCACCTCTATTCATGACATAGTTTCAAAAATGATGTGGTTGCTTCTGTACATTGTACTGTACAGTTTCACTTACGACTTACTGTAAATATAAGAGACAAAATATAAAATAAAACAAACGCATAAGTCATTTATTTTAGAACTCTATATCTTTCAAAACATAACACTGTATACTCTTTTTTAAAGGCTTCTACAGTGTTAGATTTTTTAAAATCATCACTCAGATTGTTCCATATATTAACCCTCGAACAGAAATACAATCACTTTTTTTCTTAGTTCTTATCTTTATTTTTTTTAAAGATGCCATTTTTTTGTTTGTTTGTTTGCTTTTTCATTTATGGTTATACAAACTAATAATGTTAACAAAGGCACAAAGTTTTATCGTTTATGATTGTACAAAACACACACACACACAATGCGAATGAAAAAAGTAAGGATTTTTATTTTTTATTTTTTTATGGTCGTAAAAATGAATAACAATGACAAAGATTCAATGATTCAATTGATTTTTTTAAAATTAAAAACATAAAACTTTTTTTTTTTTTTGTGCTTTTTACCACAAAAAATCTTCCTCTAGAGTCCAATTCTTTTACCATCAGAGGACTGGCTGTGGATTTTTTTGAACAAAAGCCTCAAGAAAACGACTGATGATTTGAAATTTTGATTAAAATGAGATGAATTGTCCAGCCTTTGTATTAGTATTAGTATTAGTAGTAGTAGTAGTAGTAGTAGTATTAGTAGTAGTAGTAGTAGTATTAGTATCTTCTTGAACTTGACTGAAAGAGGCAGGGTCACATTCTTTCAACCCTCCACTGGGGCCTTTGTTTTGTCTCCTCCGCTGACCTAAAACCATCCCGTCCAATTTATGAATGGCTGCCTCTCGGAGCAGACTCCATTACGCGTGCGCAGCAGGTGCTCGCTTTCGTATGCCGCTGCTTATGCTCACGAACCCTGACCTGTGATTGGCCGAGAAGACACCAGCCCACCCACACCCCTCCTGTACGAGCGGGCGCCTCACGTGGACCTCCACGCTGCCTCTCACGCCTGGATATATGCTGCTGCTGGATTTCACATGACATCACGACGTTCTATAGGCCAATAATATTTCATACACATGGAGGCAGCTCAGATTAGTGAGGTTCATGGTCTTTGGCAGAGGTGGGCAATTCTTTTTTCCATGGGGTCACATGAGAAACAGAAAATATTGCGGAGGCCAAAATACTTAACTCAGTTCTGTGAATATGAATTGTGTTTCTTTATAAAAAGCAGTAAATATCATTGTTTTGACGAGCTGCTCAGACTTTATGTTCTGACTAAACAATGGAAAATTGTGACTGCTGAACAAAAAATGTCATTTAAAAACATCTCTAAAATAAAAACAGCTTCAGGTTTAGTCCATGTATGATGTAAAATGATAAAATATGTTTATTTTGTAATTCCAAATGATCTTAAACAGACCGGCCAAAGTCAACCAAAGGACCGTATGTGGTCCTGGAGCTGGACAAAGCCCAGGTCTGATCTGATCTAGAACCAGAAACGCACCCATAGGTGCACTCATGTGAAGTGTGCATCACTATTTGTTTGAGGGAAATGTGAATTATATAACATGTAGTGAGTTGTTATGCAGCAGATACTAGTCATAGTCATTTTTATGATTATGAATAGGCCATATTTCCAGTCCAAGTGCAGGTGAATGGAACACTTAAAGATCTTTGAGATATCAGTTTGAAACTTCTCCTGTAGTGTGTCATCATGTAATGTTTTCATATAAAAATAAGGTATTTTATGTGTAAAATCTGCCAAAACTGACTGAAAACAGAAATATTTTACAAACAAAATCTCAAAGAAAATTTGCCTAAAAATTCAAATTCAATAAATCTGACTTGTATTTAGATATCACCAAATCCTTTTGTATTCATTTGGTTAAATTCTTGGTAAGAGTTTGTCCACTGATCTGAAGGTTGGTAGTTTGGATCCCGCTCCCACAGATGAATGCTGTAGTTGTGTCCTTGGGCAAGACACTTAGCCCACATCGCCCCCAGTGTCTGCGTACACTGGTGTGTGAATGTGTGTGTGAATGTATAAGTGGTTCCTTGTTGTAAAGTGCTTTGAGCCTCGAAGGTGGAAAAGCTCTGTATAAAAATGTGATCATTTCCCATAAACTCTTGTTGGGTATAAATAAGACTGTAGTTTGGTGTACACTACCATTTTCCAGTTATTTATTGCAATTTGAGTCGTGCAAGTCCAATGAGTCGCTTGAAATGATACAGAAGTAAAAACTGAACAGACAGAGGTTAAAAAAGAATGATAAAAAAGAACAAAACACAAGTCCAAGTTCTGCCAAAACCACCTCAGGAAAAAAGAACAAGATGGTAAAAGTTGAAAACCTGGAGTGTCCAGCAGCAGCACAGTGTCCAGACTTAAACCCCATGGAGCTGGTTTGGGATGAACTGGACAGAAGAGTGAAGCAACCTACAAGTGCCACACATTTATGGAAACTTCTGCAACAGACTTGGGAAGAACTTTCTGAACAATATTTGATTTGTGTTGGAAAAAGAACGAGCCACGAGTGTGTTCAGCTGTTCTATCTGACAAAGGTGAACACACACATCAATCAAAAGTTTAGAATATGTTTTGATCAACAGTAAACAGTAAAAAAAAAATGAAAAATGGTGGTGTTCCAAACTTTTGACGGTAGTGTTTGTAGGTGCTACTTCTGATCCTGATGGTGGGAAATGTATTTTGAGCAAACGTCTTTGAAGTTCCAGTGTTCCACATCAAACTATGAAGAGCAAAACATGTTTCAGCGCAGATTGAACCATGTCACATGAAAGCTTATATGTTTACACCCCAAAAATAACCAGAAATCACTCAAAAGTTTTGCCTGTAGTGTAATATTATAATCTTGTGATCACCCAGCAGGTTGTATATTCTGTGTTTTATTTTGGCTTGGAGATTCCTTTTCAGGGCGTTTGTCAATGAATAAAAATAAAGAAATGAACCATTGAAAACGCTTGAATAACCAGGTCAAAACAAAAACCAAAACTAAACCAGGACTAAACCAGGTCTAAACCAGGTCTAAACCAGGTCTAAACTAGATCTAAACCAGAACTAAAACCAGGACTAAACCAGGACTAAACCAGGTCTAAACTAGATCTAAACCAGGAATAAAACCAGTCTAAACCAGGACTAAAGCAGGTTTAAACCAAGACTAAAACCAGTCTAAACCAGGACTAAACTAGATCTAAACCAAGACTAAAACCAGGACTAAACCAGGACTAAACTTGGTCTAAACTAGATCTAAACCAGGACTAAAACCAGGTCTAAACCAGGTCTTATCTAGGTCTAAAACAGGTCTAAACAGGATTTAACAGGCCGTGTGGACCGTGTCTCCTCGTCGTCAATAATATTTTGTAAATATTATAATCTTGTGATAACTCAGCACGTTGTGTATTCTTGCATTTTATTTTGGCTTATTTACTCGAGATTCCTTTTTAGGGCGTTTGCCTATGACGGAATAAAAATAAAGAAATGAATGATTGAAAACGCTTGAATAACCAGGTCAAAACAAAAACAAGCCCGAGCCTGTTTTAACTAATAATAACCCCGAGCTAATAGGCCACAGCCGCTTTAATCTTCCATATGTTGTGATCGCTATTACAGGATTAGTCCTACTTCTGTCTTTCTTTTTTTCCATAATCCTCTTCAAACATCAACAAAAGACACCTGTCACGGTTATGCAATAATGGCCTAGATAAATCCATACCAGTAAATCAATAAATAAATCAAAATAATAATAGTGAGCTTACGTTTAAAGTGCTCATGTTCGACTATTTCCTGATCCGTGTTACAATGTCGTTTCCTCGTCACAAACAGACCTGGACTTGTGTTTTGTTTCATTCACACAAACTCTGAGTCCTTTTCTCAAACTGGAAACACACTGTTCCTCCTCGTGATGTCATCAAGTGGTAATATATAACCATGTATCTAGAATGATTTAGGCAGTGTTGGGGAGTAACAGATTACATGTACCAGAGTTATGTAATCAGAGTACAAATGATGAGTAACTGTATTCAGTTACAGTTACTGTTTCAGTGAGTGGTAATTAGATTACAGTTACTTTGTTGAAATAAATGGATTACACGGCAGTATTTTCCTGTTTTCACATTTTGGGCTATATCTCTCCTTTTTTTTTTTTTTTGATAATTCCACTCATCGCCAGACACTAAACCAGGACTAAACCAGGATTGAACCAGGACTGAACCAGGTCTAAACTAGATAAACCAGGTCTAAACCAGATTAAACCAGGACTAAACCAGGTAAACAGGTCTAAACCAGACTAAAACCAGGTCTAAACCAGGACTAAACCAGGTCTAAACCAGGACTAAAACAAGGACTAAACCAGGTCTAAACCAGGACTAAACCAGGACTAAACCAGGTCTAAACTAGACCTAAACCAGGTCTAAACCAGGTCTAAAACAGGTCTAAAACAGGACTAAACCAGGTCTAAAACAGGATTTAACAGGACCATACTGTGTGGACGTGTCTCCTCCTCTTCTATCAATAATATTTTTAATTTGGTTCAGTAAAGTCTGGGCTTTTTATTTTCTTTTATCAGACAAAACTTCTTATGTTCAGATCCTCGTCTTTGCTTCTCTACAGCAAATCAAGTAATCCAAAGTATTCAGATTACATTACTCACTTTAAGTACTTTAATAGATTATGTTAATGTAATTTGTAATCTGTAGGGGATTACATTTTAAAAGTAACTTTCCCAAAACTGTATTTGGGTCATTTCAGATCTGGAGTTGCCAATTTCCATGGAACTAAAGGTAAAAAATAGTCGTCTTCTATTTCCGGCCCCCCTACGAGGTCAGGGGGCCCCGCAGTCTGACCTCCAGCCCCCTGCCCTGTCGCTGCCCCTGCCCTGCCCTGTCGCTGCCCCTGCCCTGCCCTGTCGCTGCCCCTGCCTGGCTCCAGATGGCCGTGTCCTAAACGCGCTTCATTCACAAAGCTGCATCCCGACTGCAGAGCGGCTGCTGCGAGTCAGTACAGGATGTTCTCTGAGGCTCGGATCACGCGGATTTACTTTCTATTTGTGCCACGCTGGGTTAATAATGTATGTGTGTGAGGCCAGACATCAGGTCTATGTATGGACGTACGACAGGGTTCTATGGCACAATATACGACGTGAACTTTATACGACCAGAAATATGACTTCATTTATACCAGTTATGACCTAATCACATTAAAGACGGGGTATTAAGCAAAAATCAACTTTTTTGAGGTTTATACTGTGTTATATTGTTGTTCCCTCATCAAAAATATACCTCATCCATCCATGTTTGTCTAATCTAGCGATCTCTCCCGGACCCTATTTGAACATTCTTTATACTTAACGTTATGAGTCGGGGGCAAAAGGAGAAATTAATTTTGTCAACGGGACTATTGTTTATTTTGGTCAAACATTCGACCAAATTCGTCCAAAATAAACCTTTGTCCAGAATTTCTCTTTTTGCCATGGATTCTACTTGGATGATTGAGGAATTTTACACACATTATGAGTCAGTGCAAGGCTCCGCCCACACACGCCCACATCACTCATGCTCCCAACTGTTAATAATAATAATAATAAATCTTTACTTATAAAGCACAGCGGCGATGAACAATAAAAAAAAGTATAAAAATAGCAAACAGAAATGATGCAAACAATCCAATTAATGATAAGAAATGGATAAAAAGAAATAGAATAAAATAAATGAGGAATAAAATCAAGTTTAAACCAGTTAAATGAAGGCTAGCCGATAAAAATGAGTCTTAACAAGTGATGTAAAAGATGATAGTGATGGTGTGAGTCTTATCTCCTCTGGCAGCTCGTTCCAAAGTCGAGGTGCCCGGACTGAAAAGACTCTATCACCTTTTGTCCAGAGTCGGGACTTTGGAACAGACACAGGGACCTGAAGATCTGAGGATCTGCGGCTGCTGGACGCTCGGACGGGGTTCCAAGTTCTGAAATGGGTCGGGTCAATTGGTAATGGAGGGAAATGGGCAGATTTTTGACATTCAAATGTCTCTTATTCAGAAACTAGAGGGACTATTGAAATAAGTAAAGTATCAGAATGTAGGAAAGAGTTACACTCCAACAGGGTCAAGTTAAACCTGTGATATTCTTTCAAGTTGTTGACAAAAAATGTAAAAACTCATGAAATATGCAGCACTTTTTGGTCAATAAATCCAAACAGTGATAACTCTTGGTTCTCACTTCCATATCCTTAACAAACTGGTTTGAATATTTGCTTCATATAGTTTTCTACCATATGGTACAAGATTAGGTTGAAAAACCTCTTACTTTTTGAGTCATGAGATTTTTTATTAAGAAAGGTCATGGTAACGGAGGGAAAAGTAACGGAGGGAAAATTGTACAAACAAGTAGAAGGTGCAGGATTTTACATTATTTGTCGCTTTTTTCTTCTGAATACTTTAATATTACTTCAAAATGAAAGGAAACTATTTCTACAAAATATGTCAGTCCTTCCAAGCAAATTTTTATCATTTTAAATACATTTTTTTTGAAAAATCCTGTCCCTTCATCAACAGTTCAAAGATGGAATAACACAAGATATGATGAAATACATCCATTTATTGACATGATTTGCAGGTCTTTGAAATTTGGAAAATAATTTTTGTTCCATGTTTCATACATGGTCTGTTTAAAACATATGGAACTTTAGAACCAAAAATGGTACAGAAAAAAGGTCAACAGTTTCATAAACTAGAGTACATATGTATCTGTTCAATACATTTTTATATCAGATGCATTAACATGAATTTTTGGCCTTGTTGTTTACTTCTGCTTGACCAGGCCCAGATGTAACTTGGTGCAAGACCTAAACCAGCTTTAAAAGTGATCAGTCAAATGTTAAAATCGATTCTAAAACCCACAGGAGCCAGAGAAGGGAAGTTGATGTCTGGATGGGTTTGGAGTGGAGACCTGAGAGGAGGGAGCTGGAATATTCTAGAAGGGAGAAGATGAGCGTGTGGGTGACATTTTCAAGCTCAGGGCGGGAGAGGATAGTTTCGATTATTATTATTGTGCGGAGGTGGAGAAAACAGGATTGAATTACTTTTTTGTTGTGTAGGTGGAAGTTGAGGTGTGTCAGAAACGACACTGAGATGATATTAGAACTGGATTGATTAAAATGATTTCAGATTTGGAGCCATTGAGTTGAAGGAAGTTCTGTCCTGTCCAACTGTTTACTCTTCACTTAATGAATCATTGTGAAACGATGATAAACTAGGTAATCTTCCCTCGTGCGTTGGTTAGTCGTCTAACCTGTCAGAGCTTTCAAAAACAACTAACTCCAGCTCGTGTGACTCACTGACACTTTCTCTTTTACATGTGACCTGCTTCACTTTGATTGACAGTTGGGGGTATAAATATCCCAGAGTTCCCAGACAGATCGAGACCAGGAGTGACCCAGCAGCGACCTCACAAATCCTCTGTCCTGGACCACCCCCAGAGAGACCGAGGGAGGGAGGGAGGGAGGGTGTCCCGCAGCTTAAACCGCTCATCACCCACACTGTAAATAACCCCACCCATCCCCCACGAAGCACCAATCTAATGTCCAGCACTTACCCTGCACCCATCCCCCGCGCAGCACCCATCTACTGCCAGCACCCATCCACCGCGCAGCACCCATCTACTGCCAGCACCCATCCACCGTGCAGCACCCAGCCACCGCACAGCACCCATCTACTATCCAGCACCTATCACGCGCTCAGCACCCATCATCCACCTGACACCCGCCCAGCAACCATCCATCACCAGCACCCATCGACACCCAGCACCCATCACCCACCCAGCACCTATCATACGCTCAGCACCCATCACCCGCCCACCAACCATCCATCCACCACACAGCACCCAACCATCGTCCACCTGACACCCACCCAGCAACCATCCATCACCAGCACCTATCCACACCCAGCACCCATCACACACAGCACCCATCACACACAGCACCCATCACCCTGCCAACAACAAGCCAGCACCTACCCAGCAACCAGCCAGCACCCATCCACCGCACAGCACCCACCCATCATCCACCTGACACCCGCCCAACAACCATCCATCACCAGCACCTATCCACATCCAGCACCCATCGACACCCAGCACCCATCACACCCAGCACCCATCACCCGCTCAGCACCTATCACTCGCTCAGCACCCATCATCCACCTGACACCCGCCCAATAACCGTCCACGCCCAGCACCCATCACACGCCCAGCAACCATCTATCACCAGCACCCATTACACACAGCACCTGCTCAGCACCCATCCACCACAGCACTCACCCATCACCCACCTGACACCCACCCAGCAACCATCCATCACCAGCACCTATCACACACAGCACCCAACACACGCCCAGCAACCATCACCCAGCCAGCAACCAGCCAGCACCCATCCACGCCCAGCACCCATCACATGACCAGCACCCATCCACGCCCAGCACCCATCACCCGCCCAGCAACCATCCGCAGCACCCATCATAAAAGCATTCAAATTATTCTAGTGAAGGTGTGTGGAGTTTAAAAACACAGTGGAGCACTTCCTGTATTACCACATGACATCACAAGGTGGAACAGAGCATTTTGAATTTGAGAGAAGAACTCAACTTAATTTGGTTTTGTTTTTGTGTGTTAAATTTGTGTGAATGAAACAAAACCCAAGTCCAGGTCTGTTTGTGTGTGTGGAGTTTGCATCTTCTCCCTGTGAAAATTGGAGGTGTTGAAGTGATTTTATTTTGAAGTAACATGACTCTGGTATGGGGCAGAGGTACATGTAGGTCAAGGGTATGTTTTGGAGCAGCAGCTGACGCCAGGCGTAAACAAAAAGCTTAGCGTCAAAATTGAGGCGACGCGACAGGAGCGACGGGGTGCCGAGTCAGGCGCGACACCTGCCTTCGGTTTAGGACGGGCGCATTCCGGAAAGTGCATGCCTCCAGTCGTGCGACGGTATTGTCAGTGTAAACAAACGAGGCGGGATGACGGAGAGGGCGGAGGATCAGCTGAGGACAGGGCTGGGTTTGAAACGGCACAGTAAGAACAAGGAAACGAGGAAATCAAAATATGCAAATGAATGATTATAGTGATGATTTCAACTGTCGTCAAACCAAAACAATTTGTACCTGATGTGACCGCAGGAATTTACCCTGACCTGAGGTGACTTCTGCTGCTGCTGACTGACTCAGCTGGAGGAGCTGACCTCAACCAGACACAAGGAGAACATGCAAACTTTACACACACACACAGACAGGGAGAACATGCAAGCTCAACAGAGATGCAGGAAGAACATGCACATTTTACACAGACACACGGAGAACATCCAAACTGCAGACAGACACAGACACAGGGAGAACATGCAAACTACACACACACATACACACAGGGAGAAAGTGCCAACTCCACACAGACACAAGGAGAACATGCAAACTCCACACAGATGCAGGGAGATCATGATGACTCCACTCAGACACAGGGAGAACATGCAAACTCCGCACGCATACAAGAGAACATACAAACTCCACACAGACACAAGGAGGACATGCAAACGCTACCTGGGCAAAGGGAGAACATGCAAACTCCAAACAGACTCAGGGAGAACATGCAAACTCCACACACACACACAGGGAGAACATGTAGACTCTACTTGGATGCAGGGAGAACATGCAAACTTCAATCACACACACACAGGGAGAACATGCAAACTCACACACACACACAGGGAGAACATGCAAACTCACCCGAGACACAAGTAGAACATGCAAACTCCAGACACACACACACACACAGGGAGATATTGCAAAGTCCACAGACATACAGAGAGAACATGCAAACTCCACACAGACATGGGGAGAACATCCAAACTCTACCTGGGCACAGGGAGAACATACAAACTCCACACAGACACTGGCACAAGAACATACAAACTTACTTGGACACGGTGAGAACATGCAAACTCTACTTGACACGGTGAGAACATGCAAACTCTACTTGGACACGGTGAGAACATGCAAACTGTACTTGGACATGGTGAGAACATGCAAACTCTACTTGGACACGGCGAGAACATGCAAACGCCACACAAATACAGGAAGAACATACAAACTCAGACAAACACAGACATAAGGAGAGCATGCCAGCTCCACCCGGACACATAGAGAACACGCAAACTCAACCTGGACGCAGGAAGAACATGCACACTCCACACACACACAGGGAGAACTTACAGACTCTACTTGGACACAGGGAGAACTTACAAACTCCACACAGACAAAGGGAAACATGCAAACACACACTCACACACCCACACACACACACAGGGAGAACATGCAAACCCACACGGAAAGGCCAGAGCGTCCGGGGGAACAAAACCAAACACAAAAGTGAAACCATTTTGACATTTGAATCGTTGTTTTTGGAGAATATAACATTCTGAAAACAGTAAAAGTTGTTGTGGTGATATGAACATGTTGTGTGAACAGTGAAACCCCCAGCAGACGTATAATACTCCCTCTTTAACCAGACAAAATGTGAACGTGTCTCTAACCTTGGAGCAGTTGAACGTGGACGGTCCAGGCCGTGTACAACTTGTGAATGTTTCACCTTGTATTAGTCACGTCCCTCCCGTCGCAGCTGGGGCCTGTTTCCTTGGTAATGTCCTTCAGCTTCAGCCATGTGCCACGTTTCACCCAGGCCTGTACACGGACACAACACAACACGCATGAAAACAAACTCAAGGATGGAAGTACACACAAGTACACACAAGTACACACAAGTACACACAAGTACACGTACACGCACATCTCAACTGGGACCAAACTCCAAAATGAATCCAGACTAGACCAGAACTAAACCAGGACCAAACCTAGTCTACATATTATTAAAAGTACTTTTTAAGGTGCACTGTGTAACTTTTCTGGTGCTTTTCTCCATGGAGATGTTATTGTGTTGTCTGGAATGTTTCACAGTATGGCATTAAAACTTTCATTCTATCTTCATGGAGACCAAACCAGACCAAGTTACAAGTCAGATCTGTGGAGAGACAACCGCACTTGCAGTGAACATGTATATATTTTTTAAGTATTTTTGAGCTCTAAAACCACTTGTAGTAGAATAAATGTAAAGTAGAGCTGTTTAATGTCACACTGTGGAACATTCCAGGCAGAGACATGACATCTCCATAGAAACAAGCAACCAAAAAGTTACATACAACACCTTTAAAACACCTGTAATCTAACAGACAAAACATCAAATAATGCACAAAGTAAAAAAAAAACAAAAAAAAAACACATAACATAACTTTTCTGCAAACACCTGTTACCTCTGTGAAGATCTTATAGTTTTGCATGGAATGTTCCAAAGTGTGGCATTAAACTATCTTTGCATTATTCAATTACAGGTGTTTTTATTGCTTAAGAATTGCTTACAAAAACATGCATTTGTACTGTGAGTGGGCTCGCCTCTCCATAGACCTGTAACTCGGTCTCAGCTGCCTGTCTCCATGGAAATATACAAGTTAACGCCATATTGTGGACCCTGTGGAATCTACTTCTACATTGTATAAGCAGTTCTTAGGTCAATATATGTGTGTTTGTGTGCTGTCTACTTCTACCGTATTTCCAGGACGATAAGGCGCACTTAAATTTTCTCAAAAAAGAACAGTGCGTCTTGATAAGGTGCACTTATGTATTAATTTTGGTTGTGCTTACCGAACCGAATTTTATGTGGTACACAGCGCTCAAAAATCTGTCAAAATGTCTTTAGAAAGCTATGAAGCTGCACCGCTTGATGGATTATCGGAGCATTACGCCTACTGTAGTCAGGAGCCTCGCGGAGTAATCCACATTCACCAAGACAAAGAGACAACGCCGGGCAAGTTACGCCACGATCTGCCAATGGATCGTGGACGCCTGGGGTAGAAAAATATGGTAATTATTTAGTGTTTTATTGTCCGAGAACCAGGAAGTGCACTATTAGCATGCTGGTTGTTATTAGCTTTACCATGACTGGAAAAATGGCGCTGCTCAAAGTTGTAGAAAGTGCTTATAAACTCATCAGAGTGAATAATTAAGATGCTCAGAATCCATAAGGTAGTGAGTGGGCTCTCCTCTCCACAGACCTGTAACTCCATGGAGATATACAAGTTCATGCCATATTGTGGAACATGTGGAATCTACTTCTACATTGTATAAACAGTTCTTGAGGTCAATATATGTCTGACTGTGTGCTGTCTGCTTCTACCGTATTTTTTTTAATTATAAAGCGCAAATAAAATCTTTTAATTTTCTCAAAAAAGGACAGTGCGCCTTATAATCCGGTGCACCTTATGTATTAATTCTGGTTTACTGACCTCGAATAGATTTTATGTGGTACATGGTGCTCAAAAATCTGTCAGAATGTTTTAGTACAACTTTAGAAAGCTACGAAACTGCACCGCTTGATGGATTGTCAGAGCGTTACGCCTAACATACCTACCATACCGTACCTTGCGGAGTGATCTACATTCACCAAGACAGGGAGACAACGCCAGGCGAGTTACACCACGATCTGCCAATGGATCGTGGACACCTGAGCTAGAGCCTGGAAACCTGACTGACATCTGATGGGACTTGTCAGAACCCAACGGATTCAGATAAATATTTAGAACTTGTGTCCGGGTCCGAGCCGAGCCCAAACACATCAGCGCGTCATCTGTTTCCTGTCTACAATAAACCAGTCGCTTTGACACTCTTAAGCGTTCAAAGATCAGAGCTCTGCACTTCTAGTTTAGATACAAGTCAAAACTGTTTTATTATTATTTGTGAAATGTGGTTCAATACTTCAGGTCTGTGAAAATAGTGTGATTTTAATAGTGTCGGGCTCAGGTCAGATTGGATCACAGCTCTGTCAGATGTGGGCCGGGCTCAGACAGAAACATTCAACCAGATCCACACTCTAGTCCAGGCTGAGTTATTGTGAATGAGTTGAAGAAAGTTTGACTTATTTTTCTGTTTTGTTTCGCTTAATGCTCCTTATAATACACCTTCTGTATGAAACTAGACCAGAAAATTCTACATTATTACTGATATTGCGCGTTATAATTCGGTGCGCTTTATAGTCCGAAAAATATGGTAATTATGAAGTATTTTATTGTCCGAGAACTAAGAAGTGCACTATCAGCATGCTAGTTGTTGTTAGTTTTACCATGACTGCTTTTAAACTCATCAGAGTGAGAATTAAGATGCTCAGAATCCATAAGGTAAAAGAGGAATAACTTTGGACTACTGCAAACTCTTCTTCAAGCTAGTACAAATTCTACTGCACTTCAAAATACTATTACTTCAAATGACATAAGTCTGGAGTATGGCGTGACAAAAGTGCTCTTGGACATACACGCACTGGTCTATCTGGTTCATGTGGTTGTTTTGGCTGAGGCCCAGACTGCAGTACAAATATTTGGCATACTCTGTGTACTGAATGTCTTCCAAGTACATCAAAGCAATTAGTACTACTTCTCAAATATCAGAAGAAGTTCACGGCTTGTAAGCACTGGAAAGGTTACTCCAGAAAAGTACTGCATGTATGGCTGAATATAACTAGACTATAGACTATAAGTTATGTTGGTATTGTAGTACTATTACTTTTACTTTTGGTACTACAAACCACGTCAACCACATTCTCAAGACTACTACTCACCATATGACCTTGTTTTGACGGCTACAGCTACTACTACTACTACTACTCCTTGTTTTGACGGCTGCTGCTACTACTACTACTACTACTACTACTACTACTACTACTACTACTACTACTACTAAAACTATGTGATTTCTACTTCCAATTACTGTAAAGTACCTGGAGTTGTGTTTTTGTTTAATCTTGCAGTTTGTTCCCCTCACCAGAGCTGAAACACTTTGTGACATCATTAAGTGGTAAACAAGGAAGTGCCCTTTTATGTTTTTAAAGTCTGTAGCATTATTGTTGACGTCATTTTTATCATTTCCAATATGACTAATGTCGGGTTTAAACTGTGCAATTTTTGGCCCTTTATGAGCAGATTTTTCACTTGTGCGACTGTTTTTGGGAACGGGCCGAGTTTTGGCTTAATCATGTGTCATGGTTCGTGATGTAAACATGGGGTAACGAGAACCAATTAATACCTCACGACCAGCTCGACAATCGTAGGTCACAGGAATATCAAACCTGTTTGAAATCCAGTCGCCTCTCATGACGGTTTTGCTCTGTTGCAGTAGTTTGTTTAGTATGAGAACATGAATTCTGAGTCATGAACTTTTAAACCCTGTGATTTGTTCGTACAGTTTCCGCTGGGGCTGAGTGAAACCATCAAAAATATCGGACAGTGTATGTGCAGCATTAGTTTTAACTATACTTGTTGACAACTCTAAGGGCCTGTTTACACAAGAACACTTTCAGACAAAAACGAACAAAATATTTTATCGGAAGTGCCTTTCATCAAAAATTTGCACCCACCCTTCAGAGTGGAAAAGTTGAATACACTCCACCGTAGTGTTTCTGTCTACACTGCCCAAGACACAAAACTCTGGTCAGATCTGCTCACGTTGTGTACACGTTTTCGTCACATACCACCTAGCTGCACCACCTCGCTGTCTGGCATGTATTCCCAATCCAATTCCACACTTTTGCGTCACCAATATGCACACAGATTTCCTCCCGAAAATGCTCATCTAAAAGCAGAAGAAAAAGTGAACCATCCACTTTTACGTCTTCTGTTTAGACCATCATCATATAAACGTAGCCTAACAGAACTCACAATGACAGCAGAGTCATGAGTCTTGAGACTAACTGAATGGGAGCGTGCCTATGTTCCCTCAGCCTTATGTTCCTTCATTTATAAGTTTGTTTTAGTTTGTTGTTTTTTTTTCCCCCAAAATTAGGCCCTTTTCCTTTATCATCAGTTTGCATCAGATTTTATCCCCATTTCCCCCAATTTGGTCATCAGTTACACCCAACCTACTCTCCAGCAGCAGCAGACTACAGATGTGATGTAGAGGTCCTGGAGCAAAGGACCCGGGGTTGAAATGACTCTGAATCATCTCTTTAAATGTGGTATAAAAATAAAAATGACTTGACTTAGAGTTTCATTTTGAGAAAAATCTTAGAAATAAGAGAACATAGAGCTGTGGGAACATAGAGCTGACCAAAACCGAATGTTCCATTCAGCTTTTAAATGTGACATAATTCATGCAAAAGCAAAAAAAAAAAAAAAGTAAAGTATTAAACATGTGAACACTGAAGTGTTCTTCCTGATCCTGTTTGTGGTTGTCACACTGCTGAGCTGCTGATTGACATGTGAACAGTGCTATCTTCTCCTCACACACTGTGACGACTGTTTTCTTTATACTGAGACACACTTTGTCTGAGGAGCGCACACACACACACACACACACACACACACACACACACACACACACACACACAGACACACACAGAGACATACAGTAAATCTTGTATCAGAGGGTTTGGGTCCAGACGGGGCCATGTCCACTGTCCATAGAACATAGACACACTTAAAGTCTCTTTATCTAATTGTTCCGTCTTAAAAAAAAATCTGAAAAAAAAAAAAAACAGTGCTAGTTCATTGTAAACAGTTTGCAGAGTTGTTCCTCACTTACATTATGCATTCACAACTCGTATTGCTGTGACGGCAAAGCTAAAAACAACTAGCATGCTAATGAACTCTTCCTGATTATTGGACAATAACATGTTTTCTCATACTTACTTTTTTTTTTTTTTTTTTGCACAAATAGCATTTTTGCATGAACTGGTGTGCAGGTGCAGGTGCAGTCTTGTGATTGCAGTTTGAGTCAGATACATATACACACACACACACACACACACACACATATATATATATATATATATATATATATATATATATATATATATACATATATATATATATACATATACACATATACATATACACATATAAGTTTTGAGAGCTTTTGCCACGCCCCCTTTGTTTGACAACACATGTCTTTAGTCTAACATGAATTTCTTTCCTAGACCATCAACTATAAGGTTTGATTCTGTTTAGCTTCTCAGGATCATTTTTTGCTTGGACTAAAAATATTTGGCCTAAATGTGATTATCCAACCACAGTTAGTGAAAAGGTCATGACTTCCTCTTCCCAAAATACCCCAGCATGACCACATCTCTCTATTCTCGTTTCGCCCTGACATATGAGTCTATATGAGTCTCTGTGAGGTTTAGACCTGACATACCCACGCTGCATTGTCCTGCCGCATTGTGCTGAGAGTGCTAAAGCTAACACGCACTTCCTGTTAGAATCGGCGCAGACAGAGGGAAGTGTCGACCCTGTGCTGCGCAATGAGCTAAAAACGCTGATCTGAAAATAGCTCCAAACACTCAACTGATGACCAAGCAGTGCAGCATGGACAGCAAATATTTTCCATTTTTGGACAATGAGAAACATGCACAGTGTGTTTTTAAAGCCAACATCATGCTTTTGTTTCCTGTATAGTCATAATGACAACCGTGGATCATTATGTCATCATTTGGACATTTTAAATCACAATATTTATCTAAAATGACTTAATGGGTTTGAAAACTGCGATGCTCAATGACGTCACCATAAACAAAGCTGCACATCACACTAGCGGGTAGTGGATTTGTAAAAAATTGTACCAAAATGACGACGCTATGCAACGCTGCCGACTCCTATCGATTAAGAAAATAATATTGGAGAACACAGTAAGTACGTCACAGTGGGAGAATACCGATGGTGTAGATCAAAGCAATGATGTCTTGAAGACGTCAGTAGAAGAAAGATTACTCAAACATGTACGACTCACTTGCGAGCCGCTGCGTTCCATATAGGAAGTGAGCATGGAGGCACTTCCGGCTTCATAGACTGTGGCTGCAATTGACTTTACACCAAAACTTGTGTCCCCTCTCTGAGTAACTGCTGCTGTTTGGTCTCAAAATGTTTGTATTAACCTGTGTCCTGTCAGTTTTAGCTACCTTTTGATTTGAGCTACCTACTACTAGGGATGAGCATGATTAGTCGATTAACTGATCATTAAGAATTTTGTCGATTACGTTCATTTTTAATCGACAAACCGAATGTAGGTTGCTGACCAAACATCCGTTTTTCCTCAGACATGTCCGTTTTCCACGTCCTGTCCTGGCCGTCCGTTATAAAGTGATGGAAATGTCCGGGTTTTCATGATCTTTAATTGGGCCATTAAACTGAGTGTCTCTTGTAGCTCTCTGCACTCAGAAGGAGCGAGCAGACACAAACAGTCGTTCAGCCTGCAGCATGCCAAAGCACAAATGCGCATTTAATGATGACTTCTATAAGAAATTCTTCGCTTTCCGTCCAGGTCGAAACAAGTGGGAGTCCATGTGCACAGTGTCCAAAACAGCACATATGTTTCGGTGTCCAGTGAGAGCATCAGGGACCTCAAAGCACCAGGACACCGAAAAACATTCATAAGCTTTGCCAGGTGAGAGTCGCTCAATGTCGATGACAAGGCCCCACCCCCCACCCCCCGTACGGTGTCCTGGTTTTGACAAACACAAATGGTCACCCTCACTCACTCCATGTTCCAAAGTATGGCATTAAACTGTCTTTTTATTATTCAATTACAGGTGTTTTGCTTAAGAACTTCCTACAACAACATGCATGTGCACTGTGAGTGGGCTCGCCTCTCCACAGACCTGTAACTTGGCCTCGCCTGCTTGTCTCCATGGTGATATATAAACATGCATGACTCACTTTAAATTTCATAGATTCAATGAGAAGTCAATAACTATTTAAAAGTGGAAAAAATGCATAGCACATTCAGATGGTCGATGTATAAAAGCTTTTTTAAAATTATTTTTTATTACGTTTTGACAGTAGCTCAAATGTTAGAGTGTTTGTCCTTCGAAGACAAACGATTCGAAGGTTGACAGTAGAGGTCTGCACAGGACACAATTTTCAATCCCTCTCCCGCCCACACCCACATTGTGCAGTCCCACTCCCACCAGCGCCCGCAAAGAATTGTCATTTTCATTACCATTCCCGTCCTCAACTGCGATATTTTGTCCCGCTCCTGCCCGCAAATCCCACAAGATGGGAACGATCGCTTTCTGAAGCTCTATCAAACACAGACAAGCAGAAAGGAATTGTCTCAAATGTGCGTGAGATTAGACCAGGTCCACAAATTTATGCCAAATAAAATATCCAGCACAAATGATGTATGATGGGCAAACATGAATCATTTGTATATTTGACTTTACACTCATGTTTAGTTTGCAGGACTACAGTTCATCATCCCACCCACTCCTGCGTTGTGTAGTCCCACTCTGACCCGCGCCCGCAATGAGCTTTCAAAACATCGTCAGTTGAGCGGTCAGATCCACTGACCCACAGGTTGGCAGCGTAGCGATTCCAGCTCCCACAGATGAATACTGTTGTTGTGTCCTTGGGCAAGACACTTAACTCACCTCGCCCCAAGTGTCTGTATACATTTGTGTGTGAATGTGTGTGTGAATGTGTGAGTGTTTCCTAGTTGTAAAGTGCTTTGAGTGCCTTGAAGGTGAAAAAGCCTGTATAAAGATGTGAACATTTTACCATTTATGTTTCTCCAACTCAAAACTTGAAGCAGCACAAATGTCAAAATAAAACCCCAAAGGCACACTACACTACAGGAAAAAGATACAACAAAATAAACAAAAACAACGACTACAAAACATGAACCATGACAATAACGTTGTTAAAAGCTCTGATAAAGTCCAGTTTGAAGAATAAATCCGCTTTAAAGACAAGAGATTTTTTTGAGGATTGGCCTTGTCACGATCTGCATGTAGCTCTGTGATATACACTTCTGACAAGATATGTAACAATAACCAAAATATCGTGATATCGTATCGTCAAAAGTCTCACAGTAATATCGTGGACTGTCACAATATATCAAATTACAAGTTAATTTGCTTAAATGCCTGGTTTAATAGTAGTAAAAGCTTATAAACATAGTGACCTACATATCCCATGATTCATTTCAACACAGACAACTTGAAGAAATATGTTTTTTACTTGAATTCTTGGGATTATGATGGAAATAAGTCACACCAAAATCTTCTCAAGGTATTTTAAAAGCAAAAAAGTGTCTTATCTACAATTATATCAGCCTCTTCAAAATATCTCAACAAATATCATACCGTGAGATGAATATAGTCATAATATCGTACTGTAAGATTTCGATGAGGCCCCTGTCAAGCAGAAGTAAACAGCAAGGCCAAAAATTCAAGTTAATGCATCTGATATAAAAATGTATTGAACAGATACATATGTACTCTAGTTTATGAAACTGTTGACCTTTTTTCTGTACCATTTTTGGTTCTAAAGTTCCATATGTTTTAAACAGACCATGTATGAAACATGGAACAAAAATTATTTCCCAAATTTCAAAGACCTGCAAATCATGTCAAATAAATGGATTGTATTTCATCATATCTTGTGTTATTCCATCTTTGAACTGTTGATGAAGGGACAGGATTTTTCAAAAAAAAAAAGTATTTAAAATGATCAAAAATTTGCTTGGAAGGACTGACATATTTTATAGAAATAGTTTCCTTTCATTTTGAAGTAATATTAAAGTTTTCAGAAGAAAAAAGTTGACAAATGATGTAAAATCCTGCACCTTCTACTTGCTTGTAACAATTTTCCCTCCGTTACTTTTCCCTCCGTTACCATGACCTTTCTTAATAAAAAATCTCATGAGTCAAAAAGTAAGAGGTTTTCAACCTAATCTTGTACCATATGGTAGAAAACTATATGAAGCAAATATTCAAACCAGTTTGTTAAGGATATGGAAGTGAGAACCAAGAGTTATCACTGTTTGGATTTATTGCCCAAAAAGTGCTGCATATTTCATTCCCTCCGTTACCAACATGAGTTTTTAAATTTTTTGTCAACAACTTGAAAGAATATCACAGGTTTAACTTGACCCTGTTGGAGTGTAACTCTTTCCTACATTCTGATACTTTACTTATTTCAATAGTTCCTCTAGTTTCTGAATAAGAGACATTTGAATGTCAAAAATCTGCCCCTGTTTCCCTCCGTTACCACTTGACTGGACCCTATTGTTACATCCCTAGTTCTGACACACATTGAAATGTTTTGTATAATTTCTAATCTTTTTGTAATTATTTTATTAACTATTTTGTTCCAATATTGCTGGTTCAATTGAATGTTGAAAAGAAAAAAAATTTGGGCTACATTTAATGTCCAAATAGGCAACTTCTGGATCCTTTTATTGCTGCTTCAATGACTGTTTTTTATTGTTTAATACTTGAATAAAACTAAATGTTCAGAGACACGATCAGCCAGTCAACAATAAAATATCCTCATGAATGTTCAATAATGCTCAAATCCACCTTTATTTTGTCTATTGACTTGGGTCGTAAAGGTTTGTGACTTTTAAATATGGGTCCCCAGAAAAAAAGTTTGGGAAACACTGGACTAGGCTGTGTATTGTTTGAGTATCATCGTTAGTATTTTGATTAGAGTCCTTCCAACATATTTAATCAACGGGAAAATATTGGCTTTTAAACCAAGAAAATGTCCAGTAAACATTAAGAAAAGGCAGCTGCTGACGCTAAAGCTCAGCCCAGAAGGAGCTGAAGCATAGTCTGTCCTCAGATGTTCCTCCAGGCCTGTGTGTGTGGGCTCCTCTCTGGCTCTGCTCTCGTGTTTACATACCACAGAGGACAGTACAGCACTTATCTGCACCTCTACTCTTTGCACTTGATGGACCACTAAGTCTCACTTCTCCAGAATAAAGCTGCGTTTATAATCCTGCGCCAAGTCCCGGAGATGACGTCCTGACGCGGATCTGAACCACAGAAGCTCCAGGGTCCAAGTCCGTTGTGGAGACCCAAACCATTTCCTTTGCATTTATTTTGTTGATAGGACAATAAACATCTAGACTCATATGCAGACATGTCGGAGCCAAACTCTGCTGTTCCTGAGCTGGTTTTCATCAGCTGTCCATATCGTCTTTGTGGATAAACCAGTCACGGCCCTCACGTTCAGCACAAACTCAACACGTAGTAACTGTTTGGCTGAGGTGCACGTGCAAAACATTTACACACAACAGGAGCCACAAGCTTTCTGACTGTCAGGTACATCATCACACAGTTGGGGAGATTTCCGATTGGCTGTCAGGTGCTTCCTTGATCTTTCTGTTCGGATGTCAGGTTCGTCACAGTGGTTTCGGATTGGCCCTCAGATGCGTCACAGAGCTTCATGTGCTTCCCTGAGCTTTCTGTTCGGTTGTCAGGTGAGTCACAGACGTCTTCGATTGGCTGTGAGGTGCTTCCTTGAGCTTTCCGTTCAGATTTCAGGTGCGTCCCAGAGCTTTCTATTCAGAGGTGCGTCTTATAGCTTTCTGATTGGCTGCCAGGTGCGTCACAGTCAGAGATTTCCAGGTGGATGTCAGGTGCGTCACAGTGGTCTCTGATTGGCTGTCGTGTTTGTCACAGTGGTTTCTGATTGGCTGTCGTGTTTGTCACAGTGGTTTCTGATTGCTGTCATGTTTGTCACAGTGGTTTCTGATTGCTGTCTGTTTGTCACAGTGGTTTTCTGATTGGCTGTCATGTTTGTCACAGTGGTTTCTGATTGGCTGTCATGTTTGTCACAGTGGTTTCTGATTGGCTGTCGTGTTTGTCACAGTGGTTTCTGATTGGCTGTCATGTTTGTCACAGTGGTTTCTGATTGGCTGTCAGGTTCATCACAGTCAGAGATTTCCAGTTGGCTGCCAGGTGCGTCATGGGTGGTTTCTGATTGGATGTCAAGTGCATCACAGTGGTTTCTGATTGGCTGTCAGGTGCATCACAGAGATTAGGATGTCAGGTGTCAGGTGTGTCACTGACCTCTCTGGTTGGCTGTCAGGTGCGTGACAGTGTTTTTGGATTGACTGTCAGGTTTGTCACAGTCAGAGATTTCCAGGTGGATGTCAGGTTCGTCACAGTGGCTTCTGATTGGCCCTCAAATGTGTCACATAGATTTCTGATTGGCTGTCATTTTACGTCACAGAGCTTTCAGACTGGCGGTCGGGTGTTTCCTTGAGCTGTGTGTTCAGATGTCAGGTGCGTAACAGAGCTTTCCAATTGGCTGTCAGGTGTTTCACAGAGATTTCCGGTTGAATGTCAGGTGCATCATGGGTGGTTTCTGACTGGCTATGAGGTGCATCACAGTGGTTTCTGATTGGCTGTGTATCATACAGAGTTCTGATTGGCTGTCAGGTGCGTCACAGTCAGAGGTTTCCAGTTGGAGGTCAGGTTTGTCACAGTGGTTTCAGATTGGCTGTCATTGGCTGTCAGGTGCTTCCTTGAGCTTTCTATTCAGATGTCAAGTGCGTCACAGAGCTTTCTGATTGGCCGTCAGGTTCTACACAGTGGTTTTTGATTGGCTGTCAAGTTTGGCTACGTTCAGACTGCAGCCTGAAGTGACCCAAATCTGATTTTTTGGCCCCTATGTTCCTGTATCTGATCTTTTAATGACAGTCTGAACGACACAGATCTGATTTTTTTCAAATGTGACCCAGGACACTTGGATATGTGCTCCTGAAACTGATACATATCTGATCTTTTGACATGTGACTTCAGTCTGAACGGTCAAAGCGCATTCATCCACCTACACGTTATCAACAAGTGACAAACGTACACAAACGTTCTTCTCGTCATATGAAAATTGTTAATGAACTCTGTGTCACTGAAGTGAAGCACATCACCACTCACCACTCTTGGCTACGTCTCCACATCCACACGTTCCTTTCAACGGACGTCGCTGCCGCTGCCCCACAAAACACCACGGCCAAAAACCTCGTCCTTCTCCAAGTAAGTTGTTCATGTTCTGGCTCCGGTACAAGAGGAACTTTAAAATCTCCAGGTGCTCGATGCTGCGTCCATGTTTGGACAACTTCTGTAAACACAGAGCACGCTCGCTGCGGTTGACGTCGTCGTGTCTCCAGTGTCACATGCAGGACACTTTTGGGCCGTTTAATGTTCACACTGGAGTCACATACAAGTCACATTTAATTGGAAATGTGAACGACCTCGCAAAAACATCGGATTTGACAAAGAAAATCGGAATTGAGCGTTAAGCCCTGCAGTCTGAACATAGCCTAAGTCACAGTGGTTTCTGATTGGCATCCATCCTTTAAACAGATAAACATAAATAGGAGAGGAAAAGTTAAAGGTGCATTATGTAACTTTTGCGGACGAGGGAAGAGGCATTTCCCCTCAGAGGAAATCATCCATCACGGTTTAGAGTCAGATCGTAATCTCAGAGGAAGTGGAATGTTTTATGGCGTCGCTGTGGCTTTAAATTTTCCAAACGTGATTTTGATTTAGCTGAAGATGGTGGACGGCGTCAGCCACGAGAGAGGGATGGACGGAGGGAAAGAGGGATAAGAGGGAGGACTGCGAGAGGGAAAAGGTGAAAATAAGAAATGAGAGAGAGTGAAGAAGATGATGGGAAGACAGGGGAGGTGAGAGAGGAGAGGTTGAAGAAGGGTGAAGAAGGTAAAGGAGAGAGAAAAAAGTGAGAGAGAGAGAGTGGGAAAGGAAGGGTGACAGGATGAAAGAGAGGGAGGAGCAAGAGAAAGGAAAGAGGGCATGATGAGGAGATAGGAGAGAGAAGAGAGGGGTGACAGAAGAAAAAGATAAACAGAGAAAAGAGGATTGAGAGAGGAAAAAGAAACAGAGAAGAGAGGGATGAGAGAGGAAAGAAAGAGACAGAGAAGGAGAGAGAAGAGAGGAGTGGGAGAGGAAAGAGAAAGACAGAAGAGAGGGGTAGGAGAGGAAAGAGAAAGACAGAAGAGAGGGGTAGGAGAGGAAAGAGAAAGAGATGAGGAAGTGAGAGAGGAACGAGAGAGAAGAGAAGAGAGGGAGTGAGAGAGGAAAGAGAAAGACAGAAGAGAGGGAGTGAGAGAGGAAAGAGAGAGAAGAGAAGAGAGGGAGTGAGAGAGAAAGAGAAAGACAAAGAGAGGGTGGGAGAGGAAAGAGAGAAGAGAAGAGAAGGAGTGAGAGAGGAAAGAGAGAGACAGAGAAGGGAGTGAGAGAGGAAAAAGAGAGACAGAGAAGAGAGGAATGAGAGAGGAAACAGAGAGAGACAGAGACGAGAGGGGTGGGAGAGGAAAGAGAGAAAGAGATGAGGAAGTGAGAGAGGAAAGAGAGAAGACAGGAGTGAGAGAAAAAAGAGAAAGACAAAGAAGAGAGGGAGTGAGAGAGGAAAGAGAGAGGGAGAGAAGAGAGGGAGTGAGAAAGGAAAAAAGACAGAGATGAGGCAGTGAGGGAGGAAAGAGAGAGAAAGAGACAAGGAAGTGAGAGAGGAGAGAGAGAAGAGAGGAGGAGAGCTGTAGTGAGCATCAGCTGGGATGTAATTAGAATCATGTGACCTGCATCTGACTCAAATTAAACTAATGATAGCACTTAGAGAAAACATGAGGAACGAGAAGAACAGAACCTCAGAACATCACAGAGGTGAAGACATCAGGCTCTGAGGTCGTTCTGTCACCACACTGATGTCACGAATCCATTTTCAATACAGATTCTAAAGAAAACACTCTGAATTTAGACAACAGAATGTGATTTTCAACATTAAACCACAGAACTGTCTTTTCTATTCCCATTCCCTTATATATCTGTCATCCCTCTGTGGTCCAGGTTGGTTCCACAGTGTTCCAAGATCCCACACGGCCCTTTGTTTGACTCTGACTGGTCTGTTTGAGCTCATTTGGAATTACAGAATAAACATATTTTATCATTTGACCTCATGCCTGGACTAAAGCTGCATTAATTTTATTTTAGAAGGTGTTTTTTAAGTGACATTTTTTGTAAGTCAGTCTCACTTTTTCATTGTCATCAGAACAATGATATTTACGTATTGTTTTTTTTTTTTTACAAAAAATTATAATTAATATTATGCAGAATTAAGCATTTTGGCCCAGTGTTTTGTCAAAATGGGCTGTGACATTTATCGATTCACGCAGTCCCATCGAAATAAACAAACTTATGTTTTTCCATTTACAGTTGTATACATCAGTGTTTCCCAAACTTTTTTTCTGGGGACCCATATTTTAAAAGTCACAAACCTTTGTGACCCAAGTCCATAGACATTATTCATAAATCACAAAATAAAGGTGGATTTGATCATTTTTGAACATTAATGAGGATATTTTATTGTTGACTGAGTGATTGTGTCTCTGAACTATTAGTTTTACTCAAGTTTTAAACAATAAAAAACAGTCATTGAAGCAGCAATAAAAGGATCCAGAAGTCGCCTGTTTGGACATTAAATGTAGAACATTTCTTTTTCTTTTCAACATTCAACTGAACCAGCAATACTGGAACAAAACAGTCAAAACATACAAATATACTAAACATGCAGATACATGCAGATCGTGACAAGACGACCCCAAAAAAATCTTGTGTGACCCACCTGAGGGTCGTGACAAAGTCTTTGGGAAACAATGGTATAGATCCAATAAAGCCAAACCCTGACCTCTCCAGTTTTACAATATATTTGTTTGGATTAGAGACGCAGGTTTGTACTGGTTGCACACAGTGATCAAACTTTATACTTTAGTTATGTACAATTTCAACTCATTTATCTGAATCTGTGTAGGTAGTTCATTTGGACAGTCATATTCTGCTCAAATAGACTCTGACTGAAGGGAGCACATATATAAAGAAGTGAAGAGAAGGTAGAGGAGCTCATTTCCACAGGCCCATATCTTCTATCAAATAAGACTCCCGTTATATAAGAGAAAGAAATGACTGGAAACACTCAAATCTTTATATTAAATAGTGTTACATATAGAATATTTAACACTAATATCATAATTTACAGTGTGAATTTCCTGTTATAATATAGTGATATTTTATTTATACAGCGCCTTTCTAAACAAAATTACAAAGTTTTCTACACGTGGAAACAAAATAAAATATGATCAGTGTTGGGAAGGTGACTTTTAAAATGTATTCCCCTACAGATTACAGATTACATACCCCAAAATGTAGTTTGTAACGTAATCCATTCAATTACTTAAAGTGAGCAATGTAATCTGAATACTTTGGATTACTTGATTTACTGCAGAGAAGCAAAGACGAGGATCTTCACATAAGAAGTTTTGTCTGCTAAAAGAAAATAAAAAGCCCAGTGTTTACTTTCGATACCTGCTCAAAGGTTCTGATACTAGTTTTATATGTACAGTGTCTGAAAACGAGTCAGAGTAGTACAATTTTACCCAAGTTAATATTAGTTAGAGTAAATGTAAGTGGGTGAGTATCCTCCTCTGCTCATGTCTGTGAATTCATACGTGCAGTTTTCTCTCTAAAATCCCGTCCACACACACATATAATAAAATGTTCAGAACAGAAAGAGTACAATGCTGGATTACGTAATGCCCTGGCTGCGTGTGTGGACCACTTTAGCTCTACTCTATTCTGAGCACTCTTCATTCTTTCAATACATTTCATCATAGTTTTCATCGACGTAATAACTGTGTTGAGAAAACCTAAAGAAAAATGTACCTGTAAATACATCCCCAGAGCTAAAAACAGAACACGCCAAATAAAGCTGGTGATGCAACAAGACGCGTTCTATGTGATTTTAACAGAAAGTTTAATGTTGTTGTTGCCCCATGGTACAATTTTAAAGGAGCATGAAGCAAATCTATATATTTATAAATTAATCTGTATAGTTATGGATTATATATGTATCACAATCCCAAAAGAAAGAGCTGTAATGCTGGGTTTAACGTATAAACTTTAACGTATAACCCCCCAAACAATTACCCTCAGTGCTACTAATGACCGAAGCCTCAGAGCAATTTGATTTGATTTCCTCTCAATATGACTATAGAGTCTTTGCACCGTCATGTGACCCCTATAGCAACGGTACCTACGCCGCCATGACACCGGGCAACACTATGTCATTGACTTCAGCAGCATCAGGAGAAACATGGGCAGGTTTTGTTGTGTATTTGGTTGTTCTAGACGCTCTGAAAGGGATAAAATGAATCGTTTCTTCACTGTTTCTCTGGAAATGAGTCATCAGGATCAAACAAGGGAATTATTGAAAAAAAAGACGCGGATTATAGTTAGAGAACATAAACCATGAAGAGATTTCCTATGGTACCATCAAGACACTCGAAGTTTCATCAAGGTATTTGTATTTAAATTGTTTCATAGTTTATTTAATGAAAGAAGCACATTTACTGAACTAAATTATTATTATTATATCCAGGAAAACCTGCACTAGTTTACGATTCAACGAACCCACACTGGGCTCCTGTGAGCCGAACCTCGAAAGAATCGACCATGAAAAGATTCTCGTCTTTTTTTCAATAATTTCCTTGTTTGATCCTGATGAGTCATTTCCAGAGGAACAGTGAAGAAATGATTCATTTTAACCCTTTCAGAGCGTCTAGAACAACCAAATACACAACAAAACCTGCCCATGTTTCTCTGATGCTGCTGAAGTCAGTGACATAGTGTGCCCGGTGTCATGGCGGAGTAGGTACCGTTGCCATGGGGACACGTGATGGTGCAAAGCCTCTATAGTGGTTTTACACACAAAAAATAAATACATAAAAAATAAAAACCACCAACAAAATAGTATCTGATTGTCTAATTGTTTGATTTTAAGTGTTAAGTGTGAAATGGACGAGTCAGCTTGGCCCTGATTTGAACATAATCATGAGCATAATCATATAAAATGAATGTAAACAAAAAATTGAATTGTAGCAATAAAATAAATCTACTTTCAGCTCTGGTTTTCTAGTAGGCGACTGAACTAATAAGACAAGTTTCCAATCCACCATAATTCAAATAGAGATGTGCGTGTCTCAAGAACAATGGTGGAAAACAGATAATATATATTAAAAAAAACAGCGCATTATAGTGAGGGCCTCAAAATTGTTAACTCCGCCACTGAGCTAACCCACTATCCGCTGGTTCCTTTGACTCTGGCTCCAACTGACTTCACATAAAACATTGAAAATGTGTCTCCTCTCTCTCTGTAACTACTGCATTTTTTTTGCTTCTAAAATGTTCATATGAACCTGCTCTATATGGTCCTAGTGTCTTATTTCCTCTTCCTGCAATGGAAGTGGCTTCAAATTCGCCTCTTTGACCTCCAGCCTTGGTGAGCTTCATTTGACTGGAGATGAACGTTAAGGATGACGTCACACTGCCTTAGTTCACTTCTTTATACAGTATATCTATGGTTTAAATGTATGTAGGGTTCAGTTTGTACTTTGTGTGGGTTACTTGCAGATCTTGCACATCTGAGGACCTGAAAACTGCTCCAGATGCAAGGTCATTGTGGCAAAAATCAGAGGTCAGTATAAGCGAGCAGGTCTTAGAATCAGAGTAAACCCTGGCTCTGTCTGACTGCAGATGAAAATATATGCCTGTGAGTATTAACAATGCGCCAACGGGTTTGTGAGAACTACAGATTAGTTCCATTTTTAGACCTACTTCCTTGTTTCACTGAAAATTACGCACTTACGCCCATAGACTGTATAAAGAAGTGGACCAAGTAAGTGTGAAGTCACCCGTAGTGCTCGGCTCCAGTCAAATGAAGCTCACTATGCAAGAGTTCCAGATTAGGAATAGGACTTTTTTTTTGGACAAAAGAGCAAAATAAAAACACCAAGATCATGTAGAGCGGGTGATCTGTCAAAATGAGGTCCCAGCAGCTTAAATCAACAGTGACGTTTCTCGATTCACGATACCCCATCGAAATAAGCAACCTTATTTTTTTCCATTTACAGTTGTATAGATCCAATAAACCCAAACCCCTGACCTCCCAGTTTGACAACATATTTCTTTGGATTAGAGACGCGGGTTTGATGCTGTTTGCACACAGTGATCACACTTTATACTTTAGTTAAGTCAAATCTAAACTCATTTATATGAATATACTGTACGTAGTTAAGGCTCCAACTAAAGGGAGCACATATCCACAGGACAATTTATCCATCGAATAATGTCCCACTGTAGAATCAACATTATTCACTCATGTAGATGAAGTAGAGGAGCAAATCTTGACAGGCCTATATCTTACCTTTGTGATACTGGGAACATTGAAGGTAAGATGGGACAATTCCATGCCAATTCCATTTGTACAGCACCTTTCTAAACAAAGTTACAATGTTTTCTACACATTCAAAGACAATTAAATATGATAAAACAAGAAAATTAAATATTCAGTCCAAACTATTCAGTCATCTAATGTAGCTGTTCTGCTGCAAATGTCTGCCTCGGGAGCTCAAATTGATGGACATTTAAACTTTAACAGCACTTAGGGGTTGTGGGCAAGTAGCTCAAATCAACGGGACAAATATGAATATTTTAAGACCAAAATGATGAGGGTCACTGCAAGCAGTTACACAGAGAGGGGTGACAATTTTCAATGTAAAGTTAACCGTCAGTGGAGCCGAAAGTGCTCCCATGCTCACTTCCTATATGGAATGTGGCGGCTAGCGAGTTCGCAATGCCATTTTTATATACACTCTTTGCTCACGTCACATAAGAACTAAACTGAGACTAAACCAGGACTAAACCAAGTCTACATCAGGACTTAAACCGTGACCCGACATGGACCAGTGTCAATGTACTGCACAAATACTAGTCCTGTATCCAGGGTGAGCAGACGTCCCTATTGACAGTCCCAGTTTTGAGTCCTGTGTCCCCTGTCCCAGCACATTTATATAAAACCAGTGATTTGTCCCAGTTTTATATAAGAAATGTCCTAGTTGTCCCTGTTTTTGACCAATTTGATCCCCACCAACAGTAAAGAAGAGGATATATTATCATCTGTTTAGCTAAAATACAGAAAAATGTGCTTGAAAATGACCCCCCAAAAAAAAAATGCACCAACAAACATCTTTTAGATTTTATACTGACCCACCAGTGAGTCAAGAATAGACAATGTTACGTGCAGTTTTCAGTTTTGAAAGTCTGGTGACCCTCCCTTCTGTATATCCAGACATAACCTGCAGTATTTGCTATGTCTCTGTGCAGTAGAGTGTCTTTGCTCGCACACGTTGCATGCTCTTGTTTGTGAGAGTCATTGGAGCAGAAGTACAGCGGCCCTTACATAACCTCGCTGTACGTGCCTCTGCCTGTTGGAGAATAAGACACTATAATGATATACTGCTTTACCCCGTCTTCTCTCACACTGTACGGAGACGACGTACTGTATGGACCAAAACACACACCTCTGCTTTTATTTTTAAATGAACTCAATGACAGTTTTCAGAGCTTTTAAACAAGTTAGTTGCCGTCTGACGTTGTGTTTAGTGTGATTCATCCATGTTTGACTAATCTTTATCCTCTTGTATTTGAGATGTCATTGGCACTGGTGCACACGTACGCACTTTGTTCTGATTTTTTTTTTAATAGGTGATACACGTAGAATTGAGCAACGTCCAGAAGCTACGACGGACTATAAGGGTCACATTAAAAAAGGGTCAGTCCATATGAAATCAGCCGCCCTCCCTTATGAGCCATCTCAGATTTGGCTGAAAAATTTAAAAAAAAATTCTAAAATGACCAAATGAAAGAATCTCAGATTGTAGCTCAATCACTTGAGTCGCTCCTGAGTTATATTGAGGCCATGCTCACTTTTTCGGAAACCTTAATTTATAAACATGTTTGAGAGACCAGAACTTTGTAAAAAAAAATAAATAAATAAAAAGAAAAAATAGAGCTAGGAAGCTGAAACTTTGTATTATTGTAGATTCTTGGTCATAGATTCTGAATCTGTTGTCAAATATTGTGTGTCTTTATTAAGGGGGGCGCTGTGGGCCCCTAAAATCTCACATTTGGTTGCCACTCAATCAAAAAGCAGATATTTACAAACTAACTGTTGAACCTGAATATTTGAGAGAATGACCATTTCTGACAACAATCTCACACTTTTCTGAGTTTTCATGTGGAGGGTGTAGAGCCCCAAATATAGTCACAGACCAAATGTGATCTTTTTGGCTCCTTCTTTGGAGCCTTAGTTCCCCATGTGCCACAGTTAGATGTTGATCAAATTTTTACCAGAGAAACTTTGGCATATTCTGATTAGTTTAAAGTAATAACAACATCTACTATTAACTTCCTTCATTTCAAACAGAATTTTTGAAAATGAGCTCTCACGGGTCAGTTTTAGTGACTTTTCCACCTGCAGAAAGGTTCAATTATCTTTAATAGACTTAAACAATATTTGCTTGTTATAAAAGAAGACAATTGGAGATTATTTGTGGTAATAAAGTAATAAAGTCGCAACATTTTGACATTAAAGTCGTATTTATGAGAAGAAAGTTGAAACCAGAAAAACTCATATTTTACAAGAATAAAGTCGTAATCAAAGAAAATACGTAATTTTATCAAGATTTAGGGACTGACAACAATGTCAAAACACTAAAACAATCCACCAACACGACTAGAGTGAAAAAGAATGGTGCTTATTAGTGATGTAACAATAACCAAAATATCGTGATATCGTATCATCAAAGTTCTCACAATAACAACACTCAAACCCATCCAATCACTTTTTAAAAAGCCATAAAAATATTGGACAAGAAACCACTTTCATTTCACCACTGCACCTTTTTAGACAAGTACAGTCTGCTTCATTTGAATCATTTTGTTGATTTTAAATATGGATGTTTTGTATATAAAGTTTTGTATGGACTTGCCCCCCTCCATTACATGATTTTATTAAAGTAAAGACCGTCAGAGGGAACTAGAGCCACAGCCCGGAGGAACCGTGAGCTCCACACAGACACACAACATTCAGACAAAGTGTGTCTCAGTCAGAGGCTCTACATTTTGGAACAGTCTGTCACTATCAATAAGACAAACTCCAACACTTGCCACCTTCAAATCCCACTTGAAACAGCGGCTAAAGGAAAACCAGACTTGTGGACACTTTTAGTCTAGAACTGTCACTTGTTTTTGTTATTTTTTCTGTTAAGTTTGTACCTGCCGAAGGACTAGAGATGGAAATGAGCATTCTTGTTATAACCTGTCATATTTACACTGCAGTGTTGTACATGTTCATTAATATGCACTGTCCCCATTCAATAAATAAATAAAAATTATATCGTGGACCATCACAATATATTAAATTACAAGTCTCTTTGCTTAAACGAAGAGTTACGGTGCTGCAATAGCTAAAAAAAACACAGAGGGAACTACATAGACCATGATCCTTTGCTCCATTTCAGTGCAGACTAGAGGAAGAAATAACAGTTCTAACACTTAACTTAGTTCTTTGGATTAAGTCTTAAATCAATGCATTTTAAGTGGTAAAAGTCATATATTAATAGTTTTAGCTATTTAACCTCCACAAAATATCGCAATAAACATCGTACCGTGAGATGTGTATCGTGAAAATATCGTATCTTGAGACTTCCTCTAGAGCTTATATGAGGTTTTGATTTGAGATGAGTAGATATGAGTTTTTGGATTGAGATTTGGATATTGTTACATCGCAAATCGTGAGCCTCCCCAACATATCGTGAGCTTTCCCACGATATCGCAACAAATGCTGTATTTTCTGGGCTATTAGACGCGCTCTTAAGCCTCTAACCGCGTCAAAAAACGACCGCGCGCCCCATACACGAATCCTCTCGGGTGTCACAACACGACTTCAGTAAACTACAAAGCCGCACCACCCACAGAACACACAAACACACACGGAGCAGACAGCGACCGCACAGAGCAAAACACACCCACAGACACACTCATCACTCCACACCGACGAGGAACGGAACGGAGGAACAAACCGAAAAAGTGAGTGCAATGTGCCACTTCTAGACACGACTGAACAACTGAGTCACTGTGAACACGCCGACAATCCGTTGGTCCCAGACACACCCTCCCTACACGCCACAACTGAACAAAGCCCAGAGTCACCGTGAACGAAACAAACAAACAAAACCACTCACCCATCACACTGTTGGGTTTCCTTTAAAGTCCCACGTGGTTTATTTGTGAAAAAAGTTCAAAAATAGACCATTTAATGACAGTGTGTCTTATAATCCAGAGCGACTAATAGTGCACAAAATATGGTATCATACTGTGAGGTCAGTGTTGGGAAAGTAACTTTTAAAATGTATTCCCCTACAGATTACAGATTACATATCCCAAAATGTAGTTTGTAACATAATTAGTTAGAGTGAGTAACGTAATCTGAATACTTTGGATTACTTGATTTGCTGTAGAGAAACAAAGACGAGGAAATCGTAACATGAAGATGTTTTGTCTGATAAAATAAAATAAAAAGTCCAGACTTTACTGAACCAAATTAAAATATTATTGATAGAAGACGAGGAGACACGTCCACACAGTGTGATTTAGTCCTGTTAAATCCTGTTTTAGACCTGTTTTAGTCCTGGTTTAGACCTGGTTTAGACCTGGTTTAGACCTGGTTTAGTCCTGGTTTAGACCTGGTTTTAGACCTGGTTTTAGACCTGGTTTAGACCTGGTTTAGACCTGGTTTAGACCTGGTTTAGTCCTGGTTTAAACCTGGTTTACCTGGTTTAGACCTGGTTTTAGACCTGGTTTAGTCCTGGTTTAGTCCTGGTTTAGACCTGGTTTAGTCCTGGTTTAGTCCTGGTTTAGACCTGGTTTAGACCTGGTTTTAGACCTGGTTTAGTCCTGGTTTAGTCCTGGTTTAGTCCTGGTTTAGTCCTGGTTTAGACCTGGTTTAGACCTGGTTTTAGACCTGGTTTAGTCCTGGTTTAGTCCTGGTTTAGTCCTGGTTTAGTCCTGGTTTTTAGACCTGGTTTAGCCTGGTTTAGAACCTGGTTTAGTCCTGGTTTAGACCTGGTTTAGCCCAAAATGTAAAAACAGGAAAATACCGCCGTGTAATCCATTTATTTCAACAAAGTAACTGTAATCCAATTATCACTCACTTAAACAGTAACTGTAACTGAATACAGTTACTCATCATTTGTACTCTGATTACGTAACTCCGGTACATGTAATCTGTTACTCCCCAACGGCTGCGTGAGGTTCATACTGTGATGATATTGTATCTTGAGACTTGAATATCATTACACCACTTGTGCTTATATGAGTTAAAAGTCTGAATAAAAACCTCTAATGGATGTAGAATTGATATCTTTTAAACAATGAAAAGTGCTGAATCATTTCCCCGGGAGTGACACCCATGTGCTCGTCGTGTAGATGAGCCCGACGTGCATCCACACACAAACACAAAGGAATCTCAGCGGCGTGTTGACCATTACTCTGTTCCTTTGGCTTTGAGCTTCTGATCCGTGTTTACTCTTGTTTACACTTGTTTACAGGCTTGTGGAGCAGACAGTGGCCGCTCGTGTTTACACAGTCTACCTGGAACATCCACAGATACAGAGGAGGCGGTTGTACCAGAGACTAAACTGTACACATTTGGAGACAGAAACAGGACAGCGCAGTGGAAATAGGGATTAAGCTCCATCCAGTGCACACGGCTCCAGCTGAACTGAACCACAACGAGCACAACTTTGAACTGTGGGTGTATCAAACAGGGCTGCTATCAATACTGTCATTAAAATTATTCAGATTCATAAAGTATTTCAAGCTTTTTGTATTCTGTGTTTTGTTTATTTCCCTCTCCGGGTGGGTGGAGAGTTCCTGCCTCAAGTGGAGGAGTTCAAGTATCTCGGGGTCTTGTTCATGAGGGGAGGATGGAGCGTGAGATTGACAGGTGGACAGGTGCAGCGTCTGCAGTGATGCGGTCGCTGTATCGAACTGTTGTAGTGAAAAGGAGCTGAGCCCAAAGGCAAAACTCTCGAGTTACCGGTCAGTCTTCGTTCCTACTCTCACCTATGGTCATGAGCTCTGGGTAATGACCGAAAGGACGAGATCGCGGATACAAGCGGGTTTAGTCCTGGTTCAGTCCTGGTTTAGTCTTGTTGTAGCCCTGATGAAGACCAGTTAAGGTTGAAACATGTTGGCTTTGGCCATTCAAATAAAGGCCTTTTAACTATATTTTTCCTCGTGCGATGTGTTAACTTTTTCTACTTGTTTGGAGTGCCTGGAATCTGTTGTGTTCTGGTTTAGTCTTGTTGTAGTCCTGGTTGTAGTCCTGGTTTAGTCCTGGTTTAGTCCTGGTTCAGTCCTGGTTCAGTTCTGGTTCAGTTCTGGTTCAGTTCTGGTTCATGTGCTACAGTCTATGGTTTATGTTCTGTAGGTGATTATAAATGGTGTTAATGTTAATAACATGATTCTGCATCATTTTAAGTAAAAAACATCAAAAAATACAGATTTTTACTGGGCTGGTGCTGGGGGGAGGGCTTCTGTTCCAGGTGTCTCCTGGGCGTCACCCTTGGGAGGTGTTCCGGGCATGTCCCACCAGGAGGAGACCCCGGGCACACCCAGAACACACTGGAGGGACTATGTCTCTGGACTATGTCTCTGGACTATGTCTCTGGACTATGTCTCTGGACTATGTCTCTGGACTATGTCTGGGACTATGTCTCTGGACTGGTCTGGGAACACCTCGGAGGAGCTGGAGGACGTGTCTGTGAGTCCCTGCTGCCCCCTCGACCCAGTCCTGGATAAGCAGAAGAAAATGGATGGATAGATGGATTATTTTTGTGTGTGGGATCTAGGAGTGGGCGATATCGATATATTTAAAATATCAAGATATTTTTTAAACTCGATACGAGTTCTGACATATCGTATATATCGATATAATGCTTATATTCAGTTCTGATTTCGCCGCTTCACTTGTTTGTCTTCTCTGTCGTCGCCCGCCTCTGCCTCCCTGATTTTGTTCGCTCGTGTCTCATTCACTCCTCACTGTCGCCGCGAACGCCGAAAGTTGGTGCCAGTGAAAAACTTCGAGCGACCACGAAACTTTTCCACCATTTACAGACAAAACCATCAGCATTTTTGCATTTTTGTTAAAGTTTCTTGATAAATTTAAAACACCATATTTCATGATTTTGAAATTGCAACATCACATCATCACAAATGTCACTGTTACATTCTTGCACGTAGTTGCACCGAGAGCTTCTGCCCAGTTTTTCTGCCCAGATATTTTGTAAATCAGTCTGTTTCGATTTGAATGCATGTCCTTTTTCTGTTACAGTTGACATGATGACTCTTTGTTTAATGTTACACCATAACACCAAAGCAATAAGATAAGATACACTTTATTGTCCCACCATGGTGCACAGACATCACATAGACACAGAACAGATAGTGGAGTAAAAATAAAACTTAATGCACTACTGTGTCTTGAACAATCTGCACACTTCATTAAATTAAGTTCCTGGTTAAACGGATTGTGACTAGAACATAAAAGTGAGAGAAACAGCGCCGCACAAAAACACAGAGCTATTCAAAAGTAGAGGAGAGTTCACGGCTTCAGATGTAGGTCAGAGCGCAGTAGCAGTACACAGCAGCAGTAGGACAGAAGTAGTAGTAGTGATCCACCCCTGTGTACTGGAGGGGGTAGAAGAAGTACAGTGTGTTCTAGTTCAGTGCAGTACACAAGTCTGTACGCTCCCGGCTCCATTCCTCCCCCCGCTTTCTTTCTCTCTGTTTCTTTCTCTCTTGCTTTTTCTCTCTCTTTTCATCTCTCCCCTCTTGTTTCTCTTCCTCCCTCTCTTGTTCTTTTTCTCTCCCCCTCTCTACTTCTCTCTCCCTCTTTCTGTCTCTCTCTCTCTCGCTTCTCTGTTGCTTCCTCTCTTGTTCCCTCTGTCCCCCTTTCTCTCTTGCCTTTTCTCTCTCTTTTCATCTCTTCCCCCTCTCTCTGTCTTCCCCTCTTGTTTTCTTTCTCCCTTTCCTGCTCTCTTCCCCATCTCTCCCACCTTTCTCTTTCTTTCCAGCGCTCTCTCTCTGTCGCTCTCTCTTCCCCTCACTCTCTCCTTCTCTTTTGCTTTTTCTCTCTCTTTTCATTTCTTCCCCCTCTCCCTGTCTTCCCCTCTTTCTTCCTCTCTCCTTCTCTCTTTCCCCTCTTTCTCTTGCTTTTTCCCTCTCTTTTCATCTCTTCCCCCTCTCTCTATGTTCCCCTCTTGCTTTCTTTCTCCCTCTCTCACATTCTCACTCCCTGTCCTGCTCTCTTCCCTCTCTCCCCCTTTCCCTCCCTCCTTCACACTCTCTCTCTACTTCTCTCCTCCCTTTCTCTCTCCCTCTCCTGTTTATCTCTTTCTCTCTCCCCCTCTCTCTGCACTGCTGCATCACTCCCTCTCTTCTTCTCTCTGTCCCCCTTTCTCTCTTCCTTTTTTCATGCTTTCTCCCTCTCTTGATGTCTCTCTCTCCTTCCTCCCCTCTCTCTTCCTCCCTCACACTCTCCCTCTCTATTTTTCTCCTCCTTCTCTTACTCCCCCCCACTCCGTCTCTCTCACTTTCTCCCTTCCTCTCCTGCTCTCTCCCCCTCCCTTCTACCTTCTTCTCTTTCTCTCTCTCTCAGCTTCCCCCTCTCTGTTGCTCCCTCTCTTGTTCTCTTCTGTCCCCCTTTCTCTCTTCCTCAGTCTCTCATGCTTTCTCCCTCTCTTAATGTCTCTCTCATTCACTCCTCCCTTTCTCTCTCCTCCCTCTCTTGTTCTCTCTGTCCCCCTTTCTCTCTCCCACTCTGTCTCTCTCACTTTCTCCCTCTCTCACTGTCTCTCTCTCCTCCTCTCTCTGCACTGTTACATTACTCCCTCTTTTCTTCTCTCTGTCCCCCTTCCTCTCTTCCTCACTCTCTCATACTTTCTCTCTCTTGCTGTTCTCTCTCTCCCAACCTCCTTCTTTCTCTCCCTCCCTCACACTCTCTTTCTCTACTCCTCCCTTACTCTCTCCCACTCTGTCTCTCTCACTCCCCCCCATTCTGCTCCCTCTCCTGCTCTCTCCCCCTTTCTCTCTCTCTCCCAACCTCCCATTTTTTCTCTCTCCTCCTCTCTCTGCACTGCTGCATTGCTCCCTCTCTTCCTCACTCTCTCATACTTTCTCCCTCTCTTGATGTCTCTCTCTCACTCCTCCCTTTCTCTCTCCCTGCCTCACACTCTCTCTCTCTACTTCTCTCTCCCACTCTGTCTCTCTCACACCTTATCCTTCTCTCTCCCCCTTTCTCTTACTCTCTCTCCTAACCTCCCCATTTCTCCCCCTCTCTCTACTTTTCTCCTCTCTCTCTCTCCTCTCTCTCACTTTCTCCCTAACTCATTCTCTCCCTCTCTGTTGCTCCCTCTCTTGTTCTTTCTTTCCCCCTTTCTCTCCTCCTCACTCTCTCATGCTTTCTCCCTCTCTCGATGTCTCTCTCTCTTGCTGTTCTCTCTCTCGACCTCTATCTTTCTCTCCCTCCCTCACACTCTCTTTCTCTACTTCTCTCCTCCCTTACTCTCTCCCACTCTGTCTCTCTCACCCCCCCCACTCTGCTCCCTCTCCTGCTCTCTCCCCCTTTCTCTCTTTCTCTCTCTCCCCCTCTCTCTGCACTGCTGCATCTCTCCCTCTCTTGTTCTCTCTGTCCCCCTTTCTCTCTTATTCAGTCTCTCATCCTCCCCTCTCTCTCTGTCTCCCTCCCTCTCACTCTCCCTCTCTACTTTTCTTCTCCCCCCACTCCGTCTCTTTCACTTTCTCCCTTCCTCTCCCCCTCTCTCCCCCTCCCTTCCACCTTTTTCTCTTTCTCTCTCTCTCCTTCTCTCTGCACTGCTGCATCGCTCTCTCTCTTGTTCTCTCTGTCCCCCTTTCTCTCTCCCACTCTGTCTCTCTCACTTTCTCCCTCTCTCACTGTCTCTCTCTCCCTCTCCCTTCCCCATTTCTCGCTTTCTCTCTCTCCCAACCTCCCCCTTTCTCTCTCTCTGCACTGTTACATTACTCCCTCTCTTCTTCTCTCTGTCCCACTTTCTCTCTTCCTCACTCTCTCATACTTTCTCCCTCTCTTGATGTCTCTCTCTCACTCCTCCCTTTCTCTCTCCCTGCCTCACACTCTCTCTCTACTTCTCTCCCACTCTGTCTCTCTCACACCTTATCCTTCTCTCTCCCCCTTTCTCTTACTCTCTCTCCTAACCTCCCCATTTCTCTCCCTCTCTCTACTTTTCTCCTCTCTCTCTCTACCTCTCTCTCACTTTTTCCCTAACTCATTCTCTCCCTCTCTGTTGCTCCCTCTCTTGTTCTCTCTGTCCCCCTTTATCTCTTCCTCACTCTCTCATGCTTTCTCCCTCTCTTGATGTCTCTCTCTCCCTCCCTCACACTCTCTCCTTCTCTCTCTCTCTCTGTTCCTCTCTTTCTGTGCGTCCTGAGCACACAGTGTTCTGATGATGCATATAGAACACGTGCAGACATCAGCAGAACATTCATATGGAACAGAGTGAGGAAGAGGAGGAGGAGGAAGAGGAGGAGGACATCCTATCGCCCCGGGTCAACAACAAAGTGACACAGAGAGACAGAGAGATAAGGCGCTCCTGTCATTACTCACCTCAAACGCCACTTTTCGAGTATTATTACTGCGCTACTTTCACGTACTGAAGTGTTTCCTGCTGAAGTGTCACACCTGCGTCTACACTTCGTACAAAAGAGAAACAGATGGAGAGGCGCTCAGGTTCACAGGGGACAAAAGCTCGGGAGTCGCCGTAGGTGGGGTGGAGTTAGTTCCACGTTAGGAGCTTTATTTCGTGGACAAAGGCCGAGCGGGACGTGACCTTCCCTCAGGTTCCGAACGTACACTTACGCAACACTTTACGCAGATGTGAGTCTGGTCAGCGCTCAATCTGCCACAGTTCAGACGGGAGTGACTGACAGGTGGATTAGCCAATCAGGGACATGCATGGTCTGTCCGTATCAAAACAAATATGACTGCTAATGAGGAAAAAAGTATCTACAAAACATGGTGGATTTCTGCAGAATCAGTGAGCGATGGTGATGATGACCAATGAGCGCCTTCGTTTTACATTGAACAATTAGAATAAAAACAAATCTGATTGGACAGCTGAGTTTGGTTCTGTCTCGAAACGTATGTGACACAATATCTTAAAAAATACATTTTCCTGCAGGTATTCAAAAGTACTCTTCCCATCCAGTTGAGTGTAGTGTGGATTTTTTAAGTGGGGGTACGTGATTTATGATGTCATCGATGTGACGGCATTCATAATCACCTACAGAACATAAATCATAAACTACAACACATGAGCCAGGACTAAACCAGGACTAAACCTAAGCCAGGACTAATCTTGGACTTGAGAGAGAGAGGGAGAATAACTAGCCTGTGTAGCAGGGTGTCCTAAAAGCGTGATCGGGTGATGGCTGTGCTTAGCCCTGTGGTACACAGAACTCTGTGCCGGTAGGTTCACCCACAGTGACCTGATGATCTAGACGGGCGCACCTCCGGGCCCATCCCGACACTCAGTCCTGTTTCAGTCCTGTTTAAGCCCTAGTTCAGTCCTGGTTCAGTCCTGGTCTCATGTCTCAGGTCACTGTAGAACAGTAGTGCAGATTTCATGAGCCTGTGCAGTTTGTTTTCACCGTTGCCAGTAGCTCCAGTTTGACATTTAAGTTGTAGCTATTTTATATTTGTTTTGTTTTATATCTCACGTCGGGAGAAGTGGGTGAATAGCGTATGCCCACGTACCACGCCCACTACACTTTTGTTCCCATCACTGGTCTTTGTGTTTTATCCTGACAGCACACAGTGAAGTATGACCAGAACAATATCAACAGAATCAATAATATATTGATTACAGACCTCTTGTGTATCGTCCAGTATCGAAGTGTCTGGCAACATATTGAAAACTGACAAACATCAACAACACATTGGTGTATTTTGATTAAAAAAAATATTGCAGCATTGACATAATAATGACAGTAAGGACATGTAAGAAGTACTACATTGGCAGTACTTATAAGATAATTGCTGGAGTAACAGTATTACAGTCAAATTTGCAGTTTTTGTAATGGTAGTAGTAAAATAATTTCAACTGGTACAGTTCTCTAGTCAGGCTGGCACCACCTAGTGCCTCTGCTCAATTTCATTTCTCTCCAGTTATTAAGTCAGGAATCAGAATACACTGACGGTTTGCATAAACCCCAGACGTTGTAGACCACACACCAGCCAATCAGCTGTGAGCTGTGAAGCCATGATGAGGATTTAAGAGAAAGAGAATGTTTGGTGAATTTTATCAAGAGGAAAGACGTGATTGTCCTTCTTCCTACAGGATTTGGCACATTACCTACGTGACAACCAAATAGCAGCGACTGGTTAAAAAAAAAAAGTGAGCAAATGCTAATGCTGCGAGGTCAGACGGTTTCTACGAAGTGAAACTGTCTGATGAATCAATGCAATTCAAACGTTTTAGAATTGTTAACCACAATTAACCATTTTTGAGGAAGAATGAATGTTTTGATAGTTTTGGGACAAAAATATACAAATAAAAAAAACTTGAAAATGCATGAACTGGTTCAATTGTTTCTGAAATCATCACAATTCTTTGTTAAAATCACTACAGCTGACAAATCTGTTCAAAGGGCTTATCCGTCTATCTTCAAGTACAGTTTTAAACAGATACTTCAGCACTTTTATTTAGTATTTTTTATGTGATAGTTTTGAGTATTTTTGTTCGTATATTTGTACTTTTACTTGAGTACTTTCCACCACTCATTATTAGAATGCTCAAACTGCATTTACCACACTGTGTCTAACTTTATTATTTTAGATTTCTTTGAACTGCTTCACTCCAGAATCTCTGTGTGATAGTACAGTAAGAAATCTGAACTGAATGATTTTTTATAGAAACATATTTAGGGTAAAAAGACAATGTTAAAGTGATTCCTTAAGTACAAGTGTTTGCATTAGTCTAGAAACTGCTCGTGCGTCTTTATCTCGATTCAGAATGACTTTTCCGTTACATTCTTGGCTTTATTTGTCTGGTTCTTTTGACGCCGTGTGCTAATTTCACGTTTTGTATTCATGATTTATCAGCGTGTCACAGTCAATTACAGCTTTGACAGAGGCGCGTCCGTCCTCTTTCACTCTTTCTCTGTTCAAAGCCTTCCTCTGTCGTTACTGCATTCTCTGCTCTGTCTGTGTTAGTTTAGCGCTGTCAGACTCTATCCTCTCCTCTGCTCAAGACTAATGCGCTTTTGTCAGAGTAGAAATGTGGGAACTGAGCAGAGGTGGAGACTGCACACTTACATTTATTTGAGTCGCTTTTTACTTATACTCGGTGTTGGGGAGTGTAGCAGAGAGGGGCCTTCAAAAGGGGGTTCCCCAATTTTATTTCTTTATTTATTATTTACAACACAGGTAAGTCTGGCTAAAACACAGGGCGAAGGCATTAAGTGGAAAAATATATGGTTCTTTATTCTAGTTAATATTAATGGAGCTCATTTTACACATTTTTTTCTTAAAAAGATACAATCAACAACAATTTTATACATAAAAAAGGTGCGATAGTATTTTTTTTGATGCAAAGTGCTCGGTGCGTGGCTTCACTGTTAGGACTTTAGATGTTCTAAAGTGCACTATGTGAGAGTTGCACACCCCCCCTAGCCAAACGCTATAGCAATTTCACTCCCACTACAGGTAAAAGAAACTACGGAATGACTTCATGAGAAAATTTCAGGGACTTGGACTTTGAGAATTTGAGAGTTTGAGAGCAGAATCTAGCAGCAGCAGCAGCGTAATCTGCCACACAGAGATACATCAATTAGTACATGCCAACAAACGCCACCACCCCCAAACATGCATCACCCAGAGCCTCTACCTGGTTTCTAGAATAGGCCGGGAGCGTGTTAGGAGCAGCCGCCATCTCTGCCTGCTCCAGACAACACCTTTACATTTAATCAGAAATAACACATTAAAACAAGTTCAACGAAAATCACTGAAGGAACAACTCCAGGTATTTACACGCGCCGCATTTGCAAGCCATCGAAAGCCCCGACTGCCTCACTACGGCGTGCGCAGCCTTTTCTAATCGCTAATCAGTGACGACGGGAGCCACGCACAGCGACGCACAAGTGGACGCCTTCACAGACGCACCACAGTCAGAAAACAGTTTAACCACCCGATTACAGGAGTAACAGATTACATGCACCAGCGTTACGTACCTTATTTTCCGGGCTTTTAGACGCGCTCTTAACCGATCCTGGTCCAGGACCAGACAGGGACCAGAGCGGGACCAGAGCGGACTCCGAGCTTTGACTCTGAGCCTCCGCAGGGTCCGAGCCTCAGCTTCAAGCTTCGGCCCTGCCGTGGGCTCTGAGCCTCCAGTCTGGTCCCGGTCTGGTCCCGGGCTGGTCCCGGGCTGGTCCCGGGCTGGTCCCGGGCTGGTCCCGGGCTGGTCCCGGGCTGGTCCCGGGCTGGTCCCGGTCTGGTCCCGGGCTGGTCTCGCTCTCAGTCCCGGTCTGGTCCCGGTCTGGTTCTGGTCTGGTCCCAGACCTGGATCAGTCCTGGTTCAGTCCGTATGCAGCTCAAAAGTCTAGCATCACAGTCACGGAAGTCACGTAAACGGCCGTTATCAGTTTTTTTCCATTTTTCATTTAAACACAAAATTGAAAACTGGAAAAACGAATCGTTATACATTTTTTCATTTTGGTTTTGGAGACAAATAATGCAGAAAACTGTTGTTTTTTCGTTTTCTTACTTTTGGTTTTATATTGAAAAACGAATGAACGAATGATACATGGATTCGAAACACACCCACAGACACACTCATCACTCCACGCCGACGAGGAACAGAACGGAGGAACGAACCGAAAAAGCGAGTGCAATGTGCCACTTCTAGACACGACTGAACAACTGAGTCACTGCGAACACGCCGACAATCCGTTGGTCCCAGACAGCACCCTCCCTACACGCCACAACTGAACAAAGCCCAGAGTCACCGTGAACGAACAAACAAACAAAACCACTCACCCATCACACTGTTGGGTTTCCTTTAAAGTCCGGTGCTGTTTATTTGTGAAAAAAGTTTGAAAATAGACCATTTAATGACAGTGCACCTTATAATCCAGAGCACCTAATAGTTCAGAAAATACGGTAATCAGAGTACAAATTATGAGTAACTGTATTCAGTTACAGTTACTGTTTCAGTGAGTGGTAATTGGATTACAGTTACTTTGTTGAAATAAATGGATTACATGGCGATATTTTCCTGTTTTCACATTTGGGGCTATATCACTTTATTATCATTATTATTATTATTATTATTATTATTATTATTATTATTATTATTATATTTCAATAATTCCACTCATTGCCGGACACCCAAACAGGCCGCGCTCAATAAGAGCCACGTGAACGTCTTGTTAATGTCAGTGGTGTCAGTCACACGATGGACGAGGTCGTTAATAATCGTTGTTGTTAATAATCTGATTCTGAAATGAAAGGAAATGATGATGGTGAAAATAAATATTAGTTTCAGTATAGGAACATAAATACAAAAAAAAAAAAAAAAAAAAAAAAGGAAGAGAGACAAAAGGAATTTCAATTATGAATTGGCTGCAGTGTGTCAGTGTTCGGGAGCCTAGTGGTGTATTTATGTTGCACTATCACATTTATTTTGTTTGATTTTGCCAAATTTGTATCAGTGTGGGTGGTTGGGGGGAAATGGGGGGGCTTTTTTTTTTTTTTGTATTTGTTGTGGTGTTGTTTTATGTTTTTGTCTTTGTTTTATGCTGAATATTGTAATTGTTAAATGTTGATCGTTGTTTTATTTTCTAAATATATATATATATATATATATATATATATATATATATATATATATATATATATATATATATATATATATATATATATATATATATATATATATATATATATATATATATATATATATATGATTCTGCATCATTTTTAGTAAAAAACATCAAATATTACTGATTTTTACTGGGCTGGTGCCTTTATGTTTGTACTGACAGTGATTTTTTTTTTTTAAATAAACAATATGACACTAACAGTAGGTGGACGTAATTTAAAGTAGCAGTGATCTCATATAAAAATCATTTCTCTATCAATAATATTTTTAATACAGTTAAGTAAAGACTGGACTTTTTATTTTCTTTTAGCAGATATGTTAATATCCTCGTGTTTGTTTCTCTACAGTAAACAAAAGTCTGTTCATGGAGACTTGGGCTCAACAGACAATTTGAAGAGAATTGTGACAAAGTGGGCCTTTGTCTCATTTTAAATTCATGTTATTTTGAAAGGGGACTTGCTTTGCTTTGGGAGTTACTTGGATACCCACCTGGGGGGAGGTACTTCCTGCTGGGCGGAGTATAAAAGGCAAGCAGGTGTCGTCAATTAGAGGGAGAATTCTGTGCAGGTGTTTGGTGGTTTTGCTTTGAGTTACTTATTTTTTGTCTATTTGTACTTTTGTTGGTGAACCCCAGATATCTGTATTTAAAATAAATTTTGTCTGCGTGAAGACACCTTTTTTTTTCTGCCTCCTACTTTGACCACTTTGGCCAGCTTCCCCACAACAACAAACATGAATTTTCAGGATGTGGTTGCTAGATTCATGTAGGTTTAAAAAACATGACAATATCAAGTAATCCAAAGTATTCAGATTACGTTACTCACCTAAAGTAACTTAATTACATTACAAACTACATTTTGGGATCTGTAATCTGTAGGGGAATACATTTTAAAAGTCAACCTTTCCAACACTGCTTATACTTCACTTTTTCTAGCAGCATACTTAATATTTTTATTTACGTACTTTTACTTGAGTAAGTTGTGGTTCCTCTTCTCACTTTGAGTCAGTCTACAAATGACAAAACCCTTATGTGGACAACAGGAAATGATCGGAACATTTGTTTTTCTTGCACACTCTACACTCTTTCAGATGTTTGTGTCTATCCTTTGAAAACAACAGATTTTGTGCATTATTTATTGTTTTGTACTTCAATAACTTACAATTATAAATCAGACGTTACATCCTGACGGTTTTAAGACAACTGAAGGATTTTGAGCTGAAAAAAAGTTTATGATCTAAAAATAGGTAAAAATCGCCACAAAATCCAACATTTTTGAAAGTTGTAGTTCCCTGTCAGCTGAACACGAGCAGTTTGTGATTACATTGCCACTATAGAAAAATCTTCTCTTGGCCCATGGGATTTTTTCCGCTGTAGTACACCAGTAAGTGACCACTTCGTCAACTCGAGGCAGCTACAAGCACCAATACTGTAGTTATTTTAGTTATTTTAATAGATCCATGCAGTTACTGTTTAGGAGTACTTTTCCCAAATACCGTAAATTCCGAACTATAAGCGGCTACTTTTTTCTCACATTTTGAACGCTGAGGCTAATAAAACAATGCAGCGAATATGTGGACAGATTCTTTGTTTGGCACATTGTCCATTCATAAATTCGATCTATGGCAAGGGTGTCCAAACTTTTTTCATCAAGGGCCACATGTCTAAACACAGACGAAGCAGAGGACCGGGCTGTAGACTGGTGCTCAGTACAATGAATAATTGAAATATGTGCAGGTTTAACACGTTAGAATGAGCCATCAGTCTTTATGATATGTCTTTCATGATAAGATCCTCAAAACTACACACTAAATGTTAAATGTTAGTTTTATCAAGGTAGATTTTCAAAAAGGTTGCAGTAAAAAATTGTTTGGACATGCCTGCTCTATGGTTTGGTAACACAGTGGATACACGCAGCCTGAGTGCAAAAAACGCCACACATGGATCTAGGGTTCAAATGAAGTTACTGCAGTCGCTCGCGATATTGTCAGTGCACTCAAATAGTTAATTGCCGTGTGATCAAATAAGTTCTGAGGCTAAATGAACATTAGTGAGGGGGATACGTCTTACCCGTGTGTGTAAATGATGAAAAGAAACGTCTCAAACTTCAGTAGCTGAACATCCACTCATACTTGATTGATAGAACTAACCCCGCCCCCGAGAGAGTCTGAAATCTGCTGAAATCCTCCAAGACACTGACATGATACAGACAGAACAGCGGCTCTTTCTGTAGGAGACATGCGCAGTAGATCGCGGGATGCGCCGAGGAAGATGCTGTTTGATTGTGTTTTGAACAGTTATTTTGCGCTTCATACTCACACCCTCCTCATGGAAAACACACGAAGAAATGCAGATGATGCAGATTTTAAATTAAACATGATTGATGTGTCTGTGGAAGAAGGAAATGGCATGTAAACTCAGCATTAATGAGTCAATGAGTGCGTATACATGCACATCAATAACCCGGTTATGATCGGGTTTTTTGAGTATCCCGGTTTCTTGATGGTGCATGTATACGCAGTAACCCGGTTTCAGTAACCCGGTTATGGCAGTATCCCGGTTATTAGAAACCGGGTTACTGTAGCTGGTTTATTCCGATAGTAACCGGGTTACTTGTGGCATGTATATGCAGTACCCCGGTTACTGCAACATAAAGTTGAGTGCGCATGCGTCCAAAAGACACTTTCCAGCCTTTCACCACAACAGTAGTCACATAAATAAATTGACCAACATAAATAAAGTGACCAAACGAGTGAAATGACTGTAAAATAAAGAGCTGCGCTAAACCTGCACATGTACAATCTGCACTCGTACGACCTGCACTCGTGTGACGCTGAAAAGCTAAAACATGAACTATCTCCTATACACTATACGCACAGAACAGACTCACCATCATTAGCACCTCTTCTGTCACAGAAATAACACACATAATCCACAGAGTCGTGTCATTTAGTCCAAAAGAAACTGATCACATCAGCGGCGCAAGGAGCGAGTTGTTTTTATCGCCGCTAACAGTTTATGCTAATTAGCCAAACGGTCTTAAGTTTCGTTTCTGTAAAACGTAAACAAATGTGATCACAGCTGAATTATTTGATCAAACGGCTGATGTGGCTCTATAGTGTTTATGGTTTATATGTTGTAAAGTTGAGTTTATTTATGCAGAAGATTTTAATGAAGAATCTGCACAGTGGATTGTGGGAGATCTCGTAACTCCTTAGCTTCTTATGCTAAAGGAGCTCACGGTTTGTATTTTTCCTGGTTTATGAAATTGATTTAAGTTAATTTTTGCGCCTGCGCATTTGTAAGATTATGTCAAGAAACCGGGATACTCCATTTGATCATGTATACGCAGATATGAGTGTCCCGGTTTCTCAGTGCGCATGTATTCGCAGTAACCCGAATACTGACATAACGGGATATGGCTAATAACCGGGTTATTGATGTGCATGTATACGCACTCATGGTGAGACATTGGTAATGGCAGCGTGACAAACTGACTCAATGCAAAAAGACAACAAAAACTTTCAGAGGTGATAAAAGCAGACGGCCTGAACTTGAAAACGTTCATGAAGATGTGGAGACCTGCAGTTTATACTCAGGTGCGGCCTAAATATGTACAGTTTTTAAATTTTGTTAAAATTTAGTTGATGCGGCTTTTATTCAGGTGCGCTCAATAGTCTGGAATTTACAGTACAAAATTTCTTGGAGCACTACTTTGTATTTGTATTTTTATCTGTAATTCCACTCATTGCAGGAAACTAAACCAGGTCTAAACCAGGTCTAAACCAGGTCTAAACCAGGACTAAACCAGGTCTAAACCAGGTCTAAACCAGGACTAAACCAGGTCTAAACCAGGTCTAAACCAGGACTAACCAGGACTAAACCAGGTTAAACCAGGTCTAAACCAGGACTAAACCAGGTAAACAGGTCTAAACTTAAACCAGGTCTAAACCAGTTTAAACAGGTCTAAACTAAACAGGACTAAACCAGGTCTAAACTAGGTCTAAACCAGGACTCTAAACCAGGACTAAACCAGGACTAAACCAGGTCTAAACCAGGTCTAAACCAGGACTAAAACAGGTCTAAACCAGGACTAAAACCAGCTAAAACAGGTCTAAAACCAGGTCTAAAACCAGGTCTAAACCAGGTCTAAACCAGGACTAAACCAGGTCTAAACCAGGACTAAATCACACTGTGTGGACGTGTCTCCTCTTCTTCTATCAATAATATTTTTAATTTGGTTCAGTAAAGTCTGGGCTTTTTATTTTCTTTTAGCAGACAAAACATCTTATGTTACGATTTCCTCGTCTTTGCTTCTCTACAGCAAATCAAGTAATCCAAAGTATTCAGATTACATTACTCACTTTAAGTAATTTAATGGATTATGTTACAAACTACATTTTGTGGTATGTAATCTGTAATCTGTAGGGGAATACATTTTAAAAGTAAACATCCCAACACTGTTTGAGTAATACTTATTTTGTCAGATCTTTGCCATTTTTTGTCCTAACAACATGAAAACTGGCACTGCACACACCCGTACCACTGGAATGACACCCCTCAAATTTGAAATCAGTCGGATGAGCGGTTTGAGAGTTATGTGTGGAACAGACAAACAAAAACACAGACGTTCCTTGAATTAATAGATTATTTGGAAGTAACATTACTCTAACTGCTGCTAAGTCTATTGCCAAGAATCTACTTTACGAAGATGTGAGTCTGATCCTAAAGTTCAGATGGGTGTGATTGACAGGTGAATTAGCCAATCAGGACACATGTGGTCCATCTGTATCAAAACAAATATGGCTGCTTATGATGACAAAAAAGAACAAAAAAATCACCGGGGACTGAAAAACGTAGCAGAAGTTTGGTGAAGCGCAAAAAGAGAGAAGTGTAATTTTGTTTTGTAAATTATAGGTGACGAATGAGCTCCTTTGTGTCACTGAAGTAAACAAATCTGATTGGACAGTCATGTTTGGTTCTGGTTTGAGTCATAACAGAGGGAGTGGTGACCAGACTGACATCCCTCTGCATAAAAATACACAAAGATATCAGTCTGGAGCCTTAGTATAGATTTTACAATGTGCACCGGAACTGAAGTTTCATTTTAAAACATTAAAATCACAATTTCAAACATAAAAAAATTTAAAGTTACTGATACCGGTATAGGCGAGTTTCAGCTGACATCATTGTTATTAAAAGCCCGTGTTGCATGCTGGGAAATATTTTAATCGGAGGCAAGAAACATGATAGTGGTCAAACACAGTGCGTAACCTCGCGTATTTATCCCTGATAATGGTAAATTCCTGCTGCATTATCGGATGCACAAATAGAAGCACGGAAGAAGGAAAATGTCTTTTTCGTATTCTGAGTGAAAAGAACCGCTAACGGTGAATTAAACGGCTTTCAAACATCCGCAGAGCAAACGTAGAAGATCCTAACAAACCGTGGACTCCAACAAGTTCAACAACACATCGAGACTCTTGGAGGTTTTCATCTTTTCTGCTGTGAATGGCCCAGGAGTTTCCACCAAGTCATTGTGGATATCACCCAAGTGAATATTTGTCCAGGTAGTTGGTGATTCTGACCAGAAATTTGGTTTGTTCCACCTTTTGTCGGGGTTGAAAAAGGTGATTTGGCTCCATCGATGTTTATGACCAATTTCTGGTCAAATGGTCTTGGGTCCTCTGCTGTTAGAGTGGATAAATAACCGGGATCAATACCCTTTATGTGCTTTCTCGCTCCGTCCGTCATGTTGAATTAGTGTTTCTTGCCGCCGACCAAAATAATTCCCAGCATGCAACGCGCGCTTTTGTCAACAATGAAACTTGCCTATTGTATTGTATGTATTATATAATATAATATGAATAAATATCTGGCTCGGACATTGGTTCCATGAGGTTGTTTAAGCCTGTATTGTGACTGGGCCTTTAACTGGAAGTAATAAAAGCTCGAACATCATACTTTTATTCATACAAAGCTGTTCAGTCATTATTTGAAGGATAAATAACAGGATTACACAACACAATTGGATCTCTTGTGTCATAAATTAACAGTGTTAGCAAATAAAGACCGTCTTCTGTCCCAACACTGGTATGAGTTAATATCGGATATCCGCAAGTACTTTAAGTCAAAGTATCAATATTGGTATTGTAATTGAAAAAGCTGCATCCTACTTACGACACATTCCAGAAGGGAGTATTTTTCTGCGGGGGGTAAACAGTATGCAGTTCCTTAATCCTCAGAGTATAAGATTACATGTATTCATTTCTTTAAACTACTATGCAAATTTTCTTACACAGCGAGTTATCTGCCTCCTAGTGTGTGCAAGTCAAATATTTTGGTTTATTTATTTATTTATTTTTCCACAGATGCCCTGTCACTTCCATTATCCACTCACGGGGCCCACACAGACTGTTGTTCAGGAAAGAGACTGGAACAAAATGCTTCTTCTCTTTTGGATCATATGTCCTAAATATTCAAAAACAGTTTAGTTATAATTGCGTAACATACTAAACAGAATGATGGTGAATCAAGTTCCTGTCTTAAAACAGGAAGACTTTTTGTCATAGTACAATGTGTTCAAATCACATGGGAGCTTTGAAAATAAACTTTATGACCCCAGATGAGTATTGTGCAGAGGAAGGCTCAGTATTCCTAGTAAAAAACAACTTGTATAGTTTTAAAAAGGGGGTATTTTACTTGTGTGGGGTATTAACTGATAATGCAATATATTTAGATCACAATGTTACCTTTTATTGTTTTGAAAATGCTTTATTTGCTAAAAACAATGTTTTAATTTTCATACTGTCATTAGTTGGGTCGATGTAGAGCATTTGACAGTTGCATTCTGATTTGCACTAAATGCCCGTTCAGAACTCACAGCTCAGTCTGGGTCTGTCTGCAGGGGAGTCTGGGTCTGTCAGCGCAGGTGAGTCTGGGTCTGTCTGCAGGTGAGTCTGGGTCTGTCTGTCTGCAGGTGAGTCTGGGTCTGTCTGCAGGTGAGTCTGGGTCTGTCTGTGCAGGTGAGTCTGGGTCTGTCTGCAGGTGAGTCTGGGTCTGTCTGCAGGTGAGTCTGGGTCTGTCTGCAGGTGAGTCTGGGTCTGTCTGCAGGTGAGTCTGGGTCTGTCTGCAGGTGAGTCTGGGTCTGTCTGCAGGTGAGTCTGGGTCTGTCTGTGCAGGTGAGTCTGGGTCTGTCTGCAGGTGAGTCTGGGTCTGTCTGCGCAGGTGAGTCTGGGTCTGTCTGCAGGTGAGTCTGGGTCTGTCTGCAGGTGAGTCTGGGTCTGTCTGCAGGTGAGTCTGGGTCTGTCTGCAGGTGAGTCTGGGTCTGTCTGCAGGTGAGTCTGGGTCTGTCTGCAGGTGAGTCTGGTCTGTCTGCAGGTGAGTCTGGGTCTGTCTGCAGGTGAGTCTGGGTCTGTCTGCAGGTGAGTCTGGGTCTGTCTGCGCAGGTGAGACTGTGTCTGCACAGATGAGTCTAGGTCTGTTTACCAGTGTTTTGATCAAAATAAATCTTCTGAAACTTTCCTTGTGAATTCTATTTCACTTAAGTGAATGGTGAACTACTGTTTCAACTAACAGACAACATTTTTAAAGGCTTCAGATGAGTAAAATAATGAAAATAAAGTCAAGCTAATGACTATCCTGACTGACTCAAATGACTCACACAGCCCCAGTCTCGCTGCTCTACGCTAAAGCACGTCAGCTATGTTAACCTCCACACTTTTGTTTACATCCTTCACCTTTTCAAATGTCACAGCAGCTGAAGTCTAGACAGCAGCCGCGCCCACTCTCGTATTAGACCAGGGAGGTACTTCTGCGAAATCTAAAGGCATACAAGAAATGAGATGACAGATTTCACTAAAATATAGTTTACATTTCTTTACTAAAAATCTGTCCCATTGCTTGACCATTTTAGTAATTTATAATTTTACTTTCATTTACTTTTAAAATGTTTCCTGGACAACATATCACATATGTACAGTAAAAATATTCCCATAGCTCTCACACAGCAGCTGTAATGTAAACAAGGGCCAAAGCTCGCCTAATGTACCCAATATCCTAGTTATTATTTGACAAACAAAAACCGTATTACACCTTTTGTTAAGTTAAAGACGGCTCACCCACACACACTAGATCATTATTGGACACGTTCATTATAAAACACAATACGATGGAGATCAATATTGAGTCGTCAGAATTTCCCATTAGTCAAATCCGAGAAAGTTCAGAAGTTCGAGAAAGTTCAGAAGAAAGTTCAGAAGTTCAGATGGTCACGTTTCCGAGAAGAAAAGTTGGAATTCTTGTGTTTTTATCTCTGAAATTTGGGATTTTTATATGACCAATAATAAGAGAACGATAATAAACATATCTTCCTTGTATTCATAAAATAGAACTGAATATTTTTTATAGTCATGGCAACAGATACAATGAAATAATGTGCAGTCCTATTCCATTGGATATGTCATATTGCAAAAAATACAAATAATAAATGAATAATAATTAAAAAAATAACCTTCATTCTTCATTTACACTTCATAAATATTCAGTGTTATGGTGAGTGGGCTTGCCTCATCACAGATCTGACCTGCAAAATGGCAGATTTACCATTGTTTGATTTGACAGGATTGTTACGTCATATTTAAACCAGAAGGAGTCAAACTTGTACGGAACTAACGCAGTATATGTTTATATATTTTGGGCATTCTGAATTGTTTACCATTTGTAGCCATTTAAATAAATGTAGACAAATAAATCTGCAAGAAAAAAAAAAAAGGAAGTAAATTATATTCAGAAGTGGGTAGAACTGGATTATTTTGAAGTAACGTTTTGAAGTAAAATATTAAGTAAATAGAAGTAATGTCAAGTAAGTAAGTTAGTTAAGTAAGTAATGTTTTGAAGTGGAAGTAATGTTATGTAAGTAAAGTTAAGTAAGTAAATAAGTTTTTTAAATAACATTTTGAAGTAACGTATTTAGTAAGTAGAGGTAACATTAAGTAAGTAAATACATTTTTTAAAGTAAGTAATGTTTTGATGTAACATTAAACAAATAGAAGTAACGTTAAGTAAGTAAAGTAAGTAAATAAGCTTTTTAAGTAAGCAACATTTTGAAGTAACGTATTAAGTAAGTAGAAGTAATATTAAGTAAGTAAAGTTAAGTAAGTAAGTAATGTTTTGAAGAAACGAATTAAGTAAGTAGAAGTAACATTAAGTAAGTAAAGTTAAGCAAGTATACTTTTTTTAAGTAATGTTTTGAAGTGACATATTACGTAAGTAGAAGTAACGTTAAGTAAGTAAAGTAAGTAACTAAGTTTTTTAAGTAAGTAATGTTTTTAAGTAACGTATCAAGTAAGTAGAAGTAATATTAAGTAAGTAAAGTTAAGTAAGTTAAGGAACATTTTGAAGTAACTTATTAAGTAAGTAGAAGTAACATTAAGTAAGTAATTAAGCTTCATAATGTCATTTAAAGGGACCTGGAGTTGTGTTTTGTTTCATTCACACATGTTTAACGCACAAACCCTGCACATTTAGGCTGATTTCTACTCTCAAACAGAAAACACTCCACTGTTCCACCTTGTGATGTCATATGGTGATACAGAAAGTGCTCCACTGTGTTTTTAAACTCGATACACCTTCACTAGAATCACTAGATGATTTCAGATTTAGAATTGCCAATTTCTGCTGAACACTAGGCCTGGGTATCATTAAGAAGTTGGTGATACGATACATACCTCGATACATAGGCCACGATACAATACATATCTCGATACAGTAAGTTTTCGATTCGATATGATTCAATACGATATACATTACCGGTCAAAAGTTTTAGTTCTAAACTTTAGATTGATGTGTGTGTTCACCTTTGTCAGATAGAACAGCTGAACACACTCGTGGCTCGTTCTTTTTACAATAGAAATCAAATATTGTTGAGAAAGTTCTTTCCAAGTCTGTTGCAGAAGTTTCCATAAATGTGTGGCACTTGTAGGTTGCTTCACTCTTCTGTCCAGTTCATCCCAAACCAGCTCCATGGGGTTTAAGTCTGGACACTGTGCTGCTGCTGGACACTCCAGGTTTTCAACTTTTACCATCTTGTTCTTTTTTCCTGAGGTGGTTTTGGCAGAACTTGGACTTGTGTTTTGTTCTTTTATCTTTTTTTTTTTTTTAAACCTCTGTTCAGTTTTTACCTTTGTACCATTTCAAATCTTCATTGGACTTGCACAACTTCAATTGCAATAAATAACTGGAAAAATTAGGGTGTTCTAAAACTTTAGATCAATAGTGTATTTCAAATAGACTTAATATGGCTCAATAAAAAATTAAGTCTAAATGATGTCTGTGACACTAAAAGTCTTTGTTAAACCACTTCTTCTGCAAAGTTCATATGAAACACAAACATTTTAATCATCAAAACAGTGAAAATGTCAAATGTGTCACATAAACAAGTTTCCTTCCTCTGAACATGCAACAAAACTGTAGCTGTAACAAAATAATAGTAATATAGTAAAATAGTAAAATTTACCAAAGAAATTACTCTTGCCAATACATCTATACAGCAGCCTACGATATCGATACTGTATCATCACATTAAACAATACGATATATTGATATTTCGATATTTTTGCACACCTCTACAGAACAAAAGAAAAAAAAAAACGTAGCTGTTAACTTGGAAACTACCACTTGATGACATCACAAGGTGGAACAGAGCACTCTGAACTTTGGAGCTAGTAGTAGACAGAGCCAATAATAAAGGATTACTCATACATGTGTGAATGAAACAAAACACAACTCCAGGCATGTTAATGATGGAAGCAACATTAAAACATGTCTTAAAGCTCTCAAGAATTAACCTGATTCATCAGCCAGTTTCACTTTGTTTCACTTCATAGAAACCGACTTCGCAGCGTTAGGATTCGTTCGCTCAAAGGCAGGCAGATACTTTTCATCATTTAACCAATCACTGCTCTTTGGTTGTGATGTATGTAATGCACCGCTAACGGGTCTAACCTTGATCAAATTCACCAAACATTCTCTTTGTTCCCACTTTAAATCCTCGATCTTGGGAATCTTTGACAACACTTAATATATGTCTCTTCACTGATTGGCTGGTGCCCGAACTCGCACTTCCAGGGTCTTTGCAAACCGTCTAGTGTATTCTGATTCCTGACCTAGTCGCCGGAGAGAAATGAAATTGCGCGGAGGCACTAGGTGGCACCAGCCTGGCTACACAAAAATATTGGAATATCGATATCTATTGTATCTTTTAATGTGATGATACAGTATCAATATCGTGGGCTGCTATATCGATACAGCTACAGTTGTGTTGTTTGTTTAGTGGAAGGAAACTCGTTTATGCGACACATTTGACATTTTAAGACTTTTAGTATCTTGATCTTGATGTTGATCTTGATCCTTTATTTTTTACTGAATCATGTCAAATCGATTCAAAATATAAAAAATGTTTCAGCAGAAGCTCTTCCTGGACCTCCAGAGGATAATACACAGTAGATCCAACTCAGTGGTGCTCTTTGGGAAGGGAAGTCAGTACAAAGATGCAAAAAACCCAAAGCACTCACTGGTTAAAATAAAATGCCTTTATTAGTTTACGGCATGTCTTAATGGACAATTTACAAAGTCCTGACGCGTTTCAGCCTATGGCTTTCCTCAGGGGACAAACGATTCGATTTGAAATATATATGGGCCCGGTCAAGCAGAAGTAAACATCAAGGCCAAAAATTCAAGTTAATGCATCTGATATAAAAATGTATTGAACAGATACATATGTACTCTAGTTTATGAAACTGTTGACCTTTTTTCTGTACCATTTTTGGTTCTAAAGTTCCATATGTTTTAAACAGACCATGTATGAAACATGGAACAAAAATTATTTCCCATCATGTCAATAAATGGATGTATTTCATCATATCTTGTGTTATTCCATCTTTGAACTGTTGATGAAGGTACATGATTTTTCCCAAAAAAAGTATTTAAAATGATAAAAATTTGCTTGGAAGGACTGACATATTTTATAGAAATAGTTTCCTTTCATTTTGAAGTAATATTAAAGTATTCAGAAGAAAAAAACTGACAAATGATGTAAAATCCTGCACCTTCTACTTGTTTGTACAATTTTCCCTCCGTTACTTTTCCCTCCGTTACCATGACCTTTCTTAATAAAAAAAATCTCATGAGTCAAAAAGTAAGAGGTTTTTCAACCTAATCTTGTACCATATGGTAGAAAACTATATGAAGCAAATATTCAAACCAGTTTGTTAAGGATATGGAAGTGAGAACCAAGAGTTATCACTGTTTGGATTTATTGCCCAAAAAGTGCTGCATATTTCATTCCCTCCGTTACCGACATGAGTTTTTTAAATTTTTTGTCAACAACTTGAAAGAATATCACAGGTTTAACTTGACCCTGTTGGAGTGTAACTCTTTCCTACATTCTGATACTTTACTTATTTCAATAGTCCCTCTAGTTTCTGAATAAGAGACATTTGAATGTCAAAAAATCTGCCCCTGTTTCCCTCCGTTACCACTTGACTGGACCCATACTGTATCAAATTGTAACCTATACTATATCACATGAGACATTTGTGTACCACTGGACCTTTAAAAACACTTCGTTGGTCATAAACTCTGCCTGGACGTTGCGTGTTCTTCTTCCCCACCGTTAGATCAATAAAGTTCTATCTTATCTCTTACTGTGTCATCAAGCGTTTTAGAACTCAGAGCCACTTCCTGTAATTTTTTTCTTCACAAACCGCCTCTTACCTGGTGTGAAAGTACAGGATTAATATTTGACAAGACCACAATAAACACACGAAAACCTGTCCTGTCACTCCGGCTTACACAACTCTCATCTGGGAAACGTATACGGATGTCGGATTCTTATATAAGTGCATGTTTTGTTCTTATAGAATTGGAACAGAGGGCGGTCACAAACACGGGAGGAGGGGCCCGCGCTTTGGAGAGGAGATGCCCAAATGAAAAAGTGAAAAATGGGAGCGATAAATTTGCAGCTGTGGTTTTGTGTGCGAGGGGAAATGGTACTTGGAACAGTATGTACAGGACAGCATATGGAACAGGCTAATCATAGAAGAGGCTCTATCAGAAACAAAAACTCTATAGACATTCTCAAACTGGCAGTGTGGACGTTTGATGCATCATTTAAGAACAAGCAATCATTATAATTTGATTTAAAGGTACATAACATTTACTCTTGTGAGCTTGAGTCATGTTAGATTAGTTTATTACTTTGTCTACATGTCCAAAGCTCAAAATACTGCGTTCCTTTTACCTTTTAAAGATGGTGATAATGCAAAATTGACTTCTCTGAGCTTTTAATCGTATTGTAATTGAAAATATAAGTTTAATTCCAAACTGTGTAACATCTCAGTGGACGCAAGCAGGTGGCAAACAATCCGTGTGTCATTCGTTCATCCATTTTTCAAAACAATTTTCTTCATTATTTGTCTCCAAAACCAAAATGAAAACAATGATAATGTTTGTTTTTGTTTTTCAGTTTTTGATTTTGTGTTTAAATGAATAATGGAAAAAACAGATAACGACTGTTTCCCGTTTCTGTGACATAAACTGCAACCAGGATTGAACCAGGATTGAACCAGGAGCCTATATAGACTATGGACTGGTTTAGTCCTAGTCCTGTTTAGTCCTGGTTTAGTCCTGGTTTAGTCCTGTTTTCCTAGTCCTGGTTTTAGTCCTGAGTCCTGTTTAGTCCTAGTCCTGTTTTAGTCCTGGTCCTGTATTCAGTCCTGTTTTAGTCCTAGTCCTGTTTCCTGTTTAGTCCTGGTTTAGTCCTGTTTAGTCCTGTTTTAGTCCTGTTTAGTCCTAGTCCTGGTTTAGTCCTGTTTCCCAGTCCTGGTTCCTTTTAGTCCTGTTTTAGTCCTGGTTCAGTCTTATTTTAGTCCTGTTTAGTCCTGTTTAGTCCTAGTCCTGGATCAGTTCTGGTTCAGTCCTGGTTCAGTCCGGCATCTCGGTTTAAGTCACGTAATTGGGAATTAGCCATTATCAGTTTTTTTTTTTACATTTTTCATTTAAACACAAAATCGAAAACTGAAAAAAAAAAAGATCATTATCTGGTTTTGGAGACAAAAAATTAAGAAAATAGTTGTTTTTTCATTTTCTTACTTTTGGTTTTATTTTGAAAAATAAATGAATGAATGATTGCAAACCCTCCACCAGTTATGAAAACTCTTTAAAAACTCATAATTTAGTGATTCGTTGTCTGTAACTTACAGTAGAAAAGCAATACATATTTACTGTAACTAGTATAATGTCAGTTTGTGAGGTTCTCAAACTCTGGTGCTTGGGTTAATTCTGTTGGGAGTGTTTGCTCAGTTCTATTTTAGCCCGTTTCTGTCCACTTTTGAATAAGTTCTGCTGTGGTAACGGTGTACTTCTATTTTAGCCGGGGTTTAGACCTTATTTAGAGCTGGTATAGTCCTGTTATAGATTATGGTTTGGATCAGATGGTAGGCGGAAGTCCAAATATTTTCTTAGGTGGTGCTTGAGGTAAAAGAGTTGAGGGCCACTATGATATATTACACCAGACCTTTCCAGCACTGTAACCAAAGAGAACATTTTAGTCTGGGACAATAACGTTTTTAAAGCTACAATATATAAGTAGTATATAAAGTAAGTCTGTTTCCATGGAAATGTTGTTCCTGTGGTTAAAATCTTCCACAATACGACATAAAAACATATCTATCTCCATGGAACATGCTAAAATCATGTTTTAAACTTGCCACCTCCAGAAAGTTATACACTATACCTTAAACTAAACTGACCTAATGTAGTCAAGGGCACACTAATCGAGACAAAAACCTGTCAAAGACCACAGGGTCCAGAGACCAGAACTTTTAAAAGTCGAGACCGAAACCACGGCCCATCAAGACCAAATCAAGACCATCTTTGTCATTTTCTTCATTTATTTGTATTTTACAGTTATTTTGGTAAATTTATATCCATGTTTTTATAAATCTATCTCAGTTTTATCTGTCAAGCAAGCTGTACTACATTGAAACACTCTATGCCCCTTTTTTGGACCCTCACTTTAAGAGAACTTCCCCTGGCACTTTGCAGAAAACTGTGAAGAAAGTGAAGAACGTGTGTAGGATTTTTAAACTGGTTTTGTCAAGTTTCTAAATGGAGTTACATTCTCTTACTGGTTTTGCAGTGGGATTTACCAGCCTCTGCACATTTACCAAACGCACGTCATGACAAATACAGATGCATTTGTGCACTTTTATTAGGCAAACTTCGGCCACATGTCGTGGTAAAAAAGTTCATTGCCGGCCGTAATGAAATGATTGCACATGTCGAGTGTCCAACCTCAAGTCCGAGTCAAGACCAAGTCCAAGCGCCTTCAAGACCCAGTCAACATCGAGTTCAAACACTTTCAAGACCGAGACAAGACTTCACGAACCTTCAAGACCAAGTCAAGACCAAGTCAAATCTGAGTCCAAACACAGTCGAGTCCGAGACGAGACCAAGACGAGACCCGTACAACGACACTACCTAATATTAATAAACTTGTACAAGATATTTAATTTTTGTTGTTAAAGATGACGTTTAATGCTTGTGTTTGCTCTGTAGTTATAATTAATCACACTTGTGGATCATTATGTTATAACTTGGACATGAATTCATAATATTCATCTAAAACGACTTAATAAAAGAAACAAGTGCACCAACTGCCATGTTAGAAAAAAATGTGGTGCCCGATGGAAGCTGACATCGCCATAAACTTCATCACTTCATCACAACAAAGTATCGCATGTTGTCAGCCCCCCTGTGGATAAGCTGCACATCACACTAGTGAAGAGTAGATTTTTTTGTTACTTGTACCAAAATGATTCTTGATTAAGAAAATAAAAGAAAACAGGACTTGATCGGTAATATGACATCTTGAAAATAAGTGATTAAAAATTGCTCAAACATGTATAAAATCACTCCAAATACATCTTCAAACGGTCAGTGAGGGATATTTACATTTAAACACATCTAAAAAGTAAATCATAGAAGAATCCACGTGCATGTGTACAAATATTGCGTCAGTGTGCAACTTCCTTTGTGCCGCCTCTTCCTTCTCTCCATTCAGAATGTAGCGTGCCACTGTTTGGTCTGGCCGTTTTTTCTTCACACTGTGTACATATGATGTTATGAGCAGCCCGGCGGGACTCCCTCTCCCCCTCCCTCCCTCCCTCCCTGTCCACCCTCCCTCCTCCACCCCACCCTCCTCCACCCTCCCCCCACCCCCGCTGTCCTACTTTCTAAATCCCACCAAGCACATGCTCATCTGCAGTGCGCGGGTTAGATGGTGAGGTTAGATCTGACTGTATCCATATCACAAACGCTGTCCTATATTTCCTATCTTTTCAGGTTAGGGTCAAATTTCAACAACATTATCAGAAAAAAAAAACATCTATCTCCATGAAAAATGTTAAAAGTATGGTTTAAACTTGATGTTAACGTGCCACCTCCAGAAAGTTACACAGTGTACCTTTACCTAAACTGACCTAATGTAGTCAAGAGCGCACTCATCGAGACCAAATCCTGTCCGAGATCACAGGGTTCCAAGATATAGGACAAGATAAAGACCTCTAAAGGTCGAGACCGAGACAAGACCGAGACTTTTAAAGGTTGAGACCAAGACCGCGGCCCATCAAGATCAAATCGAGATCAAATCAAGACCAAATCGAGACCAAATCTAGACCAAATCGAGACCAAATAAAGACCTTATCAAGACCAAATCAAGACCAAGTCAAGACCAAATCGAGGTCTTAACAAGACCAAATCGAGACCAAATCGAGACCAAGTCAAGACCAAATCGAGACCTTATCAAGACCAAATCGAGACCAAATCGAGACCAAGTCAAGACCAAATCGAGACCTTATCAAGACCAAATCGAGACCTTATCAAGACCAAATTGAGACCAAATCAAGACCAAATCCAGACCTTATCAAGACCAAATCGAGACCAAACTGAGACCAAATCGAGACCATCTTTGTCATTTTCTACATTTATTTATATTTTACAGTTATTTTGGCACATTTATATTAATGTTTTTATAATGTTTTAATAAATCTATCTCTATTTTATCAGATTAATGTTCATTTAGGCATAAAATAAAACACTCTGCAACTCTTTTTTTGGCCAAAAAAATCTAATGAAAATCGAATTAAAATTTTAGATGAAGCTGAAAAGTTGCATTATGTAACTTTTCTAAGAAAGATCTGCCACTAAAAAGCCTGAAATCTTCCACAGTGTAGCATTAAGCATCTCACATTTATTTATTATAAGTGTTTTATTGGTGAAAAATATATTTCAACTCTCTGTGTGCATGAAGAGCGAGGCAAAGAAGTAACATATCTAGAAAGACAAGAGGCTGAGTGACCCTCCACCAGGAAAGTTACACAGTGTACCTTTATGAGCCCTATAAAGCCTGACACATGAAATAATAGACAGAAAATTCAAATTCTTTGATATTTAACGCTTTATTGGACCTTTTAACAAAATGTAAAAGAAATAAATAACAATGATAACTTTGACCATTTTATAAATAAATAATGTATCATATTTGATACGTTGGTCCTTCATGACCATTTTATAGAACTTAACCATGTTTATTTTAGGACCAAACTAAATTCTTTGATGCATTTAGAACTTTTAAAACTTTTCTGAACATTTCCTTTTATGTTTTTAAATGTCTGAACAGGATGATTTTTATGTTGCTTCAGTCCTTGTTCAAGCACAGATAGGGTTAATATTCTATAACGATATTATTGTGATATTTAAAATTATACAGAACGTTTCCTTTCCGTCTGTTTTATTGTGCCATTTTGACAACTTTTTACCATTTTGTGTTCAGTGTTTAACTATAACAGAAACTGGCCAAATATTGAATCACTTGAAAACAGAAAAAATACAATTTATTTATCTGATTAGAACTCATCATGTGGGGGCTTCTGAACCATTCTTCGTCTGACCCGTCCCCCCGGACCTGTTTGCCTTGGGTGACCCTACCAGGGGCATGAAACCCCCGACAACATAGCTCCTGGGATCATTCGGCCACTCAAACCCCTCCACCACGATAAGGTGACGGTTCAAGGAGGGGTGAGATCGCGGATACAAGCGCTCAATATGAGTTTCCTCCGCAGGGTGGCTGGGTGCTCCCTTAGAGATAGGGTGAGGAGCTCAGTCACATGGGAGGAGTTCGGAGTAGAGCCGCTGCTCCTCCACGTCGAGAGGAGCCAGTTCCGGATGCCTCCTGGGTGTCTCCCTTGGGAGGTGTTAAGGACGTGTCCCACCTGGAGGAGGCCCCAGGGAAGACCCAGGACACACTGTAGGGACTATGTCTCTGGGCTGGCCTGGGAACATCTCGGGGTTCCCCCGCAGGAGCTGGAGGAAGTGTCTGGGGTGAAGGAAGTCTGGAAGTCCCTGTTTAGACTGCTGCCCCCATGACCCGGCCCCAAATAAATGATAGAAAATGGATGGCTCATTACATTCCTATTAAAACATCAAATTCAAATCTAAACATAATCACAGTTCTTGTCAGAAAAAATCACAATTACATATTTTCTCCAAATCATGCCGCTGTACTGAATCTTGCATTTCTTGTTTATTCCGTGCAGCCCTGTACATGGTTGTTGTTAATCAATTTCCTGCTTGACAAAATGTACTAGAGCTAATTGCAAATGTGTTCCACTCCCCTGACATATGTTATACACATTTAATGCACAGTCAGGCATCTGGGACTCGTGTTACGCAACCTTTACTGTACGAACTTAAACAGACGGGGCCAATGAACCCGGAGGAAATACGAACGCGGATGTATAGCCTCGTATTTGCCTATCTTATCTGCCTGTCTGGTCCAGTGCTAACACGGAGGACGACATTAGCACAGTGACTCACAGGTGGGCGTCGATGACTGTATGCTTTTGTGTGGATTACATCACACTTTATTATAAATAATAATGACAGTGTTTGGACGTTATGTGCGGTTTCCCCGAGCAACGACGCCCTGTGTTAACTAATTATTAATACTAGTTTTACGACATGGTTTATTGTGCGTGGTTGTTTTGATTGTCAGGGAAGTATGGTAAGAGACAAGAAGAAAGAATGTGAGAGAAGTTTGTGAATCCATGTGTTGTTTGTTTATTCGTTTTTCAAAATAAAACCAAAAATTAAAAAAAATGAAAATACAACTGTTTTCTTCATTATTTGTCTCCTAAACTAAAATGTAAAAACAGAAAATGATTTGATTTTTCAGTTTTTCGATTTTGTGTTTAAATGAAAAATGAAAAAAAAAAAAAAACTGATAGCGGACTGAACCAGGACTAAAGCAGGTCCAGGACCAGACCGGAACCAGATCGGGACCAGATCGAGACTGGGACTGAGACCGGGACTGAGACCGGGATTGAGACCGGGACTGAGACCGGGACTGAGACCGGGACCAGACCAGGACCAGACCGGGACCAGGACTAGATCGGGATCGGGATTGAGACTGGGACTGAGACCGGTACAATATACCGGTCCCGACACAGAAATTACTAAAATAAGTGTAAAAAAAGTATCTGGGACAAGTAAGAGTTTTAAGTAAGAGTTTAAAAAGTAACGGTTAGGACGGTTAGTTCCCATTCTTTTTCACTCACAAAATTTCAAAACTTTTCCGTGACTTTTTCATGACCTAAAGTGAATTTTTCATGTCCCAGTTTTATACAAGAAATGTCCCAGGTGTCCCTATTTTTGACCAATTTGATCTAAACCAGGACTAAAACAGGACTATCACATTTTTTGACTAATCTGATCCCACCAAGTCAAGAGGAGCATACATTTAAACCCATGTTTGCAAATGACCATAAAGCAAAAAACTGCAGTGACATAAATTCCTCAGAATTCTGACTGACATGAGAACACACAATCTTACATGCTCTTTTTTTCTTTATTTATACCACTTTTCCATGACTTTTTCATGACATAAAGTGAATTTTCCATGACTTTATGGCACCTACATGTGTAGAATTGATCAGACTTTCAGAACTAAATATGAAATATGAAATGTGAACCCTTTCCACTCACTTTACAGTTTGGGATTATAGTTGTATTATAGTTATAGTATTTATAGCGTAGATCAGAAAACAGTGTAATACAGGCCCTTTAAGTTCAGGGTAGCTGCGGGGTCTTAAAAGTCTTAAAAAAGTCTTAAATTATGTTGTCCAAGTCTTATTTTTTTCACAAAGGTCTTAAATTTCATTAGCCTATTGTTTTGTTTCCTCAACCGGACTGCAGTGCAATGTTAAAGAGAGAGAAACAAACAACAAAACAACAACAATGTGAAATAACTTAACGTGAATGAAGGTCTAATTTGGAGTATGCACAAACAATACTTTGTTTTTGGCACCAGCGGCAATAAGTAAATAATCAGTTCCATCTATACTGCCCAAGACGCAAAACTCTGGTCAGATCGGATCACGTCGCGTACGCACTACGTCACATACGTCACCACCGAGCCGTCTGGCATGTATACCCAATCCAATTCCACACACTTTTGCGTCACCGTATGCACGCAGATTTCCTCCTAAAGACGCTATGCCACTTTTGTGTCTTCTTTTAGGACCATCATCATATAAACGTAGCCTTAGATTCTAGATGTAGCACCGGCAGTTGGTTGGTCAGTATTAGAGCTGGATCTGGTGTTTTTCACCCGCATAATGGGTGCAACGTTGGTCTTAATTTTCATTTAAGTGGTCTTAACCCTCTCAGGCTCAAATTAATCAATCAATCAATATAGTATCAGGAAAAATCTGATATTTGGGGAAAATGATCATATGGGGTAGTAATATACAATCCTGACTTTTTTTTGAGAGAGACCTTCACATGCAATGCATTCTGGGATGTTGCAGCATTGGTCCGGTGTGGTAAATTAACACTGAAGACTGAAAATGATATGAACGCTAACTTTATGTGTATATCACTTTTTATAACAATGAAAACATAAAGCACAGTGTAACAGATTTACAGTGGCAGAACAACATCACTTTTTCATGTGTTGCTCCAAGAAACAATTTATATCCTTTGTAAAGCACAAAAGTACTTTGCACTTCTGGCAGGTCATTTGTGTGTAGTCATTCTTACACAGTCTGCATCGTCCATGTTTATCAGCATGGATGGGAGAAAAGGCTCCTGAGTAAAAAAAGCTCATAAAATATGGATGTGGAGTAAGTAGGTAATTGGCATTTAGCTGTTGCAAATCTGCAACACCTGCCTGGAGATGGTTAAAAGGTCTTTGAAAAGTCTTAAATTTGGGGTAGTCAAACCCAAGGATACCCTGAAGTTAAACAATTCAACAATTCAGTAAATTTTGCCTTATCTTGTACTTTTATTTTGTTATTTTTTATTTAAAAAAAAACCTGTGGATATGGAACATGTGAATAAAAACTGGTGACACAAGATGTTTTTTTGCAGTTAAATGTGTACTATATTACTGCTTTGCCTGGGATGTCCCACAGTATGTCATTAAATCTATCAATCCTGCGTTCAAGTTTAATGTTTAATGATGACATCTCCCTAGAGGCAAGTAGACTCAAAGTAAAAGGCGCAGACGTTCGTAAATAATCATAATAACCTCATGAGAACTTAACAGAACACTGTAGTTGCGTGAAAGAATTTACAAAATTCCATGACTTTTCCAGGCCCGTGAAAATGACATTTTCAAATTCTATGACTTTTCCAGGATTTCCATGACAGTGGGAACCCTGTTTTTGAGTTGAATTGAATGTAATGTGGATGACAAAACATTAAAATAAATCATAAAATCTGGAGTTATCAAAGGACAGACACAAAAAATGAGACAAACAAAATCATATCTGAAGAAGCAGATCAAGAAACACAAATGATAAAGTAATTATTATTACTTCATCCTTTATTATTATTTTCATTATTTTCTGGTCAATATTACTATTATTATTGTATCTTTATTGTGTGTGTGTGTGTGTGTGTTTTTTTTCCCAGCTGTTAAGGGTGGGTGTGGGGAATGAGGAGGAGGAAGGTTAAATCTGGCATTTATATATTTATTTTATATCCTGTGGCATTATTGTGTGGCCACAATGCGACCACAGTATAGGGAAAAAACTAAAACAAAATAAAATATATATAACAAAAAGAAACACAAATGTTCAAATAATTTCATATTGTCAACATAAAGGTTTTGTTGCTTGTAGACTTACTGTTACCTATGATCTACGTCTCTCTGGCAGCAGGAGACTATGGACCAGTGGACTCACTCTGTCACTGCATCCAACAGATCAGTGTGTGGATGCAAAACAACTTTCTCCAGCTAAACTCTGACAAGACTGAAGTCATAGTGTTTGGTCCACAGAAACAAAGGGACAGTGTCAGCATCACCTCCAGTCTCTCTCTCTAAAACCTTCAAATCAGGCAAGAAATCTCGGGGTAATAATGGACTCAGACTTGAACTTTAACAGCCACATCAAATCAATAACATCTGCAGCCTTTTACCATCTAAAAAACAGAGCAAAAATCAAAGGTTTACTGTCTAAATCAGACTTGGAGAAACTTATCCATGCGTTTGTCTCCAGTAGGTTAGATACTGTAATGTTCTGCTCACTGGTCTCTCCAAACGAGCTGTGAGACGCTGCAAAACATCCAGAACGCTGCAGCTCGGGTCCTGACTCGAACTAGGAAGTACGAGCACATAAGTCCTGTGCTCAGGTCTCTGCTCTGGCTCCTGTGGCTCAGAGAATAGACTTTAAAGCAGCTCTGTTTGTACAAGTCTCTCCATGGCCGAGCACCAAAGTCCATCTGTGACATGTTAGTGTCATATGAACCATCTCACACTCTGAGGAGCTCAGGGACCGGCCTCCTGCTGGTGCCCAGAGTCACGACTAAACAAGGGGAGTCAGAGTTTCAGGTTCATGCAGCTAAAACCTGGAACAGTCTGAACATGTGAGACAGACTCTTCTGTGACGCTGTTTAAATCCAGACTCAAAACATTTCTGTTTAACTGTGCATAAAACTGAAAGGTTTTCATTCATCTCTTCTCTCTCATTTATGTCTCTCTTTTTTAATTTTAATCTTTATTATTATTTATGTTATGTTTTATTGTGATTTTAATGTATTTCTTATTCTGTAAAGCACTTTGAATTATTTTGTGTACGAATTGTGCTATACAAATAAACTTGCCTTGCCTTGCCTTAGTTAAAAAAAAAAAAAAAAAAAAACTGAAACAAATATATTAAGTAGTAAGAGTAATAACTAAGTACAGTTTCTTCAAAAATATTCAAGGAATGGCAAATATAACTGAGTACTACCCACCTCTGATTTCATGAAATATTAAATGTAAAAAAGCGTATATATTTTCAGCTTATCTACATATACTTTTACTTGTGAATAATGTTTAGGCTACATGATGAATGACAATCTATACGGCCCCCGTCTTGGCAACCAAACTGTCAGTGTGTGTTTGCGTGCGTTGCTCAGGTACAAGACAAGGTTTACTTTATCTGCGCTACTGTTGTGTGTGAAAGGTGTCATTTATTAGTACGGTCTATATTTAGCCCCGTACAGTCACTTCCCTGGAGCTCACCTGGACCTGCCCTCCGCGTCACCCGCTCATCCCAGCCCGCGTGCCGGAAAGAACCACGAAAGGCTTTGTTTGTGTGAGCATTCCTAAAAGGCGGCCGCGCCCTCCGCACGCCTATCCTTCTTTCGGGCTTTCCTCGGCACGCCACAACAAGAACGGGACAATGCAGCAGAGACGCCCCGTGACTCAGCTGCTTTGGACAAAGGAGAGAAGGAGGAAAATATTACTGTCAGTTTCAGTTTTATATTGAATCAGTGTCATTTGATGTTGACAAATGTTCCACTTTACTCACGCACATGACCACTGTACTAAATTTAAATGTACTTATGTTGTTATATTAAGATTTTTATTTTGGTGAAGATCATAATTTTATCTGGTCGGACAAGTTTTTGTTCAACCAGGAAGGAATCTTTGTTTAATCAGTCAGAAAAATGACTTCCTTGTGTGTATATTGTACTTCGGAGGGAGTTTTCTGTATTGATGACAAAAATAGAGGGATCCTGTTCTACAACTCACTTCATGTGTTTTTGTACTTTTCAACTTACTCCTCAAGCTGCCACTTCACCACTGAGAAATCAAACTATGATAAGCATTTAGAGCAGACACTATCTCACCAAACCATGAAAACCGGGACTGAGACCGGGAACAGGACCGAGACCAGACCACAACTTAAAACAGTTTAGTCCTGGTTTAGTCTGTCATCCGTTTTTTCCATTTTTCATTTAAACACAAAATTGAAAACTGAAAAAATTAATCATTATCCTTCTCAGGCTCAAATTAAATTTTAGTAACAGGAAAAAATCTGATATTTGGGGAAAATGATCATATGGGGTAGTAATATACAATCCTGACTTTTTTTTGAGAGAGACCGTTCACATCCAGTGTGTTCTGGGATGTTGCAGATTTGCAGCATTGGTCCGGTGTGGTAAATTAACACTGAAGACTGAAAATGATATGAACGCTAACTTTATGTGTAAACCACTTTTCATAACAATGAAAACATAAAGCCCAGTGTAACAGCTTTACAGTGGCAGAACAACATCACTTTTTCATGTGGTTCTCCAAGAAACAATTTTTATCCTTTGTAAACAACAAAAGTACTTCTGGCAGGTCGTTTGTGTGTAGTCATTCTTGCACAGTCTGCATCGTCCACGTTTATCAGCCTGGATGGGAAAAAGTCAAGAGGAGCATAAATGACAAATGACCATAAAGCAAAAAACTGCAGTGACAGAAGTTCCCCAGATTCTGACTGACATGAGAACACACAATCTTACATGCTCTTTTCACAATTTTATTTATATCACTTTTCCACGACTTTTTCACGACGTAAAGTGAATTTTTGACTTTTTGGCACCTACATGTGTAGAATTGATCAAACTTTGAGGACTAAATATGAAATATGAAATGTGAACCCTTTCCACTCACTTTATGGTTTGGGATTATAGTTTTATTGTAGTTATAGTATTATAGTTTAGATCAGAAAACAGTGTAACACAGGCCTTTTACAATTCAGTATTTTTTGCCTTATCTTGTACTCTATTTGTATTATAAAATAAGTAGATGAAAAAAAACTGTGGATATGGAATATGAGAATAAAAACTGCTGTCACAAAATGTTTTTTTGCAATTAAATGTAAACTATATTACTGCTTTGCCTGGAATGTTCCACAGTATGTCATTAAAGTTGAAGTTTAATGTCATCCTGGACAAATGATGACATCTCCACGGAAGCAAGTAGACTATAAATAAAAGGTGCAGACGTTCGGAAGTAATCATAATAATCTAATGAGAACTTAACAGAATGCTGGAGTTGTGTGACAGAGATACTAAAATTCCATCAATTTCCAAAGCTTTCATTGAATTTACAAAATTCCATGACTTTTCAGAGGGTGTTTTCTGTATTGATGACATAGATGGAGGGATTCTGTTCTACAACTCAGTGCCACGTCATGTATTTTTGTACTTTTCAACTTACTCCTCAAGCTGCCACTTAACCGCTGATAAATCAAACTATGATAAGAATTTCGAGCAGACACTATCTCACCAAACCATGAAAACCTGTCACATAGTATAAATAAGTTGTGTCATTTCTTATCTGGTACTTGCTTCACTGTAATTCTGGTTAAATGCAATAAATAAATAAATAAATATATATAAATAAATATAATCTAATCTTTTGTTTGTCAAGTTGATTATCCAGTCGAAAGCAGAATGAGCTCCTCTGTATATGGTATGATGTGTGCTCAGGTTACGACAGATAACAGACTTATGACAGATAAGGTACAGCCGCGGCTTTATTGCTTCCATGGAACTGTTAGTTTACATGAGTTATGTATTAAAATGTGTTCTGAAGAAAACAAGAGATATAATAAAAATGGGCCAGGTCCACAGAAGGTGCACAGACTTTAAACACAGAGGAGCACTTCCTGGAGAATGTCACCGCCTTAGTCAAAAGTTAAACTGGCTCACACCAGACTGATATGTGCAGCTTTCACAACACTCTGAACTGACTCCTACACATTATCAGTCTGGAACATCTCACTGAAACTAAAGTGATCAAGAAAAGGCTGAACGTCATGGCGACTGTTCGAATCTGATTGGTCGAATCGTCAACAGCACAACAAGCAGAAAAATCAAACTTTTGTTACACTGGAAAAATAAAAACAATATCTAAGTAAGTTAAACTGACTTAAATTAAGAACACTGATCTAAATACACTAAATCCGTGTATCATTCGTTCATTCGTTTTTCAATATAAAACCAAAAATAAGAACGAAAAAATAACTGTTTTCTTCAAAACCAAAATGAAAAAAATGATAATGATTTGTTTTGTCAGTTTTGGATTTTGTGTTTCAAGGAATAATAGAAAAAACAGATAACGGCCATTTCCCGGTTCCGTGACTTAAACTGCAATGTCAGACTGAACCAATACTAAACCATTTTCAGTCCTGGTCTGGTCCCGGTCTCAGTCCCAGTCTCAATCATGACCTGGTGCTGGTCTGGTCCCCGCGTAAGTCCTGGTCTGGTCCTGGCCTAAGTCCTGGTCTCAGTCCCGGTCTCGGTCTGGTTGGACCTGGTTCAGTCCTGTTTCAGTCTGTATGCGGTGCAAAAGTCCAACATTGCAGAAAAAGTCACGTAAGGTCGTTAAAGTAAGTCATTATCCATTTTTTCCAGTATTCATTGAAACACAAAATCTAAAACTGAAAAATCAAATCATTATCTGTTTTTTCATTTTGGTTTTGGAGACAAATAATGAAGAAAATTGTTGTTTTTTCATTTTCTTATTTTTAATTTTATATTGAAAAATGAATGAACGAATGATACACGGATTATTTTACTTTATCTGAGTCGATTCAATTTGTGAAAAATCTACCAATGGAATAAGTGTGTTTTTCTTCATTCAAGCAGAATCTGATTTTGTTTCTTATTTTAAGTGTTAAAAGTTGTTGTTTTTTTCTAATTTTAAGTGTAACAAGATGTATTTTCATATTTTAACTACAAAAAGTCTTGTTCCATTGGCAGATCATTTTACTTGTCAAGTGAAATTGACTCAAATCATGATCAAACTTGATTAATTCCAGTCATCTTTACTTGACTAGATTTTGTCTTTTACAGTGTACAATCAGTTGAGAGAAAATCACAGACATCTTCTCTGTCCACAAATGCACAAAGCACTTCCCGCTTTTCACAAACTAAATAGTCTGTATTTTTCACTAAAATAGGCTGAAGTATGTCTGTCGGCATCACCATGTTTGTAATTCTCAGCACAAAACTCAGCGCTGCTCTGTGATTGGTCTGCCACCCTGCCTGCCAAGACGGTGAACTCATAAATACCGCGAGAATACCGTGCGAGGTTACTCAAACGTGTCAACTGAAACAAAACACAGCTTAAATAGATTTTCAGTTGATGAGAAAAACTAGAAGCGTTTCATGTCCACAGTGCACAGTCAGCTGTTTCACTAGTTTGTTTACTCCAGCAAACACCAATGGGAGCAATTACCCTTTTCTCCAGGGCGACCAAACTGAACCCTCCAATGGGCTCCGTCCTCCATCCTCTCCAATAGTTTAGCCACACTCCTGTGCACTGTTCCAAGACGCACACACACACCCTTTTTATGACGGTCTGGTAAACTTTACAGAGACCATAATTACTTCAACAAACACGGAATGTTAAATACAGTGAGCTAATGTATGCTAATTGTGTAACCTAAAGGACAGAGGTTAAAAGTTAAAAGTTTTGTAATAATTAAAGGGCTCGTATTACACAACTTTCTGATCTATGTTCTAATGTTGGTTCCTCAACAAAAACAAACCTGGAGTCGTGTAGTTTCATTCATCCACATTTAGCACAAACCCTGCAGATTTAGGCTGAGTTCTTCCCTCAAACGGAAAACACCTTGTGATGTCATGTGGTAGAACAGGAAGTGCTCCACTGTGCTTTTAAACTCCATACACTTTCACTACAATTATTTGGATCATTTGAAAAGATAAAGGTAGATGTTTCATGACTAGGGGTGTAACAATAACGGAACTGTTGTGATATCGTATCATCAAAGTTCTAACAATAATATCGTGGACCATCACAATATATCAAATTATAAGTATCTTTGCTTAAATTAAAAGTTATGGTGCAGCAAGTATTATGGTGCAGTTATGGTGCAAAAAAAAGACAGAGGGAACTACTGTAAGTCACACCAGCCACAAAATGCGCAATGAAGAAGAAAAGCAACATATATAAGTCACACTTTTTGGGGAAATGTAGTTTATAAAATCAGAGACCAGGAACCGACATTTCATGTTGAAAGTCAAGTTCTAGTAATAACAACAGAACAGAGAATTTCAGACTGAAAAGGCATTAAAATGTTAACGTAACATTTAACTAATTTATTTATTTATTTGAGACAGGGACAGCACACAATTTTCGCATTAACCTTAACAGGAGAGAGACATTGTACATCAGGTTGTAGCATCAGTGATAATTTCCACCTGTCGTCCCTGGGCAGGTTCATTGATTGATTGTATTTTAACTGACCTTGACCATCAACTGTTCATGGAGACCTGCAGCATGTTTTGGGTTGATGAGGGAAACCGGAGCATCCAGAGGAAACCCATCCAGACACGGGGAGGAACATGCAAACTCCATATTGACAGTTATTCTGAGAATTACAGCATAAACAACAGAACATAAATTTACCAAACTCACAATCTCACTCCAAATCACTAAATCCATTCAATTCTTCATCCTCGGTGTCACTTCTGCACAACCTCCGGAGATAAACCATAAATCAAAGATGTAAACAGAGCGGTGCTTCCTCTTCTGTGTCGCTGTCGTCAGACTCGGCATCAGTTCCAGTTAAAATTATTCAGGTCTTTCTGAATCCCGACAGGATGGTTTTGGTGTCATTGAAGTCCAGACTTTGTCCATCCATCCAGTGACTTCAGGAAAGTTTCATGGTGCATCCTCCCGGTTCTCGTGAAGCTGTGTCTCCATCCCCGCTTTCCCCCAGGCCATCACAAGTTTCTTGCTCACTCCAAACTTTCTTTCTGCTGATCGATTACCAATTTCAGCTGAATATTTCACTATTTGCAGCGAGACAGCGGCTCTTTCTACAAGAGACATGCGCAGTAGAGTGAAATGACAGTGGTACAGGAGTAAAAGTAGTACTAGATACTGACACACAAGACTAGAGCCTCTTGTGGCTGTCAGTCTGAAAATTTTAATATATAAATCACACCCAGAGTATAAGTCGCAGGAAACACCCAAACCATGAAAAAAGCGCGACTTATAGTCCGAAAAATACGGTACATAGACCATGATCCTTTGCTCCATTTCAGTGCAGATTACAAGAAGAAATAACAGTTCTAACACTTTTAAGTGTTAGTTCTTTAGATTAAGTCTTGTCAAGGCATTTTAAGAGGCATATTAACAGTTATACATCACAATAAATATCGTACCGTGTATGTATATGTATATCGTGAAAATATCAGACCGAGAAATTTGGATATCGTTACACACCTAATCGTGAGACGCCCCACCATATCACAAGAAATATCGTACTGTGAGGTTATCGTATCGTGAGACTTGGATATCGTTACACCCCTATTCATGACATCATGAGGTGGAACAGAGCATTTGGAGCTTTGGAGATGTAAACAGACTAATAATAAATGGTTACTCAAACATGTGTGAATGAAACAAAACACAACTCCAGCTCTGTTATTGAGGAGGTAACAACATTATATATAAAACATGTCTTAAAGCTCACAAAAGTCATAAAATACAACCTTTAAATGATGGTTTTCATGTTTTTTTTTTTCTAATTCTGACTAAGTTTGGTGGACATCTGTGGTCAATATAAATCATAGTGTTACAACAGTTAAGTGTGAGTTTGTGGGGGAAAAAAAGAGAAGAAAAGTACAAAACTACAGGTTACAAGTCGCGCTGAAAACAGAATCCCTCTACTTATGTCATCAACCTGGAAATCTCCATCCAAAGTACAAAGACAATTTACGCACAAGGAAGGCTTTTTTTCCTGACAAAATAAAGGTGATGTTATTTATTTTAATTAATCTTAGTCTGATTTAGAAATGTGGCCCCTTGTTAACAGTATTCAGTGTTGGGAAGGTGACTTTTAAAATGTATTCCCCTACAGATTACAGATTACATACTCCAAAATGTAGTTTGTAACGTAATCCATTAAGTTACTTAAAGTGAGTAACGTAATCTGAATACTTTGGATTACTTGGTTTGCTGTAGAGAAGCAAAGACTCGGATATCTTCACATAAGAAGTTTTATCTGCTAAAAGACAATAAAAAAGCCCAGACTTTACTTAACCATATAAAAAATATTATTGTTAGAAGAGGAAGAGACACGGTCCACACAGTATGGTTTATTCCTGTTAAATCCTGTTTTAGACCTGGTTTTAGTCCCGGTTTACTCCTGGTTTTCTCCTGGTTTAGTCCTGGTTTAATCCTGGTTTAGACCTGATTTAGACCTGATTTGGACCTGGTTTGGACCTGGGTTTAGAACTGGTTTAGACCTGGTTTAGACCTGATTTAGTCCTGGTTTAGACATGGTTTTAGTCCTGGTTTAGATCTAGTTTAGACCTGGTTTACTCCTGGTTTAGTCCTGGTTTAATCCTGGTTTAGACCTGGTTTAGACCTGATTTAGACCTGGTTTGGACCTGGGTTTAGACCTGGTTTAGTCCTGGTTTAGTGTCTGGCAATGAGTGGAATTACAAAAAAAAAAAAAAAAGGGATATATGCCCAAAATGTGAAAACAAGAAAATACCTCTGTGTAATCCATTTATTTCAACAAAGTAACTGTAATCCAATTACCACTCACTGAAATAGTAACTGTAACTGAATACAGTTACTCATAATTTGTACTCTGATTACATAAATCTGATACATGTAATCTGTTACTCCCCAACACTGACAGTATGGTTGTTTAATTATTGCTAAATAGTTATGAAATTACATCTACATACTGTATGTCATTCCTGCTGTCCGTGTCCAACTAGGAAGTAAAAATATAAACTTCACCAAAATAAAAAATTACACTAATAAAATCCTAAATCCTAAATATAATGACAAACAATTAGCTGTAGAAAAAGCCGGTGTCCTAGGAGCTGACCTCATGGATTAAGTTCACGTGTTGATAATAAGACAATACACGGTGACGTCCCTTGTGGCGCTTGTTAAGGTGGTGTCGTATTGAGTTATGGGGAATCTTTCTAGTTAGCTGGGTCACTGGGGATGGGGCTTTGTTCTTGGAATGCTGTTCTGGTGACTCAGTAGATACCAATTAAAAGTTTGGTTCAGGGAAAGAAAAGCATTGATAGAAAACACTGGAGTAAACATGCAAGATTCTTTTTCACTATGGCAGAATGAGCTGGTGCTGATCCACTGACGGTCCTTGGCTTTCTGAATGGTGAGAAATTACGACTGTTGCTATACAATTTAAACCAAGTATGATATCGTTTGATCTTCCCAAATGGAAAAAAGTCATGTTTGCTTTTCCGCTCTTCTTGTGTGTCTCTAACACAGTTTAGCAGAAAGCGTAACCCTTTTTTGAAACAGAGTCAGGATCTAGAGTCCACAGCTCCAATTGATTTGCCAAAAAAAAAAAAAATGGTTACAAAAACAGTAAAAAGACAGTGAGGTCAAAGGCATGAACAAAAAGGAAGATGGCAGAGGTGCTACTGAGAGTAAACAAAACAAAACCCCTGACACCACCACTGGACACTGAAACATATGTGCTGCTTTATACACTGTGCACATGGCCTCCCACTTGTCCCGACCAGGACAGAAAACGGGGAATTTCTTGTACAAGTCATTGTTAAATGCACATTTGCACTTCGACATGTTGCAGACTGACCAACTGTTTGTATCTGCTCGCTCCTTCTGAGTGCAGAGAACTACAAGAGACACTCTTTTTAATGGCCCACTGAAAAGTAATGAAAACCCGGACATTTCCATCACTTTAAAAAAAAAAAAAAACCTGGATGGCCAGGACAGGATGTGAAAAACGGCCATGTCCAGGGAATAATGGACATTTGGTCACCTTAAATAATACAGAACACATTTTTAACATATTTAGGACAAAACATTTGTAATTTTGGTTGAGTTTACACTTGTCTCTAGATCTACCATTCACCAAACACTCTAAAAACTGTGACTAAACTGGGGCTCCATCTAGACTAGACAAAACCAGCACTACAACCAGACCAAACATAGTGTACAGTGAAACTTAACCAGGACCAAACCAGGACAAGTGTGTCTGAGTGTTTACATTAACATTAAACATTGGGTTAAGGTTCAAGTACACTTCACTGTCCTCAACAGGAACAGTTATATGGTCTGCATTTGACTCATCCTTCTTCAGCAGGCTGGGACCAATCTCCAGATCTTGACCTAGTCTTAGCACCACCATATAAAAAATATTGTTACCACAATATCAGCTAATGAAATCGTGGTATCAAAAGAGCATTTGAATAGCCCAAAGATTGAAGGATCTATAATAAACTAAATCATTTCTTGTGAGCGTTAAGCCATGAGAATGCTGTTACCTCCTTGAAAACATACCAGCAGTTGTGTTTTGTTTCATTCACACATGTTTAATGCTGCATTCTCTTGTGCTCGGGACACGGGGAAACCCGAGCTCCATCTTGAGAAAGTTCAATAGAATTCAGGGTAAGAGTCACACAAGTAAACTAGGACTCAAATGCAACACAAAGCATACAGAAACATAACAGAAAGTGTCCTTTAACAGGTCATGTTTAATGTGGCAATTCAGACTGAATAAACACCAAAGGAATATATGATTTTATATGTGATCTAAAATATCCTTCAAACGTGGGAAACACCTCTAGTAGAAAATGGGCTGGGAGTAAAGTCAGAAACAGGTACTACAAACAGGGAATAATGCAGAATTGCACAAATTGCAAACAACAGATTTGAGATACAGAGTTTCAGATACGGAGCTTGAGTGTCTCTTTTGGCTGGTCAACAATCAAGCAAAGACTCAATGAACGGGGAGTTTATATAGACGACCCTGGGATGATTAGGGAATGATTGGCTGATGTAGGAAAAGGAGGGAGGTAGCAAAAGTAGGACCGGAACAGACTGGGAAACAGAGCTGGACTAGGGGAAACATGTAAACAAAAGGCAGAAATGTGATAGTTAAGTAACCCTGTTTACATCTCCAAAGCTCAAAATGCTCTATTCCACCTTGTGATGTCATGTAGTGGTAATTTTCAGCTATACCTTTTACCTTTAGTTAGGATTTTGCTTTGATGGCACTCTACATACAAAATGTTCACTGCAAACTGTGATTTTTTAGGCAGTCAAAGGTTTCCTTTTTGGTCCTTCCTGTGGATCAATACTGCAATACTTGCAGTTATGGAGTTCACAAAGCTCTGAAGCCCATTTCTCGAGTTTTCCGCTGCTAGGATCAACAACCACACAATTACAATGTCTGAATCCCAAAACTAAAATATGAAAAAAGAACCAGAAACAAAAGTGATATGGTTCAAAAGACTTGAAAAGATCGACTTTGACAATAGACTCATCCCACTGGGAAATCAAACATGGAGGTCTGATGCTCACTTTTTTAGAAAATCCTTCCCATTACGCATTGCACAATGACCGGAAGTCAGAAATTCATGATGCATGTATTGCCACATGACATCACAAGGTGGAACAGAGTATTTTCTGTTTGAGTGAAGAACTCAGCCTAAATGTGCAGGGTTTGTGTGTTGAACAAACAAAACACAACTCCAGGTAAAGTCTGTTTGCGATGAAGAAACAACATTATAGTGTAGATCAGAAAACAGTGTAATACGAGCCCTTTAAGTTAAACAATTAAACAATTCAGTATATTTTGCCATATCTTTGTAATTCAAAATAAGAGTATAAGATAAGTAGATGAAGAAAAAACTGCGGATATAGAATTTGTGAATAAAAACTGCTGACACAAGATGTTTTTTTGCAATTAAATGTAAACTATATTGAATGTCCCGCAGTATTCACAGTAGTCATTAAACCTATCAATCCTGCGTTCAAGTTTAATGTCAACGCGATGGGCAAAGCGATGACATCTCCACGGAGGCAAGTAGAATCTTCACCTAAAGGTCACACGTAGAGCACCAAACCCAAATTGACTCTAGGCTTTGTGCTAATTCATAAATCAGTTGTATGAATGGAGAAAAGCTGGAGTTCACAGATTGAGTTAAGTCGTCCTCTGGGGTTGTTTTGACTCCAGCGTGTAAGACAGAAGACAGGTGTAGCTCCGTCCCCCTCAGCTGCTCATAAATACCCCTCCTCCTTCTTCCCCTCCTCCTCCTCCTCCTCCTCCTCTCCCTCCTTCCTCTCACCTGCCTCTCCTAAGGGCCCACGCTCTGGTCTTTTTACGAGTCTGCCTCCTGCCTGCAAAGTGTTTAAATAGTGCTAGGATTTTGTGGACTCACGCTTTGAAATGCCTACAACGTACACTCAACCATTTCCACCGTAAGTAAACTAAAAATAGAGCAGAAACAATCCCAATTTGCACCAAAAGTTGTTTAAAAATAGCGACATTCTCTAAAGACTGGAAGCACCTGTTTCATTCACTGTGTTTTTCTTTTTTTTGTTTACTACATACTACATTTTGTATACAGACAAAACAGCAAATATATGATGCAAGATATATGGAATTATGAAGCAAAGAACTTTATTTTTTTCATATTTTCTATTCAAATCCTCAAAGTACTTGGATTTCACTTCACAGCTATGTCTTGTCAGGGTCAAGAAATGCCAAGAGTGCTAAGCAGGGGTCAAAGTAAAGGGTGGCTACCTGAGCTATTTGGAGTATTTGTTGTTTACATTCCATATGTATCCATGTACCGTATTTTTTGGACTATAAGATGAACTTAAAATCCTTTAATAATCAAATGTATGTCATCCATCTAAAAAACATTGCAAAAATCAAAGGTTTACTGTCTAAAGCAGACTTAGAGAGACTTAGCCATGTGTTTGTCTCCAGTAGGTTAGATTATTGTAATGGTCTCTCACTGGTCTCTCCAATCGAGCTGTGAGACGCTGCAGAACATCCAGAACATCCAGAACGCTGCAGCTCGGGTCCTGACTCGCACTAGGAAGTACGAGCACTGGCTTCCTGTGGCTCAGAGACTTTAAATCAGCTCGGCTTGTGTACAAGTCTCTCTATGACCGAGCACCAAAGTAAACCTGTGACATGTTAGTGCCACATGAACCATCTGCACTCTGAGGAGCTCAGGGACCCGCCTCCTGCTGGTGTCACGACTCAACAAGGGGAGTCAGAGTTTCAGATTCACACAGCTAAAACCTGGAGCAGTCTGAACATGTGAAACAGACTCTACTTTGACTCTGTTTAAATCCAGACTCAAAACATTTCTGTTTGACTGTGCATATGACTGAAAGGTTTTCATTCCGCATTCTTCTCTCTAATTTATGTCTCTCTTTTTTAATTTTAATCTTTATGATTATTTATGTTTTTATTTGTTTTTATTGTGATTTTAATGTGTTTCTTTTTGTGTAAAGCACTTTGGATTACTTTGTTTATGAATTGTGCTGTACAAATAAACTTGCCTTGCCTTAATTTTTTCAAAAATTGACAGTGCGCCTTATAATCTGGTGCACCTTATGTATTAATTGTGGTTGTGCTTACTGTTCATGTTTTAAAATGTTTTAGTACGACTTTGGTAAGTTACGAAGCTGCACCGCTTGATGGATTGTCGCAGCATTATGGTCACTGTAGTCAGGAGCCTCGCGGAGTCTGACAGAAGCTGAACTGCATCAGCGCACAAGGAGCGAGCAGTTTTTTTCAGCGCTTATAATTTATCTAAATTAGCCATGTGACTTTAAGTTTTGTTTCTGTAAAACCTAAACAAATGTGCACAAAGCTGCATTAAACACATTATTACTCAATGTATATTTGAGTCATCCTCATAGGAAATAAAAAAACAAACTTAAATGACCCACATTCAAATTCATAATCCACATTCACCAAGACAGAGAGACAACACAGGGTGAATTACACCACGATCTGCTGATGGATCATGGACGACTGGACTAAGGATCAGTCTCGTCCGTTTGTTTCACTTAATGCTCCTTATAATCCAGTGCAATTTATGTATGAAAATAGACAAGAGAATTCAACATTATTGATATTGTGCCTTATAGTAAAAAAAACAACAACAACAACAAAAAACGGTATACAAAATGAGTAATTCATTAATTCCTTAATATCCATCTAATTAATTTACTGTGTAGATCATTGTTTGCCAAAGTCTGGGTCGTGACTCTTAGGTGGGATACAAGAGATTTTTTTTGGGTCGCCTTATTGCGATCTGCATGTAGATCTGCAATACACACTTCTGACACATGTTGAAATCTTAAGACATGTTTTGTATCATTTCTAATCTTATTGTAATTATTTTATTGATTATTTTGTTCCAGTATTGCTGATTGGCCCTCCAAGACCTTTAATCTGGCCCACGGTTGATCTTCTACTAAGATATTGTAATTATATTTTCTATTAAAATCTTGTTAATTTTCTGTGGTGTTTATCACAGCAGCGTCTCCAGTGTCTCTGTACGTGGCCCCTCCCACCAGAGCAGCACAAATGAAGACTTGTCTCTTTCCAAACGCTCTTAAAGGACGATCGTTTTGACTGTTGACCGTGACACCCTCATCAGAAAAATGTTCAACATGAGAAAACTGGACACTGAGTGCAGGATTTTCCAAGAAAAATTGACTTATTTCCATTTGCAAACAAGTTGATGTTAAAACAACACAAAGAAAGAGTTCATCAATTAAAAAAGATTTCTGTAATAGATTTGTGTTTCTCTGCACAAATATTTGAACTTATTGTTATTTTTGGGGCTTATATGACATGAGTTTTCTGATCCAGCCCCTTTGGGATCAAAGTAGGTTGGATACGGCCCCCGGACCAAAATGAGTTTAACACTCCTGGTTTAGAGGGATCCTCAGCTGTGTCAGACTAAGTATAAGAGCACATAGACCATGGACCACTAAGGAACCTACTGCACCTCTGAGGGATTACACAGATGTAAGACCACATGGCAATATAAAAGAAAGCTCTACCATTTAATGCTGAAAATCACATTCTATTGTCTAAATAACAGTGCTTTCTTATTATCAGCGTAGAATCGGAATCAGTATTGAGTATCGAGTCTATTCCTTAGTATAGTGTGACCAGATTTTCAAAATCAAAAACTGGGACACTCTCGGTCTGTGGGGGCTGGTAATAATAAAATTGTGAAACGGGTGTATAATTAAGGAAAATTGTCATGTGGGGGCCATTCATGACTAACATGTGAGTCAGTATAGATGCATTTTCTTTGTGTTCTGGTCATTTTGAAGCAGCGTTTCTGTATTTTACCGAAAGAAGTGACTCTCTTTACTGTTGGCAGGATCAGATTGATCAAAAACAGGGACACCTGGGACATTTCTTCTATAAAACTGGAACAAATCAGTGGTTTTGTATAAATCTGCTGGGACAGGGGACACAAGGCTCAAAACTGGGACTGTCCCAGGTAAATAGGGACGTCTGGTCACCCTAACTTAGTATCAGAATTGAGTTTTGAAAGTTCAGTATCACTACAACAATACAAGCACATGGCAAACTGCTTATTAGAAAAATTCTACAGTGCAGCCTTAAACAGACGTACCTCAGTACTGGAGTAGTATTTGGACTTTTCTCATGTTGTGCAGTACTTGTCTTGTACAAGTAGAAGCTGGTTGGGGGAGTGGAGGTATTTACTACGTTCATATCTAACACTCAAGGCACGCGCTTAACCATTTCTCCATCAACTGCCTCTCGAACAAGCCACAAACTGGAGCCCATCCAAGCAGGGCTATAAGTGCACCAGGCCTATTCATATATCGTCCATGTTTGAGGCTAATGGCATGTACAGCGAGCAGACTGCTAAAGCCAAGAGAATTCCATGCTGACTTAAACTGGATTTGCATCGGCAGTTGTCGAGTCTAGACGTTTAATTAACAGCACGGAGAAGCGGCGAACAATGTCGTCAAATTACTAGCTTATTACTAGTCTGGGTATGTTATGTTTACAGGCTGGAAAACAAGTCAAAGTCCTGATTTGAGTTCTAGAGTTGTCGCAATACAAACATGATTTAGATAGTAAGGAAAACACTCGATACTCAATAGAGCTTTTACACAACGATGAAGTGCCGCACTGTAGGTTTGTGGAACTTCCGTTCAGTGTTGGGGAGTAACAGATTACATGTACCAGAGTTACATAATCAGAGTACAAATTATGAGTAACTGTATTCAGTTACAGTTACAGTTACTGTTTCAGAAAGTGGTAATTGGATTACAGTTACTTTGTTGAAATAAATGGATTACACGGCGGTATTTTCCTGTTTTCACATTTTGGGCTATACACCCCCCCCCCTTTTTTTTTTTTTTTTTTTTGTAATACCACTCATTGCCGGAAACTAAACCAGGTCTAAACTACATCTAAACCAGGTCTAAAACAGGACAAAAACCAGGTCTAAACTAGATCTAAACCAAGTCTAATCCAGGACTAAACCAGGACTAAACCAGGTCTAAACCAGGACTAAAATGAGACTAAACCAGGACTAAACCAGGTCTAAAACCAGGTTTAAACAAGATCTAAACTAGGTCTAAACCAGGACTAAGACAGGACTAAACCAGGACTAAACCAGGATTAAAACAGGACTAAAACAGGATTTAACAGGACTAAACCATGCCGCATGGACTGTGTCTCCTCTTCTTCTATCAATAATATTTTTTATATGGTTCAGTAAAGTCTGGACTTTTTATTTTCTTTTATCAGACAAAACATCTTATGTGAAGATATCCAAGTCTTTGCTTCTCTACAGCAAATCAAATAATCCAAAGTATTCAGATTACGTTACTCACTTTAAGTAATTTAATGGATTATGTTACAAACTACATTTTGGGGTATGTAATCTGTAATCTGTAGGGGAATACATTTTAAAAGTCACCTTCCCAACACTGCTTCCGTTTAATGGTTTTCTGTGGTAAAATGTGTGTGTAAATGTCTGGTGTATTTTCCAGCAGCATCATAAATCTGCCACATCACCAAATCTTCAACCAACAAGGTCCACAAAAGATAAACATTCTAACGTGAAGAATTTATCCACAACTATCAAGAGAAGAAAGACGAAAACTTAAAGGAAACAACGACCACACATTAATGACACACTGAACTAAACTAAAGCTGGGTGTACACTGTGCGATTTTTGACCCTTTTTGAGCCGATTTTTCACTCGTGCGACTGTTTTGGGGATCGGGCCGAGTTTTGGCTTCATCGTGTGTCGTGCTTCGTGTAGTAAACATGGGGTAAAAAGAACCGATTAATACCTCACGACCAGCTCCCGATCGGCATTCGTAGGTCGCAAGAAAATCAAACTTGTTTGAAATCCAGTCGCCTCTCGTGAGGGTTTCACTCTGTTGAAGAAGTTCCAGTTGCCAGAATCTGTCAGACTGAGCATGTGCATGTGTATGAGGTTGTGGAGGACGATGGCGCTGGCGAGTGTTTTGGACACAGGACATGGAGGCGCAGCTAATCGAGCAACACAGAACACAAGTTTGGTGAAAAACGATGCTACTTACCTCCAGTTCCCTCTGAAGAACTGACAACCTGTACTGCCCACGTCTACGCAGACATTTCTTTGACCATATTCGTCGCCTCTTCTTTTTGGGCTTGTCTGTGCAGAGAATGGCACAAATTGCCAAGGCAGTGCGTCTGTTTTTTGCCTGGATCAGCATTGTGTCTCCGCACGTCTGTGGTTTTCTAATTCCGTGGTTTTCTTCTTCGTGGTTTTCTACTTCTGGAACAACAACTCCAGTCGTTATGTGAACGTACAGTGTGCGCAGGCAGGTCGCATCCGAGCATCGGTTCGTTTAGTGTGAGAACATGAATCATGGGCTGTGAACTTTTAAACCCTGCGATTTGGTCATACAGTTTAAGCTGGGGCTGAGTGACACGACCGAAAATATCGCACAGTGTACGCCCGGTATAATGCTATGGTCATGAATAAAGCAGAAGTAACTTGATTCAAGAATTTTAATAAAAGAATCAATTTCATGATATCAATAGTTTAAATGCTAAACATGTCATTTGTGAACATGTGTAGCATTTAAACTGCATAAATCTCTTTGTCTATGCTAATATTGACATCATGACATAGAATTTTTTATTTTAATTCTAAAATCAGTCTGAGTGAACAAGTTAATTATTAATGAATTACTTATTATTACTTACATTATTCATTACGATACCAGAAGTAGTTCTCTAAAGCTTATCGATAGTTTAAGTTTTCATCTTTTTTCTCTTGATAGTTGTGGATAAATTCTTCATGTTAGAATGTTTATCCTTTGTGGACCTTGTTGGTTGAAGATTTGGTGATGGGGCAGATTTATTAAGCTGGTGGAGAGACATTTCCAGACATTTTACCACAGAAAACCATTAACCTGAAGTTCCACCCGTTGTAAAAAAGGTCTATACCAGGGGTCTCCAACCTTTTTCTTCCAGTTAGCTCCTTTACAAAACAAAAATGCCAGAGAGCTTCTCATTTTAGCAGCAACAAGAAATTGAGACGATTATAAGAGAGAGGGCAAGTCTTTGGGAACAGTTAGACGCCTATAAAACATAAACCACTGTCCATTTATTAGTGCACAAAGTTGGGCTTTGAAATTCTACATTTACGATGGTAATAGGCATGTAATTAACCACATGTTTGTTATTCAGCACAATGGTATAATCCAGAAATCCCTTGGTGAGCTACTTGGAAGGAGGGGGAGAGCTACTGGTAGCTCCCGAGCCACAGGTTGGAGACTCTTGGTCTATACTAATTCTAATACCACGATGATTAAAAAGTAATAATAATAATCTTTCTCTAAATAATATGTGGGACCAATAGTATTAAGCAGGCACAGTAATGATAATGAATTAAAAAGCACCTATTTGTATAAAGGAAATTTTTATAATTTTCTTTTTTTATATTTCATGTGCACAAGAAAGGAGATATGCTGGGGATGCACACAGGCAGGGGAAGGCCACTCGGGGGGCCTAGCAGGTCCTAATTGTAAAGTGTGCCTGGACGTGAATAGCGTGATCACAAATGTATCTCTTGTGTTTCAGGTGAGAAATGACAATTTAAGTGAATATTTCTTTTGATAAACATAAGTTTGAAAGTTATTCAAAAACTGTTTTGCACAAATGAATTCAAATACAACCTGAGAGGTCAAATGAATTTTAAAAAACAATTCTCTGGAACCACTCTCAAAAGCAAAGTGTGTTACAGACGTGGAGTGGACTTATGGAACAGTTTAGATGATCATATCAAAGCTTGTACGAACTTGGTGCACTTCAAAAAACAATATAAAAATCTAATCTTACAGAAATACCTAGAAGACTAGAACCATGGTCCAAACTGTGACTATTAACTAAACACATGCTTTTCTTTAACTTTTTTACTTTTTATCTTGGTATGATCATAAGCAATACATTGTTTATTTTGGTACAATCATAAACAATAAACTTTTGTGCCTTCTTCATTACTGTTATTAGTTTGTACGACCATAAACAAAAACAAAAAAATCCCTAAATTTTTCATTCTCATTACTGTTTATTTTGTATAATTATAAATAATACATTTTTTTGCCTTCTTCATTACTATTATTAGCTTGTACGACCATAAATGAAAACAAAAATTCTTAAATTTTTCATTCTTATTACTGTTTATTTTGTACGATCATAAACCTTGTGCCTATGATAACATTATTATTAGTTAGTACGACCAAAACGAAAATATGTTTCTGCATGTAAGTATATGTGTGTTATGCATATGTGAATAAGCATTTACGTATATTGAGTATATGTACTGGATATCTATGATGCGTATATGTATGTATGTACATATGTGTGTACATGTATATGTATGTATGTATGTATGTATGTGTTTTTGTATATATGTGGGTATATTTTTTGCAAATGACAGGTAAGATCTCCCAAGGTGATATATATATATATATATATCAAGTGAACCACATGATTATGTAAAACAACTGGGGTAGGACTCTATAAGCTTTTTAAACTTCATCCTCCTCCTTTTGAGCACCAGGTCCCAAATATGTTTATGTACATATCACTATTTTTGTTATTGTTTTTGAATTTTGTTGTACCTGGCTCAAACAATAAATAAATCAAAATGAAATGAAATAAGTTAGATGTGCCCTCTGTGGTGTGACCTAATTCTAAAGTGTGTCTGGACGTGAATAGCGTGGTCATAAATGTATCTCGTGTGTTTCAGTACATACCGCCTTAAATGGAAGTAAATATACACTCTCTGGAGCCTCTTTATCCGACCACAAGTGCTGCAGATAAAATGTGATTTTCAACATTAAATGGCAGCACTTTATTTTATATTACCTTCTGCCCTTATATCTGTGTAATCCCTCAGTGAAAATTAAATACATAAATAAATAATAAACTAAAAAGTGGAATGTACCGCCCACCTCTGCAAATACCAAATATAATTGTTCCCGTACTATTTAGGTATGGAAATAGGATGGCCATGACAGTTTTTATGCAAATTTTAACAGGAGAAAAATTCAAATTTGCAGTAAGCCGGTCTAATCGTCAGTCATAACCAAATAATAGTTTAACAAGTTCATGGGAACTGAGAGAGAGAGAGAGGCCCGTTTCTGAAGAGTACAGCAAAATGGCGGCTTTTCGTTCTCCCTTTCTCTGCTCACTTCCTCTGTTTACAAAGGGGATCATAAAAAGTGCACTTCACATCAATGAAGCAACCACGCCTTCACACACACACACACACACACACATGCACACACACAAACACATGCACATACGGTTTTCCCAGTCTTTTCAAGTACTCTTTATGGGCCCTGGAGTGTGCAATCAAACGGTCTAACAACACAAGGACAGGAGCCAGATTTAATGAACAATCTAACATCCAAAGGCTTTGAAATGACTGAGTAGCAGGTTGTTTATGCGATTCCATAAAAGTCCAAGTTTACAAGTTTGTTTTGCTGGTTTAAACATACTCCACACCCTTCAATTCCACCACGTTTCTCTGGCCAAGTTTATTTTTACACAATAAGAGATGCCAAAAAAGGAGTGCTCAAATGTGGTGTACAAATAAACAGAAGCAGCATGTGTTAGGGGCTGTTTTAAGCCAGCTTTAATACATGTGTGCCAGGTATTTCTCATTTGTAGTGTGATACAAAAGCCTCAGCCGGGAGCCTGTCAGGAGAATGGAGATGCGTGTTATGTAAGGGCCACATACAGAGTTGAACAATACATCACAGCACTCTCAGTCAGTACATGTAGTAAAAGAAAGATAGTACAGAAATACATGTGTAAGTGATTACTTCTGCTATTCGTGCTATTACGATCACAAAAGAAAATACATAAAAACTACTAGTGTTGCAATGAGAAGTTAATCTTGCACAGCAAGATGAGTAAGAATCCATCTTGTTTGGCTCCATTTTAAGTGTTTGACTTTGACAGGTGCCTGACCAATCACAGAGCAGCACTGTGATTTGTGCAAAAGCCAGCGCAAACTAACCAAAACAAAAATGGAAACACTGACAAACATACTTTAGCATATATTAGCAGAAATACAGACTATTGTGTTTTTGAACAATGTGCAGAGGTAAGGCCTGTGGATCTGTGGATGGGTAAGATACGTGCGCTTTTTTTCTTGACTGGATTTAACTAAATATACAGTTAACTAACACTTAACTAAAGACACTTTTTGTCTTGTTCTGCTGTTGTGACACTTTGCTCAATCAGCATCAAGTCTTTGTTAAGAACACTCAGATCATTGGTTCCGAGCACTTTCAATGAGAGCCATCCCAGACTCATGTGTAGAATCATTTCAGAGCACTACACATATTAATCTGTCAACATCCAGGTTAACAAGAAGTATCACTCCTCTTAGTACTATTACTTGTACTGCTTCTGCTAGCACTAGCATGCTTTCAATTACTACTACTGCAAAATGGACAACTACTATAGATATTACTCATACTTCCACTGTGACAACTCTGTGTCAATATTTGAGCCACCTTAAAGCTGCACTACGTTACATTTCTGGTGGAGGGTCTGCCACCCGCTTGTCTCCAGGGAGAGGTGATTGCTTTGCCTGAATGTTCCATAGCTCTTAAAAAAACACTTGGTTATGACTGAATAAATACAAGATAGATATGTTTTATATCATACTGTGTAACATTCAAGGCAAAGCAATAACAGCTCCATAGAGATAAGCAGCTAATAATAATAATAATAAAATAATAATAATAATAATAATAATAATAATAATGCATTAGTCATATGTAGGGCTTTCCCAGACGCTCAGAGTCTCTTTACACTTTGGTGGATTATTCATTCACTCCACCTTCAGTGGTTTTAAACTGCTATTGTAGCCACAGCTAAAGGAGACTGCCAATCTGCCCTTTCATCAGCTTTCATACTAGGCAATGTTAGTAAAGTGTCTTGCCTAAGGACACAACAAGAGTTTTCTGCCACTGGCGCCCCACTATGGCACCTGATTTTCCCAGCGGTTTCCCAGCAAATTCACTTTTAAATAGGAATAAAAAAACATCACATTCATATAAATCTTTTCCACCTTCAGGCACTCACAGCGCTTTACATCAAAGAACCAGGCACCCATTCACACGCACATTCATACACCAGTGTATGCAGACACTGGGGGCAAGGTGGGTTAAGTGTCTTGCCCAAGGACACAACAACAGCATTCATCTGTGGGATCTGGAATCACAACTGGGCAAATACTCTACCAACTGATCTTGTGCCGCCCCTAATGTCACCTTATGCTTTTAAATACCTCGTGGAAACCCTGTATGATATATATCGTTTATGTATGTGTATATATATATATATGTATGATGCAATAAACATATGCAATACATTCTCAGTTACCTCAGGCTAAGTGAAAATTTACGGCAAATATTTACTGCATAGACTCTGGAGTATATTTTGGAGACACAGATCTTGAAATAGAAGCTCATAAAGATTATTGCTTGTCCAGTATTTAGTGTGGGACTTCTCATATGTCCGGCCTCAGCAGCACAGGGGAACCAGGGCAGGCAAGTGAGTGCATTGTGGAGGTTCTGAGCTTCCATAGAATAAGAAAAACTTGGATGTGTCGTCTATCTGCAGGTTAAGGCTCTGGAGAAACAGGTTCAAATGTGATTGTAGCACCTTTCTTAAAACTGTAAGAGTGCAGGATATGTACAGTTCCTTTAAAAGATAACTCGAACCACAATCAGAATACCTCCAAATGCAATAAGATATTTACATAACATATTTACGTAACTGTCCTGACGCACTACAGCCAGCGCGTCGAGCCTTTGTCAAAGATGCACAGTCGCGTCTCACTTGGGTCAGATCCAGAGCTTGAGAATGTTCATTTAGCTGTTGAGTTAGTTGCGCAGTCATGGACGAGGAGCACAGGCGCGTCCTTGTTAGCGGCCAGAGGAAGTGTCCCCTCACAGAATGTCAACGGAGCCAGTGGAGCAGAAGCAGAACACAGTGTCCCCAAGCCCAGCACTGAGGAGTGGGCGTGTGGGCCAGTGGGCTTAGGTAGACCCCACAAAGGAAAGAATACGTGTGGGAAATGACAATTTTTTAGGTTGATAATACAGTTTTTTTTTATTTGTTAAGAAGTGAAATGTACTGGTTGAGGTTCAAGTATTGTGCACTGTAAAATTAACCACAAAAGTGCAAAAATATCACATTATAGCCTTTGGAAAATATGTTTGCGTTCTTTTTGTATTTTTAAAACTTTTGCAAAAATGAATATGGATTGTCATAACTAGTTGAGCACTAAAACAAATGTTGACTAATTTGATTATCTGGACTATAACATGTGCCAATATGTCTATGAAAACAAGCAATAAAGATAACAATTCTGAATAAAAATGACACAAGAACAATATATATTTGTGTTTTTTAAAGAAAAATACTAATTTGGCACATTTTACCTTCAACTCTTTTAAAAATCTCCAAACAATGTGAGCCATGATCACTTGACTAGATGACTAACTGAAAAAATAATTGCTGACTATCTTCAAAACACCAAAATCTGTGTTTATTTTTCATTAATTATACACTGTCAAACAAAACTGTGTAACTTCCTAAGAATGGCACACACCTGCATGATTCCATGGAAATAGAAAGTTAAAACTGGACTCAAAATAGTGAACATTCTCCACAGAGATAAAAAAGTTTTATGTCACACTGTGGAATATTACAGCCAGCAGTTCCATGGAAACACGCAGGAAGAGGTCCTCCCTCCTTCAGACCAAATAAGAGTCAGGTTTGTGGAGATGCAAGTCCACCCGCAGTAAGGACGGATGTTTTTCCAAGTTTGTCAGTGTAAATATACAATAAAACGGTTGCTAATTTTGACTAATTTTGGATTAAACTACAACACTTTCAACAAAAATCAGGCACTCATAAATGACAACACAAAATAGGCCTTCATTCACACGTGACAGAAACAACAGCAGCTATGTAGTAAACTCTGCCGCCCCCTGTTGACCTAACTATGAACTGCTATTACTTATTCCATATTACACAAGCAAGGATAAGTATAGGTATTTTATGAGTAACTGAATACTTGCATGTAAACAAATATGATGTGGCATTTATCTTGCGCTGTCCAGAGAATTTTGGGATGTCTCCAGTTGTCTCTTGAGCTCTGAAACCTGCCTTTCCATGTGGTTGACCTCAGCCGACATTTGTCTACAAAAATATGAGCAATTTTCACTTCTTAAAGCATGTGCAGATGTGTAATATGTTCAAAAATAGTATCATTTAAAGGTCCTATAATACATAAAATTGACTCCTATGAGCTTTAAGCTGCTAGAATGTTGTTACTTCCTCAAAAACAGACCTGGAGTTGGCTTTTATTTCATTCATTCATTACATGTTTGAGTAATGCTCTGCTCCACCTTGTGATGTCATGTAGTGGTAGTTTTCAGGTTAATAGCTACCTTTTACCTTTTAGTGCAGTAGAGATTAATAGAGGCAATTCCAGGGCTGAAATTATACAAATTTGTCTAGACAGTGGAGCACATCCTGTATTACCACATGACATCACAAAGTGGAACAGATCTGTTTGTGAGGAGAAAATATCATTATTACATAGATCAGAAAATAGAGCAATATGGGCCTTTTAAAACTGGAGTCCAGAATTATATATGCATTAGGTAACTTTTCTGGTGAGCGTCTGCCACCGGCTTGTTTCCATGGAGACAAGCCATTGCTTTGCTTGAATGTTCCACAGCATGGCAAAGCTGCAGAATGCATGATTTTATTTTTGAGCAACTTATAGACAAGTTGTAAAGGCCCCTGCCCTCCATCCAAAATGATGACATTAAATATTAGAATATCTGTAATATGGGTGAGTACTGAGTAGTGACCTGTGAACAGACTGTGCTTTGCTCAGCTGGCAGTGGAGACGCTTCACAATGGCCTCATAACGTCGGTTCTGAATCTGAAAAGCACACAATATTATGAGCAACGCTCTTTATCAAAATACTGTCAGTACAAAGCTGCAATAAATGTGAAATGTGCATTATATGGCTCCTTCTTAATTAAAGAAACAATGTTTCAGGTGACATGTCACCTGCATGATTCCATAGAAACAAAAAGCCACACTTCAGAACATTTTCCATGGAGATAAGTTTTATGCCATAATGTGGAACATAATAACCAAAAGGAACAAGCAGGAGGCCTTTTTCCAGTATAAGTCAGGTTTGTGAAAATGCAAACCCGTTTTGGTTCAAGAATGCAAATTTTTCTTCTTCTTCAATGTTATAAATCAACATTCAAAGAGGAAAAACACCTTTTATTCTATTCTTTGGTAAAAGGTTACATGGCAGGGCTTTAAGTAAACATTAGAACAGATGAGTTGTGTGAGCGCCATCAGTGGTACCACAGTTTAAGAAACACTGGTCTAATATTTGCTACAGTACCCTTTGTACTACCTGCTCAGCCTGCCTCATCAGCACGCCTAGATCTTTCATATCAGATGCGTTTTGAACAGCACAGTGGTGAGATGTGTACAATAATAATATTTAGATCTCTATGACCTCAGACCTCTATGTCTTTCTTGATGTCGTGGTGCATCTCTGCTTCCTTCCTCAGTTTATTTCTCTTCTCAGCTAAGGTCTTTTTCTTTGCAATGATCTGCTCTTTCAAAGCACTGGTTTCCCTCTGCAGGAGAAACAAACCACAATCAAGGTTACACAGCACATCTAAACGAATATTTTACAATACCACGTGTAAGTGAGGAATAACTTTAGACCACTGCAAACAGTTTAAAATTAAATAGTTCTGTTTTTCATGTTGTTAGACAAAAAAAATCTGATATATCGCCTTTAATGTTAAACAATTGAAACTTCTTGAATAGCTTGGCGCACATGGACCCAAATTTGAATACCTTTGCCATCTGCACAGCATTCCCACTGGGGTTCTCCAAATCTTCCCTTAGTTCTTCTTTCTTCCTCTTTAACATCCTGACACCTGCCTGTCTCTTCTCCAGCTCCTTTGTGGGCCTGCGTCTGACTCACCGCTAACTCGACCGCCACTCTGTGCTCCTCCATCTTGGCCCGGTATGAATGGTACAGGGCCAGGGCAGCGGACACCTTCTCCTGCTCCTCTCTGATGAGGCTCTCGAGCTCTGCGTTCTCCTGGGAGATGGCGGTGCAGCGCTGGAGGAGGTCCTGTGTGTGCTGTTCTAGATGTTCCGAGTCGGTCTCCAAAGTCAGGATCTGCCTCACTTTGGACCGCAGCTCAATCTCCACTTGTTTGGTTTGGTTCTCGGCATCAGATAAGGACGCCTACAAGAAAGACATGCAAAGAAGATATATTATGCTTGTGTCTGGTAAATAGTCAGAATCTGATGACATGACACCCGTGGATCATTGTGTTAGAATTTGAAGAGTAGACATTTTATTGATCTAAAACAACTAAACAAAAGGAAACAAGTAAGATGACTTCAACATTAGCAACTGCTGTGCCCAGAGAGAGCTGGCGTCACCATGAACGTCATCACATCAAAGGGCCATGCAGCATTTTTTTCATTTGTACCAGAAAGCTGCAAAATCCTACATGTATCATTAATGAAGAAAATCAAACTGGAGCAGTAAGCGCATTGCAGTGAGGTTACCCGTGGAGATGAAAACGGGTTGATCGCCGAAACCCCTAGAAAATAACATAGCTCAAACATGTACAAATCACTCCAAACACAACTTCAGCAGGTAAATGAGAAGGAAAAAACTATAACATGGTTAAAAGCTTTGAAAAGTTGATTTTGCAGAATAGGTTTGCTTTAGAAACATGCTGCAACATACAGCATGAAATATCTTTACTCCTAAATGTAAAACACTAAATGTGGGGAGTAATGAGTACTTGAGTAGTTTTATTACAGTATACTTTTACGGTTACTTGAGCAGAGGTGATAGCAAGCAGAAATTGTACAGGGGTGAGCAATTTTTTTTTTCCATGGGGCCACATGAGAAACAGAAAATACTGTGGAGGACTGGGCCAAAATGGTTAATTCAATTCTGCATAATATTCATTGTATTTCTTTATAAAAAGCAATAAATGTTTGTTTTTAACAAGCTGGTCAGACTGGTAAGAGTTTATGTTATGACTAAGCAATGAAAAAGTGAGGGTGCCTTACAAAAAATGTAATAAAAAAACACCTTGAAAATAAAAGCAATGCAGCTTTAGTCCATGCATGAGGTAAAATGATAAAATATGTTTATTTTGTAATTCAAAATTAGCTTAAACAGGATGGTCAGAACCAACCAAAGGACTGTATATGGCCTCAAAGATGTACAATGCCCAGGACTGGGTTAGAATAATGTTACTTCAAAATAATATTACTCAACTAGAAATACAAACTACATCTCTACATCAAGTTGATATTAAAAGACAAAATGTTCACTGTTAAATGATAAAATGATTAAACCTCTAGGGTCTGCAGAACTTTTTGTTTGTCTTTCAGAGCCTCTGTCTGGGCAAAGCTGTGCTGGCTCACATCTTCCACCACTTTGGACAACGTGAACTCACAGTCCTGAGAACCTAGGGAAACACAAAACATGAATACAACAGTAGTAATTACTAGGGGTGGCCAGATTTTCAAAATAAAAAACTGGGACAATCCTTGTTTGGGTTGGTTGGAGTAATACAATTGTGAAACAAGTGCGTAATTAAGGAAAATTGCTCTGCACTCAGCACTAATGTGAGTCAGTGTAGTCATATTTCCTTTGTGTTTCAGTCATTTTTAAGCAGCTTTTTCTATATTTCAACTAAGCAAAACAATTTATTCATTTGACAATTTATGCCTCTCAATTTATGTCACTCTTTACTGTTGGCAGGAATCAGACTGGACAAAAATAGGGACACCTGGGACATTTCTTGTATAAAACTGGGACAAATCACTGGTTTTGTATAAATCTGCTGGGACAGGGGACACAGGACTCAAAACTGGGACTGTTCCGTGTAAATGGGGACGTCTGGCCTCCCAAGTTCGTACATTAAAACAAATAAACACATTAATAGCAATATAAATATTAATAATAAACAAACGTACTAGGCGTACTAGTACTAGATGTACTTTTTAACGTGACACTGCCTGAATTTAAGCTAGCTATGTCATTAACTCAATATATATATATTTTTTTCTGAAATCTATCCTCGTCTAAAAGTACTTTACATTTTAAAATTAAATATCACCTACCGTTTTCCACTGACATTTTTGTTAAAACTCACATTTATAAAACAAAATCGTCAGTGGGTTTTTAGCATAGACCATGCTATGGCATAGACTAATAGAAATGAGATAGAAATGTAATATTAGTAAGATTTGTGTTGATGTTGAACTCATTTAATTTGAATATCTTCAATCAAAAATAATTACCAAATTAATAATTAATCAAAATACAATAAAAATAATCAATAAAAAAAAGAAAAATAATAATAAATCGACGTAGTAGTTAAAACCAGACACTACAATTCCCAAAAGCCTTTGCGACGTCACAGGCTGCACTGCTTCCGGGGTTATGCAGGTCACGTACTGCATAACCAAAACAGAGCAAGCGTGTTCTCATTTTCTGGTTATTTAAGCTGTTAAACTCATCTTTTAAATGAATTTTCTGTTAAATCTCTTGTAAATTAAATGTATCCAAATGCTAGTGCACCGCTGGTTTCGGTTGCACGCGTTTTGTAGAAGTTTACGTGAAAGAGGAGAAGGATGGAGGACACTCTGTGGAGATGTGACCGCTGTAAAACACGCCAGAGCCCGGGTAAACTCTCCACCCGGTCGGCGGTTCTGTCACGGGGCTCTGGGGGACCTGTACCGTAACGCGTCCGTGCAGAGGTACATCCGACAGCTCATGGAGGAGTTCAGGAGCCTGGATGAGAGGCTCCAGCGGGCTTCTCTCACCGAGGCAGACAGGCGCGCCATGGTCCAGAAACATACCGAGCTCCTCCCGCTGGCGACGGCGTGGAGGAGCGTGGAACAGGCTCTGAAAGATCACGAGGAGTTGTTGTCTTTACTACAAAGTGAGTCTAGAGTAGTTTATTACAGTGTTTACTTAGCACAGATCAGGTCTATACTGAGACTGTGGTGGCACAGGTATCCATATTTGATCAATTTTACTTTTAGGTCCTATATTACGCAAAATTGTGAGCTTTAAGTCATGTTACAATGTTGTTACCTCCTCAAAAACATACTTGAACTTGTATGTTAGTAGGTTATTTTTTTGAGACCAGAAGTTTTTCATACTTGACAGACTGCTCACTGGTGAAGACTTGAAGACTAGCAACAAAACACAAAGCAGAACAGGAACAACAAAATCTGGCATTTTTGACCACTGTAAAAGACATAACCACTTTATGGACCGAGACACAGCAAATATCATTGGGACAAAGGACAACAAACATCATCACTGGATTAAAGAGGCAATCGAAATACAGAAACGTGTCCACAAGACGATAAACCCTGACAATGGGGCTTTTTACTCTCACACACCCGGGATACTGTCCTGAGGAAGACAGATTGCAGCTGGCGCTGTCGTCCTGCCTCCACCAGTAGGATGACAGTGCCAAAACCTTTATAAATCAGCTGACTAGACATGCCACAGCAACGTCACCTGATCGAAAAAAAAAGACTAGTGAGCATTCAAAATTGTCAGGTATGAAAACAAAGTCTTGGTCTGAAAAAAGAACCTAATAAAATAAGTTATCGGAAGACCAAATTAACGTCATTGGCTTATACTTGGAGATATGTTTTGTTTCATTCACACATGTTGAGTAACCCTTCATTATTAGTCTGTCTACGTCTCCAAAGATCAAAATGCTCTGTTCCACCTTATGATGTCATGTAGTCTTCAAGTTAACACCTACCTTTTACCTATAGTTCAGTAGAGATTTGCAATTCCAGGGATAAAATTATCCAAATGATTTAAGTGAAGGTGTATGGAGTCTAAAAACTCACAGGAGTATTACCACATGACATCACAAGGTGGAAAATAGTGTTTTTGGTTTGAGAGAAGCACTCAGCCTAAATATGCAGGATTTGTGTTTGAACATGTGTGAAAGAAACGAAAAACATCTCCAGGTCTGTTAGTGATGAGGAAACAACATACAGTCCCTGACAAAAGTCTTGTCGCTTATCCATTTTGTAGAAACAAAAGCTTATAACCTGACTTTAAATTAATCGATTGGTTTTAGAAATGTCTCATATGAAAGCTAAAACCCTCCCAAATTATGCTCAATATACTAAAATAAATTTGCTTCACTGAAGAAAGATTGATCATTTAATGAACACAGAAAGGTCAGATTTTGGCAAGACAAAAGTCTTGTGGCCTTGTCATATGATGCACCCAATCCTAGATTACAGCCTCACCTGTGATCAGTTACTGATCAATCAATTAGTGGGTGTGTATAAAAAGAAGCCCAGCACACCAGACCTTCACATCAACTGCAACTTGACCTCTGACAACATGCCTAAGATCCACCCTGAGACCAAAGCGTTAATTATCAAGAGGCTGAAGACCAGATCCACTGCTGAGGTGGTGACACCTTCAATGTGTCTCAGCGTCAAGTACAAAGAATAAGAAAAAGATCTGAAATGACTGGAGATGTTTTTGACAAGCCCAGGTCCGGCAGACCCCGCAAGACAACTGCTCGGGAGGACCGTTTGTTGATTCGAAAATCCAAGGCCAGCCCCTTTTCCACTGCAGCAGACTCCACCAGGCCTGGTCACCTCAAGTCCCTGTGTCAACCACAACAGTTTGTAGAATTCTGTCTCGAAATGGCCTCCATGGTCGAATCAGTGCACAGAAACCAGCACTAAACAAAAGGCAATTAAAAAACTGTGTGGCATTTGCCAAGGCCCACAGCCTGATAAAAGGATGGACACTGGAAAAGTGTCAGAAGGTGGATTTCTCAGATGAATCCTCGGTTGAATTACATCACAGCCACCGCAAATATTGCAGGAGACCTACTGGAGCCACATGGATCCAAGATTCACTCAGAAAACAGTTAAGTTTGGCGGCGGAAAAATCCTGGTCTGGGGTTACATCCAGTATGGGTTTGTGCGAGACATTTGCAGGGTGGAAGGCAAATATCAATCAGTGTTGGGAGTAACGCGTTATAAAAGTAACGAATTACAGTAATGCATTACTTTTTGCTGTAACGCAGTAATGTTCGGCATTACAGGGGAAAAAATTTTAATATTTTACTCGGTACAAATGTGAGTAATGTGCGTTACAATGTTTGTTTTTTTACCTGGACTGAAGTGGTGTTTTTTCTTCATACAAATTCGCTAAAATCACCTCGATATCAGCAGCGGTGAAACGCCGGAGATGCTCCTCATAGACCTTCAGGTAACCGCGGGCGAAAGGACTGACAAAGAACTCCACGCTGTTTAGACCTGGTTCAGACCTGGTTTAGGCCTGGTTTACACTCGTCCCTCCCTCTATCGCAGTTCACTTTTCGCGGTCTCGCAGATTTTTTTTTTTTTTGTGTGCAATTTTGCATGCCCTTTTTTTTTTTACATTGTATGAATGTGTATTGCGTTCCTCCCGCTGCGTCCTGACTGGTCAAGGGACTCCTGTCTCCTGTACAGTACAGTACAGAATGTGTTCAGCTGCCAAATTTAAATACATGTTCAATCTCTAGCAGTGTGATTCTGAAGTGCTGTACGGTTGTAAGTTTTCTCCCCGACGAAACCCACAACGTCGACGAAACGTTCTGCACCGACAAAGGCTCCTGCGCTCGCACCCAAAAGGCAGAGGAAGATGCTAACATCACACAAAAAGTTGGACTTCTGGAGACGCTGAAGGAAGGTAGAAGTTACGCGCTGTAACAGACTCTTGCACCGGCTCGGGTACCTGCAAATAGTTGCTGAAATCAGGGCCGCGAGCCCGAGCAGCAGGGTGACAGCCGCTCTTACCTCCGTGAGGTGCGGAGCAGAGCCGCTCCTTTCTCCTGCGGTCACCTTCGAGCCCTTCCCTACAGTGAGTCCTGTTTTAGTCCTGGTTCACTTCTGGTTTAGTCCTGGTTCAGCTCTGGTTTAGTCCTGGTTTAGACCTGGTTTAGTCCTGGTTCAGTCCATATACAGTGCAAAAGTTATTTTGGTGAGAGTAACTTAAAGTAATGCAATAGTAATGCCTTACATTTTAAATGCAGTAATATTGTAATGTAAGGAATTACTTTGAAATGACAGTAATAGGTAATAAATAACGCATTACAGTTTCAAAGTAACTTGCCCAACAGTGATATCAATAGCCTAAAATATCAAGAAGTATTAACTACCTCTTACATTCCCAACCATAAAAGGGGTCAAATTTTGCAGCAGGATGGTGCTCCATCACATACTTCTATCTCTACATCAAAGTTTCTCAAGGCGAAGAAGATCAAGGTGCTCCAGGACTGGCCAGCCCAGTCACCAGACATGAACATCATTGAGCAGGTCTGGGGTAGAATGAAAGAGGAAGCATGGAAGACAAAACCCAAGAATCTTGATGAACTCTGGGAGGCATGTAAGATGCTTTCTTTGCTATTCCTGATGACTTCATCAACAAATTGTATGAATCATTGTTGAACCACATGGATGCGTCCTTCAAGCTCATGGACGTCATACAAGATATTAAATATGGATCTCACAGCACCACTACTTCATTCACTGACGTTATGCAACATATTTTTGTATTTGAAGTAAATTATTTGTTAAATTTTCTGTAGGCGACAAGACTTTTGTCTTGCCAAAATCTGACCTTTCTGTGTTCATTAAATGATCAATCTTTCTTCAGCGAAGCAAATTTATTTTAGTATATTGAGCATAATTTGGGAGGGTTTTAGCTTTCATATGAGACATTTCTAAAACCAATCGATTAATTTAAAGTCAGGTTATAAGCTTTTGTTTCAACAAAATGGATAAGGGACAAGACTTTTGACAGGGACTGTATAATAGCATAATATGGGTTCTTTAAACCTCGATTTTATGGTTTGCAGGTACCAAAGATGAAGATGTGCAGATGAGAGAGCTGTTGAAGGAGGAGGAGGCACTTTTGTCTCAGAGGATTGTAGACATGAGAAAAGATGTAAGTTTCATCATGGGTAACATTATGATGAATTAAGATGAGCTGTGCAATATGGCAAAATCAAAGCTGTTCTTAAAGGGGACAATGTTATGACAATGCTCCCTCAACATTAGCTCACTTAAAGTTGTTTTTTGTTGAATTCCTGCATGTTTGAGTAACCCTGCATTGTCTTAATGACCTAGACAATCAATATTCATTATTAGAAATATGCTAAATTATAATATTAAGGATACAGAGTAAAAACCGAGAACGTAGAACACACTAGGGTTGTCAGAAGTATATCTGATGCAGTAGATTCTAAAACTAGTATTGAAATGAGATACTTATTTGAGCAGGTAAGTCACATTGACAGACAGAAATGAACCTTTCCTAAATAGCTTTAGAATGATGTTGAGCTGTATCAGAACAAGTATAAGAGCACATAGATTTGTATACACCCATGGACCACTATGGAACCAACCTGGACCACTGAGGGATTAGTTTTTTGACAGTGTTTGCCAATGTGTGCACAGTGTCTCCCTGGTAACTGCTGAACATTCCACCATAGAGATACAAGTATCAATTGGCCTGTCAGTTTTAGGTTAATATAGCTCTTTGATTGCAAAATAATAGTCTAATACTCGAAAGCATAATGTGATGAAGTGGCTGTAAACAGACTCCCTTTCCCTGTAGATGGTAAAGACCATAGTCCCCTGTGACCCTCTGGACTCCAGTGATGTTATATTAGAGGTGGTGTCAGGACGCACCACAGGAGGTCAGTCACACACAGGACATTCACACGAGTTTAGTGTAAAAGTGTGAAACAAGCTCACTCAGTTTTCTGTGTCGTCCAGGGGACATCTGCCAACAGTTCACCAGAGAAATGTTTGACATGTACCAGGGATACGCCCACCACAAGAACTGGGATTTTGAGCTGTTCAACTACACACCTTCAGATTATGGTAAACTGTCATTTCATACACATGTCAATGTTAATATATTAAAAACTATTTTAACTAAGGCCCACAACTTGTAAAATCTGTGCATAAATTAACTTTTCACTTTTGTTTTAAAAAAGAGGTAAAAATTGCAGTAAATTAATGTATTAATGAGAGATTTATCATTTTTGAGTAAACATACAGTCACCTTAGCTTCATTGCTCTACTTTGTCCATTGTAACTCACTAGACCGAGACACATCTAATGTACCTAGATAAACTAGAAATGATACACAGGAACACAGACACTGGTGCTTCTTATTAAAAATAATAATAAATGATATAATGATATTTCTTTTCATGGGATAGTTGAAAAGATCCTGCAGATCAGCCGATAAATGTACTGATATTGATGTTGACACTGATGTATTATCCAAGCCTAATAACCCATAACCTAATGTGAAGACGTCCCATCAGCCCTTTACATGTGATCTGATGGTGTGTTGTAGGCGGCCTGCACCATGCATCTGTGCGGATCGCTGGGGATAGTGTGTACAGACATCTGAAACATGAGGGCGGCACACACAGGGTGCAGAGGATCCCTGAGGTGGGCCTGTCCTCCAGGATGCAGAGGATCCACACAGGAACCATGACTGTCATCGTCCTGCCACAGCCTGTAGAGGTACACTCAGTCTAACACTTACAGGCCCAACAAGCACCTGTCCCTGTCAAAGGTACTGGGGGTGACAGTGGTTAAAGCAGAGGTTCCCTCACCAAGTTTTGTCATTGTGTCCTTTACAAACATTGCCTAGTATGAAAGTAGTGTGCACTGAGTGATTGGTGGTGGTTGGAGGGGCTGATGGTGCAGAATGACAGCCTTGCTTCTGTAGTGTGTCAAAAATATTGGAAATCTGATACTAAAAATAGTGTCAACATTAGAGCGTCAATTAGACCAGTGTTTCCCAAACTGTTTTTCTGGGGACCCATATTTTAAAAGTCACAAACCTTCACAGCCCAAGTCAATAGACATTATTCATAAATCACAAAGTAAAAGTGGATTTGAGCATTATTGAACATTAATGAGGATATTTTCCTGTTGACTGACTGATCATGTCTCTGAACAATTGGTATTACTCAAGTTTAAACAATAAAAACATTGAAGCAGCAATAAAAGGATCTAAGTCGAATATTTGGGCATTAAATGTAGAACATTTCCTTTTCTTTTCAACATTCAATTGAACCAGCAAACCAACCAACCAACAAAATAGTCAATAAAATAATTACAAAAAGATTAGAAATTATACAAAACATGTCTTAACATTTATAATGAGATAGGTGGGCCTGTCTGTGTATTTGTAGTGTGTTCCAGGCCGGGTGCAGGAGGAGAGCGCAACACGCACATCTGTATCAGAACTGTATATTTCAGACCTACAGGTAGATACAAGGTGACCCAAAACAAAAGGTCTTCACCTGATCTTCATCTGAGGGTCGCGACCTAGTCTTTGGAAAACAATGAATTAGACAATCTTCTCTACAAGTTCTGTTACAATGTACAGTGACTGAATAGTTAGAATTTCTGCAGACTGAGAGATGAATGTTCATGCTTTGTGCTGTGGCTGTGTTGCAGTTTGACGTGAGCATAGAGCAGAAGGACCTGCGCGTGGACACGTTCAGATCCAGAGGAGCAGGAGGACAGAGCGTCAACACCACCGACAGTGCAGTGAGGGTGGTGCATCTGCCCACAGGTAAGACCACACTGCACTGTGCTTCTGTGTGTGTTTGGGGGATTCTTTTAAAGGAGACATATTGTGCAAAAGTCTATGTTTAAGAGCTTTTAACCAGGTTTTAATTGTTTCCCTGTCATTAGTTTAGTCAGAGTTCACACGTCTTGTTGAAATACTGAAACCTTCACACTGTTTGCGTAGGTATTTCAGCCGAGTGTCAGCAGAGCCGCTCTCAGCTCCAGAACAGAGACACGGCCATGCGCGTGTTAAAGGCCCGACTGTACCAAAGCATCATGGGGAAAGAGGCGGAGCAGAGGCACACAGCCAGGAAGCAGCAGGTCAATAAGAGTTTTTAACCATGCTTTAACCTTGTTCTCTGGTCAAAAGATGTTGTAGTCGTGGTATTTAGTTTTGTAAGTGCTTGCGTCATTTCTCCTGTTTCTGATGTTCTCTACCTCTGAGAAAAGAAAAGAAAATATGAAATACCTATGTCAAGGTCACCGCTTGGTTCAAAAGGCAGGGTATGTCCAGATTTCTACAGACTTTGATATATTCTCTCACACCAAGTCTTTTTCATAACAATATTTTGAAGTAGGTTTGTCACGATAACAATTTTATAAAAGAATTAGAACTTCGCACACATCAATTACTTGAGATGGGTGCGTTGGAGGAGAGGGAGCAGCCCAAGAACATGGAGAAAAATTCCGCACACTGTTTTACTTGAAAATTGTGAGATTTATTAGGACAAACCTTTGCCTGATGAAGGGCTAGTGCCGAAACGCTGCACAGTTTGTCCTAATAAATCTCACAATTTGCAAGTAAGAAGGTGTGCGGGATTTTTCTCCACAATAACAAATTTTGAAATGTGATATAATGCTGAAGTAATTACCTAATTTGAAGGGTTTTACATGTTGACATGTGGCCTGCTTAGTTAATATTTAACATAATGAATCGGTAATTTTACACCTCTATTTTCTCACTTTAAAAGACATTTCATCATAATATCAAAGCAGAGCTTTTCTTTCACTGTTTCTCTTCTGGTGTTTTGTGCGCTCTCAGGTGGGCAGCCGCTCTCAGTCGGAGAGGATCCGCACGTACAACTTCAGCCAGGACAGAGTCACTGACCACAGGACGGGTTACACAGCCAGAGACATCAAAGTATGGATTTAACAGTCTGCTGTAGAATTATCCTCTAACTGTCAAAATGCAGATGTTTGACCTGGTTTATAGTTAATATCTCTGTAACTACTGGGCCTGTCCAGGTCCTCTCTTCTCTCTCGAGTTTAAACTAGATGTGTCATTACTCAAAAGTTACAACTGAAAGGATGTTGAGATATAAGGGTAACGTGGCAGATTTGTGGATCTGTCTTTAAAACGTGGGACCTATAAGCGATTAAAAGGGAAGCTATAGCACAGCCTCATCTCCTCCTACAGATGATCAGAAATGAATTTAATTTGACATTTAATTCATAAAACTGTGCACTGGTGTTCGATGAATATTTCTGTCAGCAATTAGGTTCACAACCTTGCCAAATAAATGTTTTGATTTTAAATGCGGCAACATTGAAACATTTACGAAGAAGGCAATTAGTTCTCACCTTGAAAGTGAAATACATATTAAAACTGTTTTTGTTTTTTTCTGACAGAGAAGACATTGAACATTGAAGTTCTTATTTCATATGGATATACCCAGTAATTACAGAGATAATATTGTGATGTTCTGTGTGAGACCAGTTGGTTTTGTGTGTTTCAGGAGTTCATGAGAGGAGGAGAAGAACTTGATGATCTGATCCTGAATGTTCTGGAACATTCTGAAACGGAGGCTCTGTTGGATTTAGTCGAACAAAGTCTCAAAGAAGCCACGTGTGGGAATAGTGCAGAAAAATAGAGCCTATGTCATTTATTTATATTTTTGGTGATGTATATATTACATAAAACCAATTAATGTTTGTAAAATAAAATACATCTAAATAAATCTAAGTTGTTTTGTTCTCTTGACCAACGGTAACACATCACCCCTGCCTAGACCATTACCTGCCCGTTACTTCCAACACCTACTTTCCTTGTTTACTAGGGTTATTATAAGTATCGGAAATCAGTTCCTAATCGATAATAAAACTAGTATTGTTAGTCATTCTCACCTTTTTGTTGAAAATCAAACACCTAAACAGGACATGATCACTCATATTGATCACATGCTCCTGAAAATGTGTAGTTTAAATCCATTTTGTATTTTTTTTTAGGTTTTCAGACAGTTTGAAAACATTTTGACCACGTTTATTATGTGTGGATTGTGTCATCGAGGTAACTGCTGAACATTACACCATAGAAATGCACGTAGAACACCCTCAGCGTTTTGTTGGAATCCTAAAACATTTTAATGTACACTTCTTATGTCCAAAAGCCAAAGATGTAAAAATACGAGATCATAGTTTCAGAGGAAAAATAAAGTCTTGGAGTAGAAGCCAAAATAGTCCACAAATGTTCTATAGGTTTATGTGTCCTGTTCAATCCTCATCGTCTCTCTGCCGTAGACTTCGAGATTTTCCGTTTTGAGTTTTCTTCTTCTTAAAGGTGACTGGGGCGCTGCCGGCACTGTCCCCTAAAGATGTGATCACACGCGTCTTGAATTTGTGCTTTGGCTCTGGAGGGATTTCTACAGGTATGCTCTCTTCTGCCACTTGGACCCGAGGCAGCTGCAAGTCCACGCTGGCACTACAACACAACAGAAAATAAGAACAAACTGATATGAGTGACAGGGACGACTGCTCATTTCAGATCAAATACAGGCTACTGTAAGTCTTCTTAGACCCAGTAGCATAAAACTCCCAGTACACGCTTTTCCAAAAGAAGGTAAAGATGTAAAACACTGAAAACCTGCAGTGTATTCCAGAAATCAAATCCTGGTTTTCATCTAATCTTCTAAAGCTCAATAGCAATAAGACCATCAATAAGTCCACCATCAACAAAACTCCCACTTTCTCCATTTCCATTGACAATTCTTCCATCTGTCTTTAGGACAGTTCTTTCTGGACAGTTTCTGGACAGTGCACTTTCAGTTTCAGAATCACATATTAACAATATCACCTCCTCCAATATCACCTCCACCTCTCTCCAGCTCTCTATCCCCTCTGCTCCTCCTCCTCTCTCCAGCTCTCTGTCCCCTTCACTCCTCTGCTCCTCCTCCTCTCTCTCAACTCTGCTTCTCCTCCTCTCTCCAGTTCTGTCCCCTCTGCTCCTCCTCTCTGTCTTCTCTGCTCCTCTTCCTCTCTCCTCCTCTCTGTCCCCTCTGCTCCTCTTCCTCACTCCTCCTCTCTGTCCCCTCTACTCCTCCTCCTCTCTCCAGTTCTGTCCCCTCAGCTCCTCCTCTCTGTCCCTTCTGCTCCTCCTCCTCTCTCCAATTCTGTCCCCTCTGCTCCTCCTCCTCTCTCCAGTTCTGTCCCCTCTACTCTTCCTCCTCTCTCCAGCTCTCTGTCCTTCTGCTCCTCCTCCTCTCTCCAGTTCTGTCCTCCCTCCTCCTCCTCTCTCCAGTTCTGTTGATTCACTCCCAATGTTCAAATCCAAACTCAAACCCCAATTATTTAATTTCGCCGACCCCCATTAATGTCCTGTTGTTTTAGAACCTGTCCTGTACGGTTTGATTGTTTTTAATTATGTGTTTTAATTGCCGTTTGTTCAGTATCCTTGAGTGCCCAGAAAGGCGCCTTTAAATAAAATGCATTATTATTAACATGAGCTTCAATGAACTAGTCGAAAAAAAACTGCATGTGCAAAAGTATAGTGACTTTTAAAATATGTCCTACACAGCTCAAATCTTAATGTATTCTACAAAAGTGTCCAGTCCAAAGCTGCCAGTGCGAAAAGTAGATGATTAGTAAAAAGTCATTTTTTGAAAGACAAGTCATTTATTTTGACCAGCCTAGTGTAGGTCTATAATCTATAAAAAATACAATATGTTATAGAGTTAAAATGTTAAAAGTCAGTTATTCAATCAAGTTGTGTCTGTCCCACCATCACTAGCAGAGCATGAGCACTTACTAAGGGTCTTTCTGCACTTTGATGCGCTCCCAGGTGCCATAGGGGTTGGGAGGTCTGAATCGTCCGGTGGGCGTCTCCTCTGCTTTCTCCTCCTCTGGTTTCTCCTCTGACACAGCTCCTCCTTCCTCCTGTCCGTGCTCCTCTTCACTCTCTTTAGGAGCCTCATCAGGAGAGTCAGACGTCTGCTCACAAAGATCAGCCTCTGCTTTCCTTTTCTGGAAGTACAAACGCACTTACTTAGTGTCTAACATTTAGCATTCTAAAGTGTTGCGTGACTCATGACAGATATTTACTAGAGGTCCCTACTGTCCCTAAAAAAAAAAGTAAACATGTCATATGTACATTAAGAAGGAGGTATTCTGCAAAATTGACTTTTTAGAGCAGGGGTGTCAAACATACGGCCCGGGGGCCGGATCCGGCCCTCCAAGACCTTTAATATGGCCCTCAGATGATTTTCTACTAAAATATTTAAATAATACCTTCTATTAAAATATTGGTATTTTTTGCGTCGCTTAGCATAGCAGCGTCTCCAGCGCCTCTGTGCGTGGACGCCTCCCACTAGAGCAGCACAAATAAAGACTTGCCTCTTTATTTTGTCCACAGCAGGCAATAAAATTGTTATTATGTAGCAAATACACGCCAATGCTTTCACAGGAAAACAGCGATACCTCCAATTATCAATACCGATGTTCCCTGTTAATACCACAGGCCGTCCTCATCCCAACTTATTACCAAGTTACCAAATACTGTTGGTGTAAAAGCACCCTTAAAGGATGATCGTTTTAACTGTTGAATGTGACACCCTCATCAGGAAAATGTCAAAAATGAGAAAAGTGGAGCCGAGTGCAGGATTTTCCAAGAAAAATTGACTTACTATTGCATTTTTAAAAAAGTTTCAGGTTGTTCATAATATTATAATATTTTGTAAAAGAAAGAGTTCATCAATTAAAAAAGATTTCTGTAATAGATTTGCATTTCTCTGCGCAAATATTTGAACTTATTGCTATTTTTGGGGGATATATGCCATGGGTTTTCTGATTCGGGGCCTTTGGGATTAAAGTAGGCTGGATACGACCCCCGGACCAAAATGAGTTTGAAACCCCTGGATTAGAGCTTCTACCATGTTCTACTGTAGTGTTGTTCAATCATCAAAAACATGCCTGAAGAGATTTTAGATGTCATCCATATATCTTTGGTAATCTAGTGATCTCTCCTGAACCCCCCTTATGGTTAGCTATACAAACCCATCTGAAGCTCAGCCCACAAGCTTACGTCACCCATGCTGCAGCACAACCATGTTTCATAAATATACAAAAGCATGTACAAAAACAATACACTACAACTTCACAAACCTGATAAGGCGTGCGCATGTGTGTATGTTAGTCAAATGACGATCTAAATATATTCTGTGTTACCAGTTCATACCCCCTCTTCAAATTAATCAACAATATTACGAGCCTACTACTTTTTGCTTACCCTGAATTGTATTTTGGGGACAGAGGACTTGTTGCTGTCTGCTGGGTTAGCTTCAGTCTCTGTAGATGTCTGCTCAGTCTTCTCCTCCTGACCTCCTGCCTCTGGACTGTGCACTGGGTTTGGGGGCTCCTCTTCACCCTCTCCCTTTTCACTGGACCTGGCTGCATCACTGGAGCTAGAATCTGCAGGCTTTTCCCAACTCGACTCTGAATAGAGTTGAAGAAAGTAGAATATGCATTATCGGAGGTGTTATGTTTGTAGAATGAGTACCAAGTGACTCTGACTGTACCTCCTGTCACTGTGTTGTAGTAATATGTGTAACCTTCTGGGCTCACAGCTTCTGTCCAAACACCTGCTGTAGGAGCCTAACAGAGGAAAAATAAGGATTAATACAAACCAACAAAGGCATTTGAAGTTGCTTTCAACAGGAATTAAGTGATTAAAGACTTAAGGTCAGGTCTGTGGAGAGGCAAGCACATCTTTTTCTAGGTCCTTTCTTAGCCATAAAATCCCCTGTAATTGATTACATGTAATATCTGATTTTTATTTCGAGTTTGTGCCAAGATAGAAACAATAATCATACATACTACATGCACACTATAAACAACAGAAAAGGACATTTCTCGAAAAGGAGTGGGAAGAAGAAAAACTCAATATAAACCCACCCCTGTTCATTACATTTATATACCATATTTTCCGGGCTATTGGGCGCCCTATACACGAGTCCACTCAGGTGTCCCAGCACGACTTCAGTAAACTACAAAGCCGCACCACCTGCAGCGCACACAAACACACACGAAGCAGACAGTGACTGCACAACGAAAAACACCCACAGACACACTCATCACTCCACGCCGACGAGGAACGGAACGGAGGAACGAACCGAAAAAGTGAGTGCAATGTGCCACTTCTGAACAACTGAACAACTGAGTCACCGTGAACGCCACAAACAAAGTCCCACTGACCCATCCAACTGTTGTGTTTCCTTTAAAGTCTGGTGCAGTTTATTTGTGAAAAAAGTTCGAAAACAAACCATGCCATAGACCATAGACACAGTGCGCCTTATAATCCAGAGCGCCTAGTAGCCCGGAAAATACGGTACACAGTATATACAGATACATTTAATGTTATACATTTCAACCATCTCCCAGAAAAAAAGTAAAAAAATAAATAAATAAAAATGACTACTGGACTGGACAGGCCATGTCTCATGTGAAGCTCAGAACCTCCAGAATTCCCACCCTGAGTTGTAGAGGCTGCACTAGCACTGACTCATGATGCTGCAGGTGCTGGGGTTTAGGGAGAGACCATTCACATCAGAGAGAGGCTTTTTAGGTTTAAACCAACTGGATTTCCGGACTGAAAATGGCAACACAAATGAGAGACTCATGTGAGGCTCATTCTGCTTTCTGATTGGATAATCATCTTGAGAACCATCACATCAAATTATGACATAAATAATAAATTGTCCATTATGTCCAGTGTTTTTGTAACTAAAAATAAATCAGCATTCCAACTGTTATCAATAAAAGCCAAATTTAAATAAGAACATGTCAAATTACAAGTCATGCTTATGGAATTTAAACTCTAAATGACCCACAGTTACATAAAGACCTAAAGTTCACAGAAATTTTGGACAAATGCATTCATTAGACTACTGAGTAATAAAAAAAACGTAAAATTCATCAGCCCTGTTTATACTAGAGCATTAAACTGACATACCTGTGCGCTCTCTGCTGTTGCTGTATAAGGCGTCACTCCTGGAATATCTTCTGGTTTGTCCCATCGAGACTCTGTCATCAACAGTAAGTGATTAACACATGTCTGCTGTGTTCACATTAGCTTTCAAATGTGAAACAGAGGTACTCCCTTACCACCAGTGGCTCTGTTGTAGTAGTACGTATACCCTTCGCTGGTCATCCCCTCCACCCACAGCGATGCTCCCGTGCGGGGTCTCGGCTGGGCAGGAGGCCTGGGATGTCCTCCTTTCTTCTGGGGCTTCTTCTGCATGGACTCCTGCCTGAGGGCCTGGGGCTGTTTCGGAGCCCGCACCGTTGGCACAGGTTGGTATGTTGAAGTTGTAGAAGTTGTTTCAGCAGCTGGGCCAAATGCTGGAAGAAAAAGACAAATATTAGAAATTAGGATTGCCATAATTACTGTATTTTCTGGGCTATTAGTCGCGCTCTTAAGCCTCCAATCGCATCAAAAAACGACTGCACGCTCCACAATCCAGAGCGCCCTATACACGAATCCACTCGGGTGTCCCAGCATGACTGCAGTAAACTACAAAAGCCACACCACCCGCAGAACACACAAACATACACGGAGCAGACAGCAACCGCGCAGCAAAATACATCCGCAAAACACACTCATCACTCCACGCCGACGAGGAACGGAGGAACGAATCGAAAAAGCGAGTGCAATGTGCCACTTCTAGACACAACTGAGTCACTGAGAACACACCGACAATCCGTTGGTCCCAGACAGCACCCTCCCTACACACCACAACTGAACAAAGCCCAGAGTCACCGTGAACGCCACAAACAAACAAAACCACTCACCCATCACACTGTTGGGTTTCCTTTATAGTCCGGTGTGGTTTATTTGTGAAAAAAGTTCAAAAATAGACCATTTAATGATGGTGCACCTTATAATCCAGATCGCCTAATAGTCTGGAAAATACAGTACTGTATAGAAAAAATAATACTAATCGAATCCAACACTAGAATTGAAATTAGATACTCATTTCGATACTAAAAAGTCACATTCACAGGACAGAAATGTGAATATTTTTAGAATGATCTTGAGCTATATCAGAAAAAGTATAAGACCACATATACTAGTATACACCCATGGACCAGTATGGAACCTACCTGGACCACTGAGGGATTACAGAGTATCAGAATCGGTCTATTCCTCAATAATGAAAGTTGGAAATTTTTGGAGTTTTTGAAACATTTGTATCGTTTGTAACACTAATGGCTATAGGCTGACACAGACCTGCCTCCCGCTCCATCCGTTTCAGATCTTCCTCATAAGCTTTCATCGCAGCCTCCTCCATGGCAGCGAACTGTTTAGACGCCTTCTCCTCCTGCTTGGCTTTCTGTATACTTTTCTTTTTAATCTGAAAAAATAAACAAAACACATTCAGTGGTTCATAAACGTTTCTTCTACACTACAGACAGACTTTTGAATCCACAAGGGTCATAATTCAAATATAGCTCAGAATAATACAACTCTCAATCTATGGGTTCAGAATGATGAAAAATTAAGACTGTTGTCATAGCGATCAACAGTTTTACGACAAAATATCAAACATGTTTGATGGTGATAAATCCTCAAAATGTTGCCTATATCATGAAGCTTAAACTCAGAAATTAATGCAAATCGAGTAAAAACTGAATCTGAAGGGGGAAAAGTACATTAACTAAAACTTTGCATGATACTAGTATATGCAGACTTTGTAAAAAGAAACAAAATGGTAAATATTAGGGCTGCATGAAAAGAGGAAAAAGTAGTAGAAAGTACTTTTAACTCTTGAGTAATTTGTTAGAACACTACTTCATAACAAAGGAGAAATTCAATTTGTCAACTGAACAAAAGGTTATTTTGTTCGAAAATGTGTCACAGCTTTCTCCTCTGCCATGGATTATAAGGGGAGACCGGGGCAGTGGATCAGAAAAGTTATTTTTCAGCCTGTAACACAGGCTAATGTTAGCATGGTTTCTCTCTTATTATAAGTAAGTAATGCTGTGTGTTGTCCATAAAAAATTGCATTACTAAGTTTCAAATAACTGCTTCAGGTCCTTACTGACAAGCATTTAAATGGGAAAATGTTTGGATTCCCCCTGCCCCTGTACCGGGGTGAATCAGTACATGGGGTACAGTGGATCAGTTCGGGGCAAAATGGAACAGACAGAGTTGAGGCATAATAAAACAGACAAAGTTAGATTTAATCACCAATAACATTTATTTGAATACAGTAAATTTAATAAATGCTTATTTTTAAACCTGGAAAATTAATGCAAACATGTGCCAAAACTGTCCCAAATGGCACAGATTAGGTGTCTGTCTGAACTTTTTTCATATAAAGATGCATAACTTTACTCCAGTTTGCTTAATACATAAAAAAATTTGTACACATATTGACCACATGTGGTTCTTGTGAAATGTTGTGTTTTTGGGCTTACTTACATAGGTTTTCACAGTGATCTCACAGTGAATATTAGAATTTTGTTATGTCCTTCCAAAAAAAATTGTGTTTCAATTTCAATTTCTTGTACTCAGTATTACCCAAAATTTCACCACCACAGTAATCGACAAGATCTTACCTTTTATATGACACCTTGTTTGGCCATGTAGCCCATGTATTTGCAGTTTAATACTTTAAAATATCATACATTGGTAATTTCGAGAATAAGGCCTTGGGGCTTAAGAGGTTTTAAACTATCAGGCCTTAATGTAAAATGAAAAACCTAATAAAATAACATTTTAGAATCCTGAATGAATAGACAATTTATCTGATCTGTCATTATATTAGAGTCAACATAAAGTTAAAAAACGGAGTGGGGCACAGTGAATCACAAGCAAGAGTGACCCACTACGCCGAAATGAACTCTTTTTAGATCAGATGACCTTCTTACCAAATGACCAACTGTTGCATAGAAACTACATGTGCTTCACTTTCATCAAGGTCGCATGCTCGTGACAACACCTGAATTACAAGTTATTCCTGGATGAGCTCTACATAAAAGCAAATATCAAACTACCTCAATATTTTACTTCTGATGCTGAAAAACATAATTTCACTCACCTTTTGCCTGAATCATTTCCCCAAACATTCTATTACTGCCACCACCAAGGAATTCCCTTTGCATAAAATAAAAATATAACCACTGATTCACTGTGCACCGGTCTCCCCTTCCTGGACAACTGAGGGATTTTACAAACACTACTTTGTTCATGTACTTGAGTAACATTATTTTTGAAGTAGCGTCACTCTTATTTTAGTGCACATTTTGGCTACTCTTCCACCGCTGATGATGTGAGGTCATTAGTTTCGTAGTTTTACGCAGAGATAGCATGAATGGTATTACAAAAACAACAGACATAAAATATAAATACCTCTGAAATTTTAGCTGCAACATTTTCCTTGTGGTTCTTCCCTCTTTCGTGGAAATCGATACTCTGTGAACCAAAAGCTTAGGTCAGCACCACACAATGATCAGTTTGTATAAGATATATTTTATTTTAGAGTACTCACGGGTTTATTGTCCGCGATCCAGCACTTACAATACTGACAGAATTTCCTCGGTTGTGATTTCCAGTAATCAGCCCTGAAAGAAAATAAGAAAATAGTGAAGTAGATGAGCATGTATTAAACAATTAACATACAATAATCATGAAGACTTCTCCTATATCTTATAAACTACGTGCAAATTGTTATTACATTGTGTTTTCTGTCGTTGAAAGGGGCGGAAATAAGAAATAGATCAACTAAAACCCCCAAAACGCCACTTGGAGCATTTCAGAACCGCACGACAACAATGGCCACTAGTAATGACGTCACAGTTACGCGACCAGTAACATGCGTGAGTTTTTTTTTTTTTTTTTTTTTTTTTTTTAAGATCATTATTAATTAAATTGTTTCATAATGAGTGATTTTCAAAAACATTACGCTAAATAAAAAAAAATAATAATATAGTTGAAGCTGAAAAAAGATAGATTACAAAGACAAACTTGATCGGAGAGGGAAGGCTTGTGTACATTTGTGATGGTTTGGCGACACCATGTGGAAAATTGACGTTACAATTTAAAATTTAATTGAATCATTTTAAATTTAACTGAATCGCTTTAAATTTAATTGAAACATTTTTATTACGCATTCGTTGAAAAATTATTTACTCAGGACAATACTTCAACTGTGTAATCCCATGTGGGCCCATTGTATTGTTTCTGGGAAAAAAATAAAAATAAAAATAAATAGATAAGATAAGATATGCCTTTATTAGTCCCACAGTGGGGAAATTCCAGTGTTGCAACACGCAATTTCAGAACAGCAGGAAAAGGTAACACAGATAATAAATAATAGCTTAAAAATAATTTAAAAATAGACTTAAAATAATTGCACATGGATATAATTGACTGGCACATGTTCAGTGTTAACAGTGTTTGTTGTAAAGTCTGACAGCAGCAGGAAGGAAAGACCTGCGAAACCTCTCCTTCACACAGCGAGGGTGAATCAGTCTGTCACTGAAGCTGCTCTCCAGAGCAGACAGAACGTCCTGCAGGGGGTGAGACTCATGGCCCAGCATAGAGGTGACCTTAGTCAGGACCCTCCTGTCCCCCACCTCCTGCACTGAGTCCAGACGACAGCCCAGGACAGAGCTGGACTTCTTGATGACCTTGTCCAGCTTCTTCCTCTCCCTCTCTGTGATGCTGCTGCTCCAGCAGACCACACCGTACAGGATGGCTGATGCCACCACAGAGTCATTGCGTTCTCATAATAAGAACGCAAACTGAGGTAAGTCATGGATATTAAGCAGTGTTGGGGAGTAACAGATTACATGTACCAGAGTTACGTAATCAGAGTACAAATTATGAGAGACTGTATTCAGTTACAGTTACTGTTTCAATGAGTGGTAATTGGATTACAGTTACTTGGTTGAAATGAATGGATTACACAGAGGTATTTTCTTTTTTTCACATTTTTATTCTTATTCTTATTATTATTTTTTTTTTTTTCAGTAATTCCACTCATTGCTGGACACTAAACCAGGTCTAAACCAAAACTAAACCAGATCTAAACCAGGTCTAAACCAGGTCTAAACCAGGACTAAACCAGGACTAAACTAGGTCTTAAACCAGGTCTAAACCAGGTCCAAACCAGGACTAAACTAGGTCTAAAACCAGGTCTAAACCAGGTCCAAACCAGGTCCAAACTAGGACTAAACTAGGTCTAAACCAGGTCCAAACCAGGTCCAAATCAGGTCCAAATCAGGTCTAAACCAGGTCGAAAACCAGGTCGAAAACCAGGTCTAAAACCAGGTCTAAACCAGATCTAAACCAGGTCTAAACCAGGTCCAAACCAGATCTAAACCAGGTCTAAACCAAGACTAAACCAGGACTAAAGCCAGGTCTAAACTATGTCTAAAACAGGATTTAACAGGACTAAACCATACTGCGTGGACGTGTCTCCTCCTCTTCTATTAATAATATTTTTAATTTGGTTCAGTAAAGTCTGGGCTTTTTATTTTCTTTTAGCAGATAAAACATCTTATGTTACGATATCCTGGTCTTTGTTTCTCTACAGCACTGAAAAAAAGGTCTGAGAGGGGTTGCTCAAATTGCAAAAACAAATTTGACAACAATAACATCACTTTTTTACGTTTCTCTGTCAAGCATGTTTAAATCTTACAAAGGTCACTTGATTGTGGCCGATGTTAGACCTGCAGGTTTTAATCAGGTTGAGGAAACATGACTTTATTATAATCTCTGGAATTCTCCTCCCCAAAACTTTTGGAGGGAAAATTCAAATGTAACAGGACACAGGACAGTTCCAGGAGCAGAGGACACACAGTGTGGAGCAGGAGGATTATGAGAGCTGATCTGGAGGTAAGACTTTTTAAAGATTGTATTATGTGCTTCTCCGGCCTAGAATGATGTCATTGTTAAAACATATTTGTGGTGTTTTATTTGAAATTAGAGTTAATGTAAGGACTCCTTGAAACAAATTGTCTTTGACTGTCCATCTACAAGAGTGTGACAGTTGTACTCAGATTTGAATGTGTTTGTTCCAGAGTCGTCTACAAACAAAGAGTGACGTCCAGAGCTCTGCTGGAGCTGTGGGGAAGTTCATGAATGTTACAGCTGATGTTTCAGAAAAAAGGAAGAAGTTTGAGAACCAACAAAACACAGAGCACAGATGAACAAAGTAAGTAAACCAACTAAAATTATTTTAAAATTTTTCAAAATTAACTTCCTATTGAAACAGTTATGGTGTTTCTACAGGGTGATGTGGCACTTAGGAGACTTTATACCAGATGCCCTCCCTGTTACTGTGTTTAGAGGAAGAAAAGCAGCACACGGTAAGTTTTGTTTCTGCAGATACACTTCTAATGTTCTTGTGATTCTGTTCTGGTCCGTTATTGTAGTAATAATTGCTATAAGTGTATTTAAACATGTAGAACAGAGTAGATCATCAGAATGTGATCATCATGTGTTCTTCTGTGTCCACAGGCAGAGACCAGAGCTTCTTCACTGGAATAAATCTTCACACTGTCCAGCTCCAAACTGTGTGTCTCTGTCCCTGTGCTCTGTGTGTGTTTGATTCTGTTTAAGACAATACAGATCTGTAGAAAACTAAAGAATGTTTTTGTATTCTTTTACAGAATTAGATCAATTAAATTAAATTATACATACTTATACATTTCATGATAAGGTAACATGAGATAAATATGCATATTCAGCATGATTTGTTCAAACTTCATCAACATGAAAAAGTGATGTTCATGTTCTGAGATAAATATGTGTAGAGGGGTTCGAAAAAGGTTTCAAAGCCTAAACATAATTTTATTGCGTGCAACCGCTTTCCATAACTTTTTTACGCAAATCCAGCAACCTTTTTTTTTCAGTGAGCAAATCAAGTAATCCAAAGTATTCAGATTATGTTACTCACTTTAAGTAATTTAATGGATTATGTTACAAACTACATTTTGGGGTATATAATCTGTAAGGGAATACATTTTAAAAGTAACACTCCCAACACTGATATTAAGAAGGCTATAGTTGTACTGAGTCTTAGTGTTGGCCCGATGCTGGGGTGACCAGAATTTCAAAATTAAAATACTACTCGCACATCCATGGTTTGGGTTGGTTGGTAATAACAGAATTAATTGTGAAGTGATGTAGTCCTGCATCACTCAAACAGTGAGAACTACATTCATACGTACTCCATACAACTGTGCAACAACTCAACCCTTATTATGGAACAGATAACTCTATGCCCTGTCAATAATCATATCATTACTGCACTGTCTTCCTCTGACCTCTGTGATTTTATATTTTATTACTTATCTTTCTATTTTCTATTTTGACTTGTATATTCATTTATATAATTATGTCTTATTTGACACCTGTCTCTTGTTTTTCTTTGCTACTTAGTTAGACTTTATTATTACCATTTATAAATCTCTTTACTCTTTATTACATTATATTGTGATGTGTGAGGTCCTGTGTGCAAATAATTTCCCTTGTGGGTCAATAAAATGTTGTTTAAATCCAAGTCTAAGAGTGTGTATTAATTAAGTAATATTGTTCTGCGCTCGGCACGAATGTGAGTGACTATAGTTACATTTTCTTTGTGTTTTGTCAAAATCACGTACAGAGGATCATTCTATCATAAAACAGTTTGCAGTTGATGCTGAGACAGACTGCATTATGTTTCTTCTATTTTGAGACAGATAATGCCTTGTTTGTGATTTCAAAAGGCTCGTACTGGACAGAGCAGGTAACAAATGGCGACCTTTTACACCACCTCAGCCACATAAACCTGGAGTGTCACCCCCACAGTGAGTGTAATTAAAGTATATACATTCAACTTTACACCAGAGGTCAGTTTCATACAGAAACATTTACATTTTGAAAATGTAATGGGTAAATGTCATGAAGAATTGTAGTTTGGGGGGGAGTGGTTACTGTACTGTAGAATCTCTGCTCTCCCAGACCTTCCTCCAGGTACTGTTGGCACGAGCACCAGATCCCACCAGCTGCTCTTCCTCCTCTGCTGCAGTGGGCATGGGTGTTGTTTGTGCCTCACGCTGGAGAAGAGAGATGATCTTCTGGCAGCTGAGGGCAGAGCGTAGGAAGGACTGAAGGCTGTCGTTTCTATACCGCTCAGCTATCACCGCTCCTGCAGTCTCCTCTATCTGCTGGCTCTGGTGTAGCCCACATCTCCTGGTATTTCCCAAACTGGAGGATGTACTCTCCCAGCACCTCAGATGGGTCAGAGGCATGTCCTCCTGTCACAGTCTCTTCCTTCACAGGGGCTCTGCGCTTCCTCAGGGACAGATCGTCCTTGATCCTCTGGGTCTCCTCAGAAGGCTCCTGCCACAGGAAATAAAATGAAGTCAAATAAACAACGTTTTTCATTTTCTCTCCAACGACAAACTAATGTGTTTAGAAACAGTACATTTATAGCCCTCACTTATACTACATGTATGTACATCACTACTTTAGTATTCATTTCACTGTTACTCTATTAGTTTGATTGTGTACTTACAAGGCCAAGCTTTTAGTATTGGCACCGCCAACGCATTTGCAGACAGAATTTTTAAATGACTAAAACATATTAGGTCTCTTTTCATAAAACTCACAGAATATCAAATGTGAGTAGTTCATTCGATTTTAGGTAACACAGAAAAGTACTACAGGACTAACTAATGAGCAGATTGGTCAAAAATAGGGACACCTGGGACATTTCTTGTATAAAACTGGGACAAATCACTGGTTTTGTATCATTCTAATGGGTCAGGGGACACAGGCTCAAAACTGTCTCGGACAATAGGGACATTTGATCACACTCCCCTATGCAAACCATGGACCATACAATGCTAATAGAAAAATGAATGTGTCTGTATAATTTTTATAGGCCTTGTTTTTCCCGTGTTTATTATGCGGTCCCATATGGTCTAGCGGTTAGGATTCCTGGTTTTCACCCAGGCGGCCCGGGTTCGACTCCCGGTATGGGAACGTTACTTTTCCTCTAGTGAACTTGATTTGATACTGCCAACACTCACTTTCAGCATTATCATCATTATTATTATTTGAACTATTTATTTTTGATAACCTTGAAAACTTGATAAAAGCAAGAGCGTTCCCATATTGCGTCATCAGTGAGAGACACTACGCATGAGCCGTGCGACAGACAGAGCGCTTGACTGACTGACCGGGGTAAATCCTGAGCCGCTTTGCCGCTGTCTGCACCGGTGATCCGAGGTTCGACCTGACCCACCGCGGTGCCAGAGCTCCGGAGCTGCCCATGAACAGCAGCACCATGGCCGCGTCCTCACACCGGATCACGCTCGGGCCGTTGGTCGCCGCCATTGACCAGGGCACCAGCTCCACACGGTTTTTGGTAAGGCTAAAGAGAAGCATGACAGGACATGGGCGGGGGTCTGACTGATCAGGGGCAGATCAGTGTACTTATTAGGGTGACCACACGTCCCCTTTACCCTGTGCAATCCCAGGTTTGAGCTCCGTGTCCTTTATCCCAGCAGATTTATCCAAAACCAGTGATTTGTCCCAGTTGTATTCAAGAAATGTCCCAGGTGTCCCTGTTTTTGACACATCTGATTCCTACCAACAGTAAAGAGAAACCTAAATCGTTTCTTTAGGTAAAATACAGAAAAGCTGCTTAAAACTGACCAAAACACTAATCAATTGTGACTATACTGACTCACATTAGTCTTGAGTAAATTATGAATGGGCAGTGTTGGGAAGGTGACTTTTAAAATGTATTCCCCTACAGATTACAGATTACATACCCCAAAATGTAGTTTGTAACGTAATCCATTAAATTACTTAAAGTGAGTAACGTAATCTGAATACTTTGGATTACTTGGTTTGTTTTAGAGAAGCAAAGACGAGGATATCGTAACATAAGATGTTTTGTCTGCTAAAAGAAAATAAAAAGGCCAGTCTTTACTTAACCAAATTAAAAATATTATTGATAGAAGACGAGGAGACACAGTTTTAGTCCTGGTTTTAGTCCTTGTTTTAGTCCTGGTTTTAGTCCTTGTTTTAGTCCTGGTTTTAGTCCTGGTTTAGTCCTATTTTAGTCCTGGTTTTAGTCCTATTTTAGTCCTGGTTTAGTCCTGGTTTAGTCCTGGTTTTAGTCCTATTTTAGACCTGGTTTTAGTCCTGGTTTTAGTCCTGGTTTCAGTCCTATTTCAGTCCTATTTTAGTCCTGGTTTAGACCTGGTTTAGTGTCCAGCAATGAGTGGAATCACCAAAAAAAAAAAAAAAAAAAAAAAAAAAAAAAGGGATTTAGTCCAAAATGTGAAAACAGGAAAATACCACCATGTAATCCATTTATTTCAGCAAAGTAACTGTAATCCAATTACCACTCACTGAAACAGTAACTGTAACTGAATACAGTTACTCATAATTTGTACTCTGATTACGTAACTCTGGTACATGTAATCTGTTACTCCCCAACACTGTGAATGGTCCGAGTACATAACGATTTTTGCTTAATTACACACTCGTTTCATAATTGCATTATTACCAACCAACCCAAACCAGGCATGTCCCAGTTTTTGACTTTGAAAATCTGGTCACCCTTAGTGTACTTACTGTTTGTGCAATGTGTGGTCACTTTTGTGGAGTGCTAGACCATCTAATTATTTGCTTATAGTGTTTTATTTATTTATTTATTTATTGCATGCAGTGACGTAAAGCAGACTTGAATCCTTTAACTGTAACAACATACAAATTATGGTTCGAAACGCTAATTCTACATTCACAAAACAGCCCCCACAGCGGAGTGTTTAAGCCTCGTCTTAAGACCCACTTTTATTCTGTGGCTTTTAACACGTGAGTTGTGTGGTTTTGCTTTGATTATTGATTTGGCTGGTTATATTGTTTTAAGACTGGCACTAGCAATACACCTCTATGTTGTCTTTGTGTTCTGATCTCTCTGCAGCACTTTGGAAACTGCTTTGTTTGTAAAATGTGGATTTGGACAAAACATCAATGTTTTTTAAGGGTAGCGACATTGTGATTATTTGTAGGCTACCCTTGTTTGAGAGATTGCTCTAGACGTTTTGGTCTTTGGTTTTAATTGTAGATTTATACTCAATATTAACATTTGTATATCTCCAAAATAACAATAATGAATGACGTTGGCGATATGCACGGTTCATGTACATTTAGAGTAGTACAATACATTTCAAGTAGTACAATTAAAGTCATCCACCAGAAATCCACCTGTCACTCATCAGAGAATGACAGAGGCCAATACTTTCAGTGACATCACCCTGGGGATGTTCTACATGTAACTCAATGGTGGAATGTTCAGCAGTTTCAATGGTGACACAATGCGAACACTGACAAAATGTTTTAAGGTCGTCTGAAAAGCAGCAAAAATACAAAATGGATTTAAACACACAAACACTGCTGTTGGATTTTCAAGTGACTAAAGGGCGAAGTATAGTTCTGTGAAGACTCAACGCACTCTGCAGCCATCGCCTTGTTGCCATTGTTTTTGATTTATGGATCTACATCGAGGTCACTTTAAGAGTCTAGGATTTAAACCTGGCGTTTGTGTAAAGTTTAACATAAACCATCTCGAATGATTTGACGCTGGAACGTAAATTGGTCTTAACTGAAAAAGTGTTGGTTAATGCTTTAGCTTTTGATTGTAATTTTTATGTGTGAGAGACTTGTTTACGAGCACAAATCATCTCATCTGCTGTAGTTCAAACTAAAGCCCCCCTTTCAGATGAGATTGTGTTCAAATAAAACTCAGAATAAAGTCTAATAGAGCTTATGACAGAGTAGTGCCTACAGAAGTAAATTGTTGAGGAACAGTGTGTGTTTGTGCGTGGAGCTTAGAGCTGAATGGTTTGGGAAACACAGACTCCCTCCTCAAATAAAGGCCTAATGTAATTTTTTGCAGTTTTTTTTTTTTTTTTATGTGAATCAGAGCTTTGTGAGAACTTCCACCACTGGTACAAATTTCAATTTCCTCAGTTGCACGGTTCATGACATATTTGTGAATAATATTGTTCTATGTCAAGAGCGTGACATGCGCTGTTATATAAACACACTCCTGAAATACATAATGGTCTTTAAGGCTATGTTGAGACTGCAGGGCTTAATGCTCAATTAGGATTTTTTTTTGTGAAATCCGATGTTTTTGCGAGGTCATTCACATTCCAAGTTAAATGTGACTTGTATGTGATCTCCTGTGTGAACATTAAACGGCCCAAAAGTGTCCCGCATGTGCACTGGAGACACAACGACATCAACCGCAGTGAGCGTGCTCTGTGTTTACAGAAGTTGTCCAAACATGGACGCAGCATTGAGCACCTGGAGATTTTAAAGTTCCTCTCGTACCGGAGCCAGAACATGAACAACTTACTTGTTTTAAGGAGGAGATTGAGAAGGAGAAGGACGAGGTTTTTGGCCCTGGCGTTTTGTGGGACAGCGGCAGCGACGTCCGTTGAAAGGAACATGTGGATGTGGAGACGGAGCCAAGAGTGGTGAGTGGTGATGTGCTTCACTTCAGTGACACGGAGTTCATTAACAATTTTCATATGATGATAAGAACGTTTGTGTACATTTGTGAGAGCCTACTTGTGCCACTCTCGCAGGAGGAAATACATCTTTTGCGGCTTATTTCCGTGACCAAACGCTTCGGGCTGTATTGGCTTGCAACCTCTTTGGGATAGTCAAGTCCACCGTGTGATAACATGTAGGTGGCTGAATGCGCTTTGGCCGTTCAGACTGAAGTCACATGTCAAAAGATCAGATATGTATCGGTTTTAGGAGCACATATCCAAGTGGCCTGGGTCACATTTGAAAAAATCAGATCTGTGTGGTTCAGACTGTCATTAAAAGATCAGATACAGGTCACATAGGGGCCAAAAAATCGGATTTGGGTCACTTCAGGCTGCAGTGTGTGTACGTAACCTTAATATCACATGTTCTATAGAGAATCTGGACGAAGATCTGTTTAAAATGTCTCTGTCACAAGGCCATGATCAGAAAATGATTCATCGTTTTAAAGTCATTTTTGGTTTTCTGTTAGATTAGGGTTTTCAAAATCAAAAACTGGGACACCCCTGGTTTAGAGCGGCTGGTAATATTAAAATTGTGAAACGAGTTTGTAATTAAGGAAAATTGCTCTGCACTCAGCCCATTCAGGACTTATTCACAACTAATATATGAGTCAGTACTGTCATATTTTCTTAGTGTTTTGGTAATTTTTAAACAGCTTTTCTGTATTTTACTTAAACAAATAACAATTTGTCTCTCGTTACTGTTTGCAGGGATCAGATTGGTCCAAAATAGGGACACGTGCGACATTTCTTGTATGAAACTGGAACAAATCACTGGTTTTGTATAAATCTGCCCTATGCTAGACAACTGATGTAAGTGTTAGTGTATCATTTCTTATCTCATATTATGTTTTAGTATGAAAACATGATTATATTCTACAGTTTTCAATATTTAAAAAAATGAAAAAGATGACATAAGCCATTATTTTAGTAAGTTGTTGCAGTTGTGGTTAGATTTACATTCATGTTTTAACATTAAGATTCTGTTCAACGTTTGTATTTTAAACACATCCAGAAGAAATGACAAAAAGACTGAAATCTGACCTGACAAACGAATACAAGAATCACATTTCAGAACATGTTTGTGCAGATCTAAAGTACAGGGTTAGCAGTTTTCAAGGAGAATAAAACAGGAAATTATGGTACATCAAAATTGCAGCCTTTTTAATTTCAGTTGTGTTTAGTTTTGCAGCCTTAACAGAGCTGTGTTTAACTTAAAATCAGTGACTTTTTGAGTATCGATACCTGCTGAAATGAGTATCTAATTTGGATATTACAGATTTTTGTATTGATTAGTGTCTGATTTTTGATGCCTTTAAACCTGCTTCCTCCTGTGATATTAGGAGCTGTTTATTTCCACTCCATGGAACTTTGTCAAGTGGCGTTTGAATGCAACTTTTCTTGTCTTGGACTCTCACATATTTAGAGCATTAGTGTTTGGGTGTGACTCGTTGGTGTAAACGGTCAAAATTATAACTCACGAAGAGTGTTTTTTATTATCATCATGGTAGTGGAATCGGTATTGAGCACCGAGCAGAAATCCAGTTTAAAATCTTAGTATCGCAACAACACTACCATCATAACATTTGAGATTTGTTTCATAATTGTCACCTAGCAACCATAATGTTTACAAGGACCAAAACTTGTCTCATGATTAGACAAGTAAAAATAAATTATATCACTATTATTTGGTTATATCAGGAGTGTCAAAATCGGGGGCCATCAGAAAACTCATGGCATATAAACCCCCAAAATAGCAATAAGTTCAAATATTTCTTTTACAAAATATTATAATATAATGAACAACCTGAAACTTTAAGAAAAATGCAACTTCAACACAATGTTTTAACATGAACTTGTATGTAAATAGGAATAAGTCAAATTTTTCTTGGAAAATCCTGCACTCGGCTCCACTTTTCTCATGTTGGACATTTTTCTGATGAGGGTGTCACGGTCAACAGTCAAAACGATCGTCCTTTAAGAGCGTTTGGAAAGAGACAAGTCTTCATTTGTGCTGCTCTGACTCTCACAGAGGCGCTGGAGACGCTGCTATGATAAGCACCTCAGAAAATTAACAATATTTTAATAGAAAATATAATTCAAATATTTTAGTAGAAAATCACCCGAGGGCCAGATTAAAGGTCTTGGAGGGCCGAATCTGGCCTCCGGGCCGTATGTTTGACACCCCTGGGTTATATGAAGGTTTAAACTAAGGCTGCGCAATTAATTGAATTCTGATTGCGATTTCGATTTGTGTGTCAAACGATCTCCAAACTCATATGGTTGAGTTGAAATGATTTAAAGCTTAAAGTTTATTTTGTTTATATATATATTTTAGTTTATATATAATTTATTTTGGATACATTTATGTTTTCTATGCCTTATTTCCTGCTCACAGTATAGTAAAATTAAGGTAAGGTTCATATTTGTAGCCGATATTTATTTGCAATTTGAAAGTTTTGTGCAAATTATCAATAACAAAGTGTTTTTTTGAGAGAGAGAATTGCTGAATAAATGCATTGTGTCACTAAAAAATAATCGTTTGAATAATCGTGATTTTTATATCGACCAAAATATTCGCGATAATGATTTTTTCCATGATCAAGCAGCCCTAGTTTAAACTGTTAGAAAAAATGCTTTCATCGTGTGTAAAATATCTGTAGGTACTGTAGACTGCTGTACTGTTTTACAACTCAATGCTACTTCTTGTATTTTTGTACTTTTCTTTTCAACTTCTCCCAATAAATTGTCACTTAACTGATGTAAAACTATGATAAATATTGACTACAGTTAGTATCTCACTCTTCAAACCAAGTCAGAATTAGAAAAACCTGTCATGTGGACTTTCCTAAACCGAGCCTTTCATTGGGCCATGGTTGGTGCAAGAGATGGAACGAGACACAGTTTTCACGAGACGAGTCTGGGTCCACGAGAACAAGAGACAAGACGAGATTTGTACATAATTTGTGGTAAATAGTGCAGTCCATTTCACAGTTTTGGCTTCAGTATTTTTATCTATTTCATGGAATACTTTAGCGGTCAGTGTACTATGGCTTCTTTTTTTGTCCAAGCCAAAGGTAAATTTGTGCGAAAAAAATCTCACAAGTTCATTTTTCTCATGTGTGCACGATCTTGTGGTACGAGATCTTGTCCCATCTGTAGTTGGTGCTGGGATATTTATAAGTGTGATAAAGTGCTAAAGTCCTAGGTGAGGTTTGTGTTGTGAACAGCTGATGTGACTTGAGTTACAATTGTGACGCTCTAGTCGAGATGTTTCACAGTAGACAGCTGTCTGTACCCAGATAAGACCGTTTCTCCATGGCAACCAGACGCAACACTTCACATTTAGGGACGTATAATATGAGAAATAATGACTGTGTTTGAAAACTATTGCAACCACTCAACTTTATGTAACAGATAATACTCCCTACAACTGTACAACTCACCTTTATGTAACAGATAATACTCCCTACAACTGTACAACTCACTTTTATGTAACAGATAATACTCCCTACAACTGTACAACCAGTCACCTTTATGTAACAGATAATACTCCCTACAACCTTTATGTAACTGATAATACTCCCTACAACTGTACAACTCACCCTTATGTAACTGATAATACTCCCTACAACTGTACAATTCACCTTTATGTAACTGATAATGCTCCCTACAACTGTACAACTCACCTTTATGTAACTGATAATACTCCCTACAACTGTACAACAAGTCACCCTTATGTAACAGATAATACTCCCTACAACTCATCCTTATGTAAAAAGATAATACTCCCTACAACTGTACAACAACTCACTCTTATGCAACAGGTAATACTCCCTACAAGTGTACAACAGCTCACCCTTATGTAACGGATAATACTCCCTACAACTGTACAACAACTCACCCTTATGGAACAGATAATACTCCCTACAACTGTACAACAACTCACCCTTATGTAACAGATAATACTCCCTACAACTGTACAACAACTCACCCTTATGTAACAGATAATACTCCCTACAACTGTACAACAACTCACCCTTATGGAACAGATAATACTCCCTACAAGTGTACAACAGCTCACGCTTATGTAACAGATAATACTCCCTACAACTGTGCAACAACTCACCCTTATGGAACAGATGATACTCCCTACAACTGTATGATGCTAGCTGTGGGCATGCTCTGTCTGAAGCTTTGTTAAGGTTATAATCTGCTTTTTATTTTAATACAATCTGACCATAAAGAACTGATTTTAACTGGAACTACAACAGGTGAACTCATTTGTGCTGTTAAACAAGTCTTTTTTTTTTGTTTGTTACTTTCACCTTTTTGCTGAAAATCAAAAACCTGTGGAACTGCTCAAGTCTTCTGCCGTTGACCCGTGTGATGTTGGTCATATGTTTGTTACATTCACGCTGCTTTCTTTATTTTTTCTAGGTATTCAATTCAACAACGTCAGAGCTGCTCAGCCATCATCAGGTTGAAATCAAACAGAGCTTCCCCAAAGAAGGGTACGTTCCTCCTGTTTTACTGAAAATAAAAAACACACATTGTAAAAAATACGAATAAAGCAATATTTATTTGATATTTCAGATGGGTGGAGGAAGACCCCAAAGAAATCCTGCAGTCGGTGTACGAGTGTATGGAGCGCACGTGTGAAAAACTCACCCAGCTCAATATTGACATCTCAAATATTAAAGGTATAAAAGCCAGAGAAAATGTTTTATTAAAGATTACATATTATGCAAACTTTTTTTTTTTTTAGCTTTCTACACGATTATAACATTTTTCTCTTATCAAAAACGTACTGAAAAGATTTTAGATTTTTAGCGACCTCTCACTATTTTATATTTAGCTGTAAGATTCTGTACAAGGCTCCGCCCACAAGTCTACATCACCCACGCTCCTACACGACAATTCTCCATAAATATATACAAAAACATGATATAAAACTGTACACAACAACTTAACAAACCTGATGTGATGTGCAGTAGTTTCATTAGTTGGATTAGTTGGATATACACAGATTGTGTTGCAATAGTGCTCTGAAGGGGGACTGACATAGCACGGAGAGCAAAGAGAGTGGGGATTCAGGGCATCAAAAACTAAACTTAAGCTTTACATGATACAGTACATAGTTTTAGTCAAATATAGCATTTTAAAATCAATTCATGTTAACATGGTGATCTAAATATGTTATGTATTAGCCAGGGGTGTGCAAAAATATCTAAATATCAATATATCGTATCATTTAATGTGATGATACAGTATCGATATCGTGGGCTGCTGTATTGATATATCGAGTATTTTTTGGTTTATTTTACTAAATTATTTTGTTACAGCGACAGTTTTGTTGTTTGGTTAGAGGAAGGAAATTCGTTTATGCAACACATTTGACATTTTCACTGTTTTGATGATTAAAATGTTTGTGTTTCATATGAACTTTGCACAAGAAGTGGTTTAACAAAGACTTTTAGTATCACAGACATGATTTAGACTTTATTTTTTATTGAACCTTATCGAATCAATTTGGAAGGTATTGTATTGAATTGAAAGCTCACTGTATCTAGATATGTATCGTATCATAGCCCATGTATCATGGTATGTATCGAATCGGCAACTTCTTAAAGGTTGTATGGAGGATTTTTTTTTTTGTTTCAAATTGTCATTGAAAGTTTAAAATACCATTACAGAGACACAGCAGCCTTGTAATTATGATGACCAAAAAAAAAAAAAAAAAAGAAAATCTATCAACTGTGGACGTAGTGAGGCCAGATAAACAAATCAGCCAATAGAAAACGAGGCTCCCTCTTTATCTATTGGCTATTAGGTTGTCAATCAAACTCCCTACGTTTCTACTGTAATGCCGGCGCGCGGGGATTACGTGGTTTATGCAGCGGTTCTTAGAGGTTTTTTCAAACTGTCGCTTCCTCGCAATTCGCACAAAGTTTGTTGCGATGGCGGACGAGAATCCACGACCCGTTCGCCGCAAAAGAAAGTCCGTTTTTGAGGTCGCTGAAAGAAGAAGAGAAGGGGAAAAGGAGCAAAGCCAAACGGAGGTGACTCTTGGAGATTCCTTTCAGTGATGGTGCGACTGAAGCAGACAAAAGGTCTAAAAACTGACGCATCGGTCGCTAAAATATTTCTAGACAGGTCACTTCAACAGTAATTCTGAACGCGCACTGGCTGTAAACAAGCGTGATTTCTAGAGTAAAGAGGCGGGAGGAGGTGTTTCTACTGAGGAGCTGTGGAGGAGGACGGTGGTGTCACACATGCACAACATTTGAAAAATGACTGTTGCTGTATTTCACTTCCCTTAAAAAATCCTCTATACAACCTTTAATGATACCCAGACCTAATATTAGCAGTTAATACTAAAAAAAAAAAAAGTGACTGAAATATAAAATCTACATCTGTTAGAATATTTCAGCTGTAAGTCCCTATGGAGCTGTTTTCTTATTGCATCTGACAAGGACGCAGCGATAACTGTTTTCCTTTTGGACCAAAATAAATGACACCACAGCGTGTATGGAGAGACACATGCATATATTAATATATAAATATTAATTGAATGTTGTTTTAAACTGTGCAGCAATCGGAGTGACCAATCAGAGGGAGACCACGATCGTTTGGGACAAAGAAACCGGGGAGCCACTGTACAATGCAGTCGGTAAGTATGTGCATCATTAGTATTATGGTAGAATGGTAACTATGGTAACATGTGTTGGGTGTTTTCAGTTTGGCTGGACTTGCGGACTCAGTCAACAGTCGAGAATCTGATCAGCAAAACTCCGGGAAGAAATAAGAATCATTTGAAGGTGATTGTTGTTTTACCATTGTAACACCGAAAATGACAGTATCTTGCTTCTAAAAAGTTTTCTGAATGGTACATTTAAAATAATGAGACAAAACAGCCCAATGCTTCAATTATTTTTTCCACATGAAATTATGCACAATGGAAACTAAATATACAATAAGTTATAAGTTATAGACCTCTCCATAAAAAAACAAAAACAAGAAATGGCTGAATCTTGATTGAAATTTGATTAATGTAATATTGGTGGTTTTCAGATTTTAGAATGTGATGATGTACTTTAAGATTGGAGACAAGAGACAGAGTTCCCTGTTAATAACATTGTACTTTGTCATGAAATATTCAAAAAATGTATTCTCAAATCTTTAATGTAATATTTTCTAGCCCATTAACTTGCTTTATTACAACAAAACTGCCCCCCATCTGTTTTAAATACTATTGGGTTATAGATGTAATGTTGGGATGTCATCTGAAACCCAGTGATATTGTGGCTGCTTTCCTCTTCTTTGCATTCTCTTCATCTCTTACTTTTTACTTTTTACCTTCTGTCACTGTTGCAGCATAAAACAGGGCTCCCCATCAGCACGTACTTCAGCGCGGTGAAGCTGCGCTGGCTCATGGACAACGTGGAGGAGGTGCACCAGGCCGTGCTCTCTCACCGCGCCATGTTTGGGACCGTCGACTCCTGGCTCATCTGGGTAAAACACATCACTCCAGCGCAAAATCTCGAATCATTTCTCCTTAATAACATTTAGTTGTGCTCGTGTTTAGTGTCTGACCGGAGGGAAGGCCGGTGGAGTCCACTGCACAGACGTGACCAATGCCAGTAGAACCATGCTGTTTAACATTCACACGATGGACTGGGACCCCGAGCTCTGCAAGTATGTGGGATTAAGTCTCAAAAAACATGATTCTTCAGTAGAGGCAGTATTATGCAAACTTTTTGGAGCTTTCTACCATGTTATAATATTTTCCATGATCAAAAACAACAGGTTTTAGATGTCATCCATGCATGTTTGAGAAATCTTACGATCTCTCCTGGGCTCTATTCGAACCTTCTCTACGTTTAGCTAAGATTCTGTGCAATGCTCCGCCCACAAGCCTACATCACCCTTGCTCCCACACGACAATTCTCTATAAATATACAAAAACATGATAAAAAACTTTACACGAAAACTTGACAAACCTGATGCGAAATTTAGTAGTTTCATTAGTAGAATGTACTGTATTTTTCGGACTATACATCGCACATTTTTTCATGCTTTGGGTGGTCCTGTGACTTATACTTAGTTGCGACTTATACACTACCAGTCAAAAGTTTTAAAACACCAAAATTTTTCCAATTATTTTTTGCAATTCAAGTTGTGCAAGTCCAATGAAGAGCTTGAAATAGTGCAAAGGTAAGAACTGAACAGACAGAGGTTAAAAAAAAAGATAAAAGAACAAAACACAAGTCCAAGTTCTGCCAAAACGACCTCAGGAAAAGTTAACAAGATGGTAAAAGTTGAAAACCTGGAGTGTCCAGCAGCAGCACAGTGTCCAGACTTAAACCCCATGGAGCTGGTTTGGGATGAACTGGACAGAAGAGTGAAGCAACCTACAAGTGCCACACATTTATGGAACTTCTACAACAGACTTGGGAAGAACTTTCTCAACAATATTTGGTTTGTGTTGTAAAAAGAACGAGCCACAAGTGTGTTCAGCTGTTCTATCTGTCAAAGGTGAACACACACATCAATCAAAAGTTTAGAATACGTTTTGATCAACAGTAAACAACAAAAAACTGGAAAAACTGTGGTGTTCTAAAGCTGTTGAACGGTAGTGTATAATAAAATATATAATTTCACGTGTTTGTTATTTTCACACTGACAGCTCTAGGCTCATGTGCCAGTATCTGCTACTCCTATTACTCCTGCACCACTGAAAAGTAAAATTTAAACACTAATTTATAAAAACAACTGAGAAAGACTAAACACAAATGCCCCCAAAAAGAAAATCACAGTTTGCAGATTACAAGCTGCAAGTCGTGAAATCTGCAGCCGAAAACGGTAATCGAATAGCAGAAAGAAAGGAAGATCCTCTAACTGCAATAAAGAAAACAAAAAAAGCAAATCGTAGGCTAAAAGCTAGAAGGCCACAGCTAGAGGAACAAGTTCACAAATTTGTGCTTGAACAACGTGCTGCCAGGAGAGGCTTGTCAACGGTGCAATTACGTCTCCACGCCCAGGTAGTTGCCAAGGCGATGAATATAAATGACTTTTTGGTGTTACGGCATGCAAAAAATGCAATTTATAATCCAGTGCGACTTATATACAGTATGTTGATTTTCTTCTTCATTATGCATTTTCTTTTGGCTGATGTGACTTATATTCCGGAGCAACTTATAGTCCTGAAAATATGGAAAAGGAGGAGAGACTCAGATCATCAAAAACAAAAGTGAAACTAATAAAACATGTTAATATGTTGTTTCCAGCAAACACAACATTTTCAAAACAATAATTCAAAGGTAACATGTTGATCTAAATGTGTTAAAAACCCTCTTTAACTTGAAGAATTAAAATCATAATTCTGATGTCTATAATTTGACATTATACACTACATTGTATTTGTCTTGTTTTCAGTTACTTTGGAATTCCTATGGAGATTTTACCCCGGGTACGAAGCTCCTCAGAAATCTACGGCCTCATGGTAAGAACGCAGGAAGTTTTGTTTAGCTTTGATACACATTTCTTTACAATAATACCATATTTGACCATTATTCTAGCCTGCAGTACTTCACTAATATACCAAACTGATTATTAGCCTGTATAGCGTGTTTAAATATATATCTGCATGCTGGTTGGACAAAGTCTTAGGCGTTACTGTGTGTCGTTGTCTCTTCTTCTCTGGTAGAAAATAAGCTCTAGTCTGGTAAGTAGCACTCGCCATCGTTTGTTCATCTAACCCACTCGTTCATGTGGTCATAGCGCCTCCCACTGGTCACGCTAACGCCACCGCATCAGTGCATTTCCAAAACTCACCCTTCACAAACACAAAGAGGGGGGGTTAACTACTAATACCGAGTACTAATACTGCATTAACCAGCACTAACTATTCATAACACATACACCAAGTTATCAGTGAGTAGTACAGTTCTTTAACATTTATTAACATGTTGTTGTCTGGATAAAATGTGGATTAAAGGAGCTGGTTTGTACTCGTCTCTATGGAGATGTTGTTACTTTGCCTGAAATGTCCCACCATAAGACATTAATCATACTGTATGTATAGCCAGGAATGGAAAAAAAAGAAAACATTAACATTTGTTACGGGACTACAGATGAAAAATAGCATTTCTGGCCAATTCCGGCATACATAAAGAAATATTCCTTAAGATCCGCTGTCCCTGAAATAAACACATAAATAAATAAACTAATAAATAAAAGGAGGTAACATTAACAGGCTAAATTACAGGTCAGATCTGTAGAGATGTGAGTTTTCAAGGTGTTTTTAAGCAACAGACGTGTACTCAGTTGTGCATGATGGCGCAGGGTTAGTTCTGGTCATTTCTGCTCTGAGGTTTTTGCAGAATTGTGCAAAAATCAATGCACTTGTTTTTTATCGAGGTATGTTTTTGTGTCTGTGCTAATGCTAATGCTAAGTTACGCCACATACTGAAATGATCTACACCTAAAAATAATTGGGTCATCTTTACAACAAATACAATTTTTGTTGTTTTGTAAGATTTAATGTTTTAGTTAGCATTAAAGTTTAAAGTTAGCATTAGCATTAGCCGTGACACCCAAAGAAGTGTTCTCCGCTCAAGTTTTCCTCACATTTGTATTTAGTATTTAACATGTTGTCAGTGACATCCACACACAGCTTCCTGTCCACTGCCTCATCTGTCAGGATTTACTGATTTTAGCGTAACCTCGTAAAAACCTCATAATCCAGGGGTGTCAAACATACGGCCCTGGGGCTGGATCCGGCCCTCCAAATCCTTTAATCTGGCCCTTGTCTTATTTTCTACTAAAATATTTTAATTATATTTTCTATTAAAATCTTGTTAATTTTCTGTGGTGTTTATCACAGCAGCGTCCAGCGTCTCTGTACGTGGCCCCTCCCACCAGAGCAGCACAAATGAAGACTTGTCTCTTTCCAAACGATCATTTTGACTATTGACTGTGACACCCTCATCAACAAAATGTCCAATATGAGAAAAGTGGAGCCGAGTGCAGGATTTTCCAAGAAAAAATACTTTTTCCTATTTGCAAACAAAATTCATGTTAAAACATTGTGTTGAAATTGTATTTTTCATCAATTCATCAATTCAGTTCATCAGTTAAAAACTTCTATCTAACTTCAGATCTATTTCTGTAATAGATTTGTGTTTCTCTGCACAAATATTTGAACTTATTGTTATTTTTGGGGTTTATATGACATGAGTTTTCTGATCCGGCCCCTTTGGGATCAAAGTAGGTTGGATACAGCCCCCGAACCAAAATGAGTTTGACACCCCTGTCATAGACATTACATGAAGGGTGAGCAGACGTCCCTATTTCCACGGGACAGTCCCAGTTTTGAGCCTGTGTCCCCTGTCCCAGCAGATTTATACAAAACTAGTGATTTGTCCCAGTTTTATACAAGAAATGTCCCAGGTGGCCCTATTTTTGTTCGGTTTGCCAACAGTAAAGAGAAACATACATTGTCACTTGTTTTGGTAAAATAGAGAAAAGCTGCTTAAAAACCACCAAAACACAAAGAAAATGTGACTATACTGACTCCCATGTTAGTCCTGTATATGTCATGAATGGTCCAAGTGCAGAACAGCTTTCCTTAATTATGCACACGTTTCACAGTTTTATTATTACCAACTGCTCCAAACTGAGGATGTCCCAGTTTTGACTTTGAAAACCTGGTGACCCTAATTACATGGCTACACTGGAAACCATCGTGTTATATTGTGTTGGAACATTCCAGGCAAAGAAACATTAGACATTTTTTATCGTGTAACCTTAAGTGTGAGGAGTGGAGCAGTGTGAATGAGGCTAAAGATAAATTTCTGCCTGCTAGCACCGAAACTCTCAAACCTCTCAAAACAATTTCTATTATAGCATTTGGAGCCCAAGACCAGTTGAGAAACACTGTTCATATTTAGCAGAGGTGTCAATATTATGATTCATATTCTGTGGACATGTTGGAAATGTGCTGGATGCTCCACGTTGCTTGTTGTTGTGGCATGCTCCGGACAGACGGATTTCCTCCTATTCAAATCTCTTCACTCTTGGGCACTACTTTATGAACGTAAAACTCGCACGTGGGGTGGAGGGAGTGAAGAGGCTTTGAAGGCTCCACTGCGGCTGGGCTCCCCTCTGTGTACCTGGTCTGCTTTATGTTATTTGGCTTCCACTGTCAAATAATATTCATGTCAGAGTTTCAGACAAAAGATTTCTTCCTGATCTGAAGGATTTGCTACGTCAATGGTCCACAGTTGTTATAGTGATAATGTAATCCAAATCTAAATATTAAACCTTTTGAATGGGGAAAGTCACAAATCCTTCAAATCAGGAAGGAATCATTTGCTGAAACCCTTGAATAGTGAGTAGCATCGTGACAAATGAGTGATGTGGACGTCAAGGTAACGGTGTTCATTTTTCTAATATTGAATAGACCTTTTTCACAAAGGACAGAAGTTTCGCCCGGTAAGTTTGTGGAACTTCCAGTTAATGGTTTTCTGTGGTAAAATGTATGTGTAAATGTGTGTCATATTCTCCAGCAGCTTCATAAATCTGGCCAGGCTGGCGTCACCTAGTGCCTCCGCACAATTTTATCTCTCTCCAGCGACTAGATCAGGAATCAGAATACACTAGATGGTTCGCCAAAACACCGGAAGTGCAAGTCCGTGCACCAGCCAATCAGCGAAGAGCCATATAATCTGTGTTGTCAACGATTCCCGAGATCAAGGATTTAAAGCAGGAACAAAGAGAATGTTTGGTGAATTTTATCAAGCAAAAATACGTTATTGTCCTTCTTCCTACAGGATTTGGGAAAAGTTAAATTTACCAGTTAGTCCTGTTAGTGGCGCATTACATACGTCACGACCAAACAGCAGCGATTGGGCAAATCATGAAAAGTACCCACCTACCATTACGCGATCAAAATCTAAGTCTGCAAGGTCAGATGGTTTCCACAAAGTGAAATGAAGTAAAACCGGCTGATAAATCAGGCTATCATAAATCTGCCCCATCACCAAATCTTCAACCAACAAGACCCACAAAGGATAAACATTCTAACAAATTTATCCACAACTATCAAGAGAAGAAAGACGAAATCTTAAAGGACACAACGATGACGCATTAGTGAACTACTGAGCAAAACGTTATGGTCACATTAATAAGTAACTTGTTCACTCAGACTGATTCTAGAATTAAAATTTAAAATTGATTTCATGATGTAAATATTGGCCTAGACAGAGATTTGTGCAGTTCTATAGATGTTCACAGATTACATCTCACATTCAAATTGCATCAAATTTATCTATCTACGAATAATATTGACATCATGAAATCGATTTTAATTCTAGAATGAGTCTGGGTGAACAAGTGACTTCTGTTTTATTCATGATCATAAATAGGGATGGGCATTCAATAAATTTTTTTTAATCGATTGTCGGGAGAATTAACGACTGATTATCAATTAATCATTAACGTTTTTTATATTACAATTTATTATCATTATTATTACTATCTGCAATACTAATCTGCATAAATAAATTCAACTTTACGACATATAAACCGTAACGACTCTAGAGCCACATCAGCCCATTTGACATTATAATGTGTTTAATGCAGATTTGCGCAACTCTCACAAAAACAAAACTTAAAACCTCATTGCTAATTTGCATAAATCAAGCGAAGAAAAAAAACAGCTCTTGTGAACTGATGCGGCACGACTCAGTGGAATACAGGTTAGTGTGACCATATTTGCGTTTGTCAAAACCAGGACACTGTACGGGGGGAGAGGGAGGTGGGGACTCTTCATCGACATTGTGCGACTCTCACCTGGCAAAACTTTTTCCCACTGGACACCGAAACATATGTGCTGCTTTATACACTGTGCACATGGACTCACACTTGTCCCGAACGCAACGGAAAGCGTGGAATTTCTTGTACAAATCATCGTTAAATACACATTTGTGCTTCGGTACGTTGCAGACTGACCCACTGTTTGTGTCTCGTTCCTTCTGATGCAGAGAGCTACATGTACAGACCTGTTTGGTCACACTACACACAGCAACCTACATTCTGTTTGTCGATTAAAATGAATGTAATCGATGAAATTCTTAATGATTAATCATCGATTAATCGACTAATCATGCCCATCCCTAATCATAACGTTAGTTTTGCTCAGTTGTTCACTAATGCGTCATCGTTGTTCTCCTTTAAGTATTCGTCTTTCTTCTCTTGATAGTTGTGGATAAATTATTCATGTTAGAATGTTTATCCTTTGTGGAGCTTGTTGGTTGAAGATTCGGTGATGGGGCAGATTTATGAAGCTGCTGGACAATACGACACACATTTATACTGATATTTTACCACAGAAAACAATTAAACGGAAGTTCCGCAACCTTACCGAGCAAGACTTCCGGCCGTTGTGAAAAAGGTCTTTTTGGCCCTCATTATTTTCACATTTAAAGTGGGACTAAACACCTAAACTCCGCCCACAACCACATTTCAGATATAGCAGCTAAACTGGACAGTGAGGGGTGGAGGAGGTTGCGGGGCCTGGAGGTATAAGTGTCAGTGTGATTGGTCTAACAGGTGTCCACACTTGCAGTAATGAGGCTGGGATGAGGACAGTCTTTTGTAATGTCACCAACTACTGGAAATTGCAGAGGCCACTGGAGCCAGCACAAACTCTGATTTAGGCGTTTTTGACCAGGAAACTCCAAGTGCACGTAGTTTCCAATGAAAAGAAATTGCCCAAAATGTCTCGAAACAGCAGATAGGGCTATTAAAACACCACATACACAGTTTAGTAGTGAAAAAGGTGGATTTAGTGTTTAGTTCTACTTTAAGTTTTAGTCAGAATTTGATCAAATAATGCTTTTTAGTTTTCTTGGTCTGCTAGACATTTTTTCTTATTCCTTGTAATCGGTTTTAAGTTAACAAAAATATTTAGACACTTATTTTTTTCTATATTTTGACCCCCCTTATGTAGTCCTACTTTTGGTTTAATTTGCATTTCATCAGCAAAAATATGCTTATAAAAATATTAGCAAACGACTTGGTAACTTGTCCACTTTTTTGAATAATGTATGTAAATTGTGTTAAAATATATTATCCAAATAAGTGCTCAGACCACCACAGTTTAACAGATGTACACTATTAGACACTTGACTATATTTTCTTTTCCCAACAGAAATCTGGAGCGTTGTCTGGAATTCCCATCTCCGGGGTAAGATTTAAAAACACTATATTTACATTTTGAATTAGAATTTGTCTGAAGTGTCTTTGTGCTGCAGTGTCTCGGGGACCAGTCGGCCGCTCTGGTTGGACAGATGTGCTTCCAGGATGGACAAGCCAAAAATACGTGAGTCTCGCTCTAGACCTGAGGTTTTTAATAGATGCAACACACACGCAAAGAAAACATAATGGTCCACATCTGTCCACATCTGCAGCAGTATTGGTATCAGTAATTGTGCGTGCGTGTATCAGCTGTAAAATTCAGTCGCTTTTCTGACAATTTACTCATAATTTGGAGCTTCACCTTTTTGCCTTGTATAGACCACACGGGCCGCGCCTCTAAACCAGAACTAAACCAGGACTAAATCAAAACCAAAACCAGGACTAAACCAGAACTAAAATGAAGAATAAACCCAAGACTAAAATCAGGACTAAAACCAGGACTAAACCAGGTCTAAACCAAGACTAAAATCAGGACTAATTTCAGGCCTAAAATTAGGACTATAACCAGGTCTTAACCAGGTCTAAATGAGGACTAAACAAGGACTAAACCAAGACTAAACCAGGACTAAAATCAGGTCTAAACCCGGTCTAAACCTGGTCTAAACCAGGACTAAACCAGGACTACAATCAGGCCTAAAACCAAAACCAGGATTTAACCAGGCCTAAACCAGGATTTCACCAGGTCTAAACTAGGTCTAAACGAGGGCTTCACCAGGACTAAACCAGGACTAAAATGAAGAATAAAACCAAGACTAAAATCAGGACTAAAATCAGGTCTAAACCAAGACTAAAATCAGGACTAAAATCAGGTCTAAACCAACACTAAAATCAGGACTAATATCAGGACTAAAACCAGGTCTTAACCAGGTCTAAATGAGGCCTAAACGACTACTAAACTGAAACTAAACCAGGACTAAAATCAGGTCTAAACCCGGTCTAAACCCGGTCTAAACCTGGTCTAAACCAGGACTACAATCAGGCCTAAAAGCAAAACCAGGATTTAACTAGGACTAAACCAGGTCTAAACCAGGATTAAACCAGGACTAAACCAGGATAAAACCAGGATTTCAACAGGACTAAACCAGGACTAAACCAGGACTAAACCAGGATTTCAACAGGACTAAAACAGGACTAAACCAGGATTTCAACAGGACTAAACCAGGACTAAACCAGGACTAAACCAGGACTAAACCAGGATTTCAACAGGACTAAACCCTGCCGTGCGGGGCTCTAGCCTGTAGTACATGTAGTGTTCTTTCATGTATTCTCTCAATACATTTGGTTTCATTTGGTTTTTCAGGTATGGGACGGGCTGCTTTCTGCTGCGAAACACTGGATCCAAGGTTAATATGTTCATTTTATTGAGCCTGGTCCTATTAAAGCTGGACTGTTGTTTCCACAGAGATGTTATTGCCTTGATCGGAATGTTCCACCATCTCTTCAGTAGTTAATGCTAGAATATCTGGTCTGGAGCAACGGTCTGCCCTTGTACACAGAGCCAATTAGAGGTGTTGAAAAATAAAAATACCTTGAATAACATGTGTTCTTACTCAGAGGCTCACCCCTTTACAGATCTGACCTGTAACTTTACCTGGTGGTCTTAATGGAAAGAGAGGAGTTTAATACCATACTGTGGAACATTCCAGGCAAAACACAAACATCCATGAAGACTGTCTACTTGAAAAGTTTTTAATAGTACTCTTAACAGATGAGAGATATACCATCTACAAGTAAAACTGAAATCGATATGCAGATTTAGAATACTGCATGCATCAAACACCACACAAAACAGAATAATAATTACTATATTTTTCTAACTATAAGTCACACCGGACTATAAGTCACACTTTTTAGGGGAAATGTATTTTATAAAATCAGAGATAAGGAACCGACATTTCCTGTGTAAAGTCAAGTTGGAGTAATAACAACAGAAGAGAGAACAACAGACTGTTAACGTCACATATGAACAGTTCTTCAGATAAACTATAACAGAAACAACAGAACAGAACAAGTTTAACAAACTCTCCATCTCACTCCAAATCACTAAATCTATTCAATTCTTCATCCTCGGTGTCACTTCTGAACAACTCGGCCTCGACCTCCGGAGGTAAACAGAGCGCCGCTCCCTCTTCTGTGTTGCTGTCGTCAGACTCAACATCAGTGCCAGTTAGAATTATTCCGGACTTTCTGAATCCCGACAGGATGGTTTTAGTTGTCTTTATGTTTGTTTAAATGTTAAATTGTTCAGTGGTGCAGAAGTAATGGTGCGATCGACTGACATGATACAGACAGAACAGAGGCTCTTTCTGCAGGAGACATGTGCAGTAGAGTGAAGTGACAGTGGTACAGGAGGAACAGGAGCATCAGATACTCACACACAAGACTAGAACCTCTCCACGCTTCACTATGAAAATTTTTATATATAAGTCGCACCTGAGTGTAAGTTACAGGAAACGCCCAAACCACGAAAAAAAAGTGCCACTTATAGTCCGAAAAATACGGTATACAGTAATTAGTCATATATTTCTGTGTAGATCCATCAAGCTTTACTTGATTAAAAAGTTTAATTTAAATACATGCATATCTGGATTTGAGTTTAACACCACATTCATTTTAGACTAATTTCCAGTAAAATGAGTAGTTTCGAGTGGGTTGAGTGTGATCTTATACATTGGAATTCCTTTTATAGCTTTTATAAGGTGCAAACTGGATATAATAATGTTTTGTAGAAGTATTTACGTAAAGGCTTGTGTCCCTCACTGTGAGTATGTGTCCTCTCTCAGCCTGTGATGTCTGACCACGGCCTGCTGACCACTGTGGCCTACAAGCTGGGCAGAGACAAACCTGCCTGCTACGCTCTCGAGGTACACACTCCACTGTACTTGTACTCAACCGTACTTGTGTCAAATGTAAATCACTTTCCCAGGCACCATGGAAACTAGAGATGTGCAAAAATATCAAAATATCTTATCATTTAATGTGATGATACAGTATTGATGTAATGGGCTGCTGCATCGATACATCGCCAACAGTATTTTTGGGTATATTTTACTAACTTTTGTTACAGAGCTACAGTTTTGTTGCCTGAGGACGGAAACTCATTTGACATTTTCACTGTTTTGATGATTAAAATGTTTGTGTTTCTTATGAACTTTGCACAAGAAGTGATTTAACAAACACTTTTAGTATCACTGCCATAATTTTTTTTTTTTGGGGTATGTAAACTGCAATCTGTAGGGGAATACATTTTAAAAGTAGCCTTCAACACTGTGTATCGTATCGTGGCCTATGTATCGAGTTATGTATCGTATCGGCAACTTCTTAATACCCAGCCCTAATGGAAACTGTCATGTCTTGTATGTTTTTTCTTCATGTTTTTTTCTGTATTTATTTTGTATCAAATTTACACGTACGTAGATGATACATTTTGCTCACTGTAAAATGCAATATTGATAAAATGGCTTCATTATAGAAACAGGTATATACTGTAGATTCTGTCCAAAACTGTACAACTGACTCCTTCTCATCGTAGCATTTCACTATTATTTAGTCAAAACATGATTACAAGACTTTAAAAGTACACGTTACTTAAAATGTCTCCCTTAAATGTCTTTGTTCAGGGCTCAGTTGCCATCGCTGGAGCTGTGGTCCGCTGGCTGCAGGACAATCTGGGGATCATCGCCTCTCACGAAGAGCTTGGTACGTGCACCTTCTGTCACTAGGGGGCAGCAAACACGTGCAAACTGTAATGGAAACTCTAATGGAGCTGTAATACACTACTATACTACTCTGTACGCAAAGTTAGGAGTGCAACCTATTGACAATTTTCTAACTTTTGTAGCTTTTGGAAGTAGTTTATTGTCAATAGATTGCATTCATGTCCGAGAATTTTATACTGTCATTTTTTTTTTTTTTTTAAGAAATATCCAAACGTATGATCCACAAATGTTGAACCTTAACCTTTATTTTACACATCTTCATAACAAATATCTATTCCAATGTTTAACAAAGACTGGGTCGTGACCCTCAGATGGGTTGCTAGAGATTTCTTTGGGGGTCACCTTGTCACGATCTGCGTGTAGGTCTGTGATATACACTTCTGATCTGTGACATTATCGTCATTCTGAATCAGTGTTTCATCAGAATCTCCTGCCCTCAGTAGGGCCAGTGTTTCTATGCTTAATCCTTTCACTACTACATATATGTATGAATTAGCATTTTCTGTGCTCACAAAAATGAAGACAAAGCACAGAAACAGACTGAAGGCTGCTCCTGAATCCTGCAGCCGGACTGGAGCGCGCTAAAAACACAGACAGGCCCAACTATCTCATTAGAAATGTTCAAATGTTAAGACATGTTTGGTATAATTTCTAATGTTTTTTTGTAATTATATTAATAATTGTATTAATATTTTATTGACTATTTAGTTCCAGTATTGCTGGTTCAACTGATTGTTGAAAAGAAAAAGAAATGTGCTACATTTAATGTCCAAACAGGCGACTTCTGGATCCTTTTATTGCTGCTTCAGTGACTGTTTTTCATTGTTTCAAACTTGAGTAATACTAACTGTTCAGAGACACGATCACTCAGTCAACAATAAAATATCCTCATTAATGTTCAATAATGATCAAATCCGCATTTATTTTGTGATTTATGAATAATGTCTGTTGACTTGGGTTGCGAAGGTTTGTGACTTTTAAAATATGTCCCTAGAAAAAAAGTTTGGCAAACACTGATCTATACAATATATTCTCTGCCATGTAATCTATTTTTTGCAGCTCTTTAAATTGACCTAGTTTTGTTTGTTGTGTTTTTGTACACAGAGAAGCTGGCTGCCAGCGTGGGTACATCGTATGGCTGTTATTTTGTCCCTGCATTTTCGGGTCTGTACGCCCCCTACTGGGAGCCCAGTGCCAGAGGGTGAGATGACCTTTTAGAATGCAAATAAAATACCTCATAGATACGTTATGACTTTACCCGAAATGTTCCGCGTTGCTTTAAATCTCTAATCAATAGTAATAAATGAGTCATAAAATACTATTTTCTCCAGGATCATCTGTGGTCTGACTCAGTTCACCAACAAACGTCACCTGTCGTTTGCTGCGCTAGAGGCCGTCTGTTTCCAAACCAAAGAGGTAATGACCACTTTATCTGCATCATCACATCTGTCACATGTTCAAAGGTCAAAGCTTTAGGGATCGAAATTATGTTTCTCTCGATCCCATGTGCACAGAAACAACAAACATCATCTCAACTCTCACAGTCACCAGAGATAAATAATAAAAATAAAACCTGTGCTCGGACAGATACCTTAAATTTCTCTTTTGTTTAGATTTTAGACGCCATGAACCAGGACAGTGGCATCCCCCTGACTCAGCTGCAGGTGGACGGAGGAATGACATCCAACCGCTTACTCATGCAGCTCCAGGCCGACATCCTGTGCATCCCCGTGGGTACGATAACAACACAGACTTTAGAGAGCTTTTTTGTGTATTTACTACATTTAAATGTTTCCAGTTGTCAAAATATTTTATTATGAAACACATTATGCAAAATACAACAATTCTCCATAAATACACAAAACATGATGCAAAACTGTGCCCAAAAACTTGACAAACCTGTTGGGATGTGCAGTAGTTTCTTTAGCAGGATGCACGCTGATTGTGTTGTGGTAGAGCTCTGAAGGGGGAGTGACTTAGAGCGCCAAAAACAGAAGTGAAATTTATAAACACAACACAAGTTAACATAAAAAGCATTTTTACATTTTATATACTAAGGGAGAAAAATAAAAACAAACATTTGAAATGAACCTAAATAAAAACAAAATAGATCATAATTTGAACACTTTAACACAAAGATTGTACTCTACTTGTTTGTAGAAGTCCAAACTACAGGGTTAGCAGTAGAGCATTGTTGTCGATACAATACATACCTCGATACACAGGCCACGATACGATACACATCTGGATACAGTGAGCTTTTGATTCGATATATTTCAAATTGATTCGATATGGTTCAATAAAAAAATAAAGGCTAAATCTTGGCTGTGATACTAAAAGTCTTTATTAAACTACTTCTTGTGCAAAGTGAATATGTCAAATATGGTGCATAAATGAGTTTCCTTCCTTCAAACAAGCAACAAAATTGCGCTGTAAGAAAATAATTTAGTAGAATATACCAAAAAAAATAGACAAGGCAAGTTTATTTGTATAGCACAATTCATAGGCAAAGTCATTCAAAGTGCTTTACAGAATAAGAAATACATTAAAATCACAATACAAACAAATCAAAACATAAATAATCATTATAAAATTTAAAAGAAAAAGAGACATTAAAAGAGAGAGAAGAGCGCAGAATAATAACTTTTCAGTCATATGCAGCTAAACAGAACTGTTTTGAGTCTGGATTTAAACAGAGTCAGAGTAGAGTCTGTCTCACATGTTCAGACTGTTCCAGGTTTCAGCTGTGTGAACCTGAAACGCTGACTCCTCGTGTTTAGTCGTGACTCTGGGCACCAGCAGGAGGTCGGTCCCTGAGCTCCTGAGAGTGTGAGATGGTTCATATGACACAGATGGACTTTGGTGTTCGGCCATGGAGAAATACTCTGTGATGTATCAATACAGCAGCCCACAATATCAATACTGTATCATCACATTAAACCAGGGGTGTCCAAACTTTTTTCATCAAGGGCAAGATGAAGCAGAGGGCTGATGAAGGGCCGTAGACTGGTGCTCAATACAGTGAATACTTGAAATATGTGCATGTTTAACATGTTAGAATGAGTCTTTATTCATGATAAGATTGTTAAAAATACACACTAATATTTAATATTTAGCTTTATCAAGGTAGACTTTCAAAAAAAACTTGCAGTAAAAAGTTCATTTTTAATTGATGCAAGGTAATTTGGGCCAATTCACCTGGAAGCCTGAGGGCCAAGAAAAAAATTGTCTGGGGGCCGCATTTGGCCCTCGGGCCATAGTTTGGACATGCCTGTGTTAAACGATACGATATATTGATATTTTGATATTGTTGCACACCCCTAGTTAGCAGCTTTGACACTGAATAAGACCCCATGGAGACACAGGGAGGGCATGTGACACATTTCAGAACATGTTTGTACAGATCCAAACTACAGCACTAGCAGCTTTTACAGAGAAGAAGATATTTAGCTGTCTGTGGAGGAAATGATGCTGCTTCAAAAACAGCTGTGACGATTTCCTAACTATGTGAAACTCAAATCAAACTGCGATTTCGATTTGATTGTGGTTCATCTTGCAGCTCTACATGCCTCTTCTGTGAGCACGCCTTGGACATGCTCCACTGATCATAACATGCTGCACTTTCACATTCTGTTTGGAGGACTTAGGAATTCAAAAGGACATCATAAGACAATGCATGATTTGATAAGGGCGTGTTATTGAAGACAGTCCCCACAATCTGATTTTGATAACTTGAGACCTTTTATTTTTATTTTCTTGACATGCGCTGACCTTTTCATGTGTGATTTGATAACACATGAAAAGGACTGGGGATATAATCAAAATAGAATTGCAGTTGATTCAGTCATGTCTAATGGTCAGTAAAAGCATCTGGTGTTTGGAGGAAGACTATTATTTGTTAGTTGGAACTTGACTTAACTTTTCTAAAAACATGCAAAAACAGAGACAGTTCATTTTAAATCGTTTGCAGTGGTCTGAAGTCATTCCTCACTTACCTTGTGCATTCTGAACATCTTAATTATTCTCTGTGATGAATTTATAAGTGCTTGTTATAACTCTCAGAGAAAACAACTAGCATTTATTTATTTATGTACTTGTAAAGGAACGGTGTGCATTAATGAAGATTAAAAATATAAATATGTAAAGATTATAGCAGCATGGCTCATTTCCATCTTCAGGCAGGTTGATGTGAAATCATCTACAGGACGGAGAAAAGTACAGCAACAACCAGAGGTGGGACCAAATCATTGTTTTGCAAGTCTTAAGTAAGTCTCCAGTCTTTGACCTCAAGTCCGAGTCAAGTTTCAAGTCAAAGACAGGCAAGTCCAAGTTGAGCCTCGAGTCACTGGTCCATAAGTTCAAGTCAAGTCCAAGTCGTCTGCTTTGAGCTTCAAGTCATTTCAAGTCTTTAAATCAAAATACCAAAATATAGCTTTGATTTTTGCAATTTATATGAATTTTAAGATAAATTGGACTTAAAAGTCATTGTAGATTTATATATGAGTATTTATAGAAGAGTTGTAGATATTAATTTAGTTCATTTTTCCTTTTTAAATGTCTTGAGAAGATCTTAGTGTGGCTCATTTCAAACAGAAAGAATTCAGATTTAAAAGTGCTTCTCAAGTGACAGGGCTCAAGTCCAAGTCAAGCCCCAAGTCACTGACCTTCAAGTCCAAGTCGAGTCCCAAGTCTTAGTCCATTTTATCAAGTCGAGTGTCAAGTCCTAAAAATAGTGACTCAAGTCTGACTCGAGTCCAAGTCACGATTTGCAAGTCCCACCTCTGGCAACAATCACACAAAAGTACATAATATCAACACACTCATTATACACACAGTTCATTTCAGACAGTTTATCTGAAGTTCAAAGTCAAGAGTTAAAGAGTTAAACAACCCCTCAATATAAAAAAAATGTAATTTGGTTAAACGTGGTGACATATTTGACCACTGAACATTGCTGTTTTAAAGCTTTAGAAACCGCTGCAGTGTTGAAAGTTCTCGTACATGAGCTGCTCTGTGTTCCATGTTTGAGCTGCTCGATAAGCAAAAGTGTCTGTCCAAAAACTTTCTAAAACTTTTCCTAAACGGCACAGAGCAGTCGTCTCTAGAGCTGCTCTTGTGCGATTTGAATTTCTTTTCACAAACTCCTTTAGAGGAGGTGGAGCAAGATTATTAAAAACTTTTAATGCTAACACACTTCCTCTTTAATCATACAATACAGAGCTTCATATTTAATTGACTGATAGATTTTTTATTTTTATTTACTTGGAGTATATGTATATTATAAGATATTGTAACATAAACACAGCTCACTTGATCAGGAGTGAAAAGAGCTTATACAATATATCTGTACTGGAGCAAGACGTTTTGCTCAAATTCATGGGAAAAATCTACACAGGCCCTTTTGTTTCTTTTCATTAAAAAAAAAACTAAAAACTAATCAAAACAAGTACTAAGTGAACGTTCCAGGAGGCTTTTGGGTTATATAAATAAATAATAAAAGCCACACCTGTGCATCCTAAACTGAACTGGTTTGTGGTTATCACCTTTTGCATACTTTTACATATAGGCTCAAGTCTACAAGGAAATTGGCCTGCTTTTCACAATCATAACCCTGTCATGATTTCCTCCAACTGTTCAGCTATTTAAACCTACAAAAACAATGTCACAACCTAGAATAACTGAACAAGAACATCATCATCAGAACATGCTTGTACAGATCTAACTTTTGATAAAAAATGTATAAAGATGATTCATTGTTCTAAGTACATATGGCAGGTTAGACAGCACATTTCACAAAACAACATAAATTATTCATTATTTATTGTAAGATTTTACTGAAAATTTGTTTTTCAGATTCAGAAAACTTTAGTGATCCCATGGGGTAATTCATTTGCAGCATTCTTAGATAGAACATTATACAGATTATAGTGCAAAACATTCTGAAAACTGTAACCTTAGAATCGAGCAATTTAATATCAGAGGGCCCAAAAGAATTAGAGAACCGGTTAGTCTTTCATACTGTAACCTAAAACCGACACCCTGAAAGCATCATAATAAAGTCAGGAGCCAGAGGATGTAGGAGCTGAGCCAGGAGACTCTTTGTTTTGCTCAGCACTCGCTCCTCCAACAGAGAACGCAGCTCCCTCAGTTTGACCCCTGTGATTTTTGAGCAGGTTTTAACAGTGTTCTGCAGTTTATTTTTAATTTTCAAGGACAGGGACTGAAACCAGCAAATGAAAGAAAAAGTAAGCACACTTTCAATAAAAGAAGAAATAAAAGTCATTAGTTATATTACAATATTACTGCATTTAAAATGGAAGGCATTACATTACTATTGCATTACTTTAAGTTACTCTCACCAAAATAACTGAAGATGCTTGCGCCCTATAATGGACTGAACCAGGACTAAACCAGGACTGAACCGAGGACTGAACCGAGGACTGAACCGAGGACTGAACCGAGGACTGAACCGAGGACTGAACCAGGACTGAACCAGGACTAAACCAGGAATAAACCAGGAATAAACCAGGACTAATCTTGGACTAGAACTTGGATCGCGCTTTGCAGAAACCCTGTCTGCAAAGTGCGATCGGGCGTCAGCTGCAGTTCGCTCCGTGGAGCGTGGAGTTCTGCGTAGGTCCTTTTGCCCGCGGTCACCTGACGGTCTACACAGGTGCGTCTCCGGTGTTTCAATGCAGCTGGTATCCTGGTGATTTTAGAGAATTTGTTTGAAGAAAAACCCACCACTTCAATCCTGGTTAAAAAAGCATTGTAACACGCATTACTGACATTAGGGTTAGGGTTAGGGTTCGGACATTTGTACCGAGTAAAATATTACAATTTTCTTATATTACTGCGTTACAGCAAAAAGCAATGCATTACTGTAATTCGTTACTTTTATAACACATTACTTCCAACACTGCTCGTTTGACATTGTTTTCAGTGTTTAGATCAAATCTCAATTTATTCTCCAGATATTGTAACTATTGACAATTTTGACAACATCACTGTGGGTGACACTAACGCTGCGGGAAGGTGCACGTCTAAAATCAATCGCCATGTCCTTAGTATTCCACAGTTGGACTGTTTTAGTGAAGTGTATAAGTGTACTTTCTGGTTGGACAGGGGCAACAGACATGACGTACACAGAGGTCATTTGAAGACACTTAAAGAGCTTTGCAGGGCAGCGTTCATTCACTCCACACTCAGTGCTGAGACGATACTACTGTGGACAACCTGCACCGTCCGACCACGCCCAACACACACACAACACTTCTGAAATGTGACAAGATCAACAAGCTTTGACAAGAGGTCCGGCTACTAGATTCCATTCAGCGCAACGTCATGTATTTTTGTTTGTTTTTCTCTTTCAGAATTTTTCTACAAACTCACTTAACTGATGTAAAACTGAACCAGATTTAAAACACAAATGAAATCAAAGTGCTCTTGTGTTGCTCTTACAGTGAAGCCGTCGATGCCTGAGACCACAGCTCTGGGGGCAGCGATGGCGGCTGGAGCTGCAGAGGGCGTGAGCGTGTGGAGCCTGAACCCCGAGGACCTGAGTGAAGTCACCTGTGAGAAGTTTGAGCCACAGATCAACCCTGAAGGTACCACGTGTCTGTCCTAATGTCACTACTACGACTTCAATCTCAAATGAAGTACTAAAGAATAGACTCGGTACTCAATACAGATTCTGATACCACGATGATAATTAATATTAGTGTTTCCCACAGACCAAGTAGTATTGTGTGCCCCCCATCCCCTGATCAGACTGCAATTCACCATCCCACCCCCAATCCCACCCCGCGTTGGACTGTGAGGCGCCAGTACAGTTTGGTCAAATCAAAATAATGTTAGAGGAAGATCTGTATTTCAAGTTTCATGTTGAGAATTACTTACCAAAACTGATGTTAAAGTTTAGTTTTAACCTGACCTTTAGATTCTTTGACATTCGGAATGAATTACAAAAAAATCTTGAGGTTTTTATTTCAGATACTTAACTCAAGACCTGCTCAACCAATATTCATTTGCTTTTGTATGTAACTTTTTTTGGTAAAACAAAATAAACAGCATAATGTAACAATGATATTATTATATATCATATTATTATGAATTATATTATTGTATTATAATAATACAAGTTAAATAAATAAAATACTATAATTAGACTTAAGAAACTACTAAAGGTACAACAAGACGACTAAATGAAATAATGAAGCAGTATGAGCCTGTGTGGTGCATATGCATGTCCTGTCAGAATAACTCATTTTATGAGGCTTTCAGAAAATAACTCCAGTGCCTGATCATAAGGGGCCTCCTTGTGTTTTGGCACATTCATATCTTGGGTTTGGGTCAGGCCAGGCTACCTCCGGACCACGCCCAGCTTCGTTACAGTTCTGAGTGTTGGGAAAGGTCTGCGTAGACCGTCGGGTGACCAGAAGTAAAAGGACTGTCGCAAAGCCCCACGGGGCTAAGCACAACCGTCGCCCGATCGGACTTTGAGGACACCCTAGGAGGAACAGTTTTCCATCCCACCGCTGCGCTGCAGGCAGAGAGAGTCGGGTCCAGAGAGCAAAAAGTGCAAGTGTTTTATCAGTGTAAGACGTGTAATCAATTTGTGGTACTCGATTTTCTTTCTGTGGGAAACACTGTAAAACTCATTCTTTAGATGGTGTGGTTGTCTTTAAATTTGTTTTATAAATAAAAATGACTTGACTTGACTTAATAATATTAAATGGTAGTACTTCCTTTTCTATTCCCAAGTGGCGTTATATGTGTGTAATCCTCAGTGGTGCAGGTAGGTTCCATAGTGTCCATGTGTGTAGACTAGTCTATGTGCTCTTCTACTTGTTCTGATACAGCTCAACATCATTCTAAAAACATTCGGGAAAGCTTCATTTCAGTCTCGTGATTCTGACTTTTTTCTTTTAGTATCAATACTTGCTCAAATGTGTATCTCAGTATCTTAGATGTTTTATAATAACAAGAACATCTCAACCATATCCAGAGAAAATGTTCTCAGGAGGATAAATACTGAACCCCAAAATAAAGTGTGCAGCTATAATTGATTGAAGCATAAGTTGTGTACAGGCTGATGTGTTTGTGTTGCAGAGAGTGAGTTCAGGTACGCGCGCTGGAAGAAGGCTGTACAGAAGGCCATGAACTGGGAGACCACGGAGCCGCTGGGGAACGGGAATGGTACGTCACCGTGTTCATATACACACTATTGGTCAAATGTTTGGACACACTAACTATCCAAAATACATCACAACCAGTGTTGGGGAGTAACAGATTACATGTACCAGAGTTACGTAATCAGAGTACAAATTATGAGTAACTGTATTCAGTTACAGTTACTGTTTCAGTGAGTGGTAATTGGATTACAGGTACTTTGTTGAAATAAATGGATTACACAGAGGTATTTTCTTGTTTTCACATTTTGGGCTATTCCATTTTTTTTGTTTTGTTTTGTTTTGTTTGGTAATTCCACCCATTGTCGGACTCTAAACCAGGTCTAAATCCAGGTCCAAACCAGTTCTAAACCAGGTCTAAACCAGGTCTAAAACCAGGTCTAAACTAGGTCTAAACCAGGACTAAAGCAGGAATAAACCAGGACTAAAACCTGGTCTAAACCAGGTCTAAAACCAGGTCTAAACTAGGTCTAAACCAGGACTAAACCATGCCCCATGGACGTGTCTCCTCGTCTTCTATCATTAATATTTTTAATTTGGTTCAGTAAAGTCTGGGCTTTTTATTTTCTTTTAGCAGATAAAACTTCTTATGTGAAGATTTCCTCATCTTTGCTTCTCTACAGCAAATCAAGTAATCCAAAGTATTCAGATTACGTTACTCACTTTAAGTTATTTAATGGATTCTGTTACAAACTACATTTTGGGGTATGAAATCTGTAATCTGTAGGGGAATACATTTTAAAAGTCACCTTCCCAACACTGATCACAACATATTTAGGAAGACGGAAGACAAAGTTACGGACTGCATATTGTTTTGGTTTTTTTTGTATTTTGAAAAAAACCAAACACCTAACCCCCCCAAAAACAACGTAAAATAAGAACAGTGCTGTCTCTTCCCTAATGAAACACAACCACAGAAACTATCCCTACATAAAATAACAACAAAAACAGGACGTCTGGACAAAA
>NW_026570994.1:2728500-2766000 GCF_026225935.1 Boleophthalmus pectinirostris | reverse complement strand
AAACAAAACAAACAAATAAAAAGACTTTACTGGGCTTTTTAAATTAATCATTCATCAATATCTGTACTGGGGCAAGACAAATTCCTCAAATACATGGGAAAAATCAGGTTTAAAGTTTCAGGTTTAAAGCACCAGCCTTTGCTTTGTTGACAGATTGAGCTTGATGTATGAAGAAGTCTCCTTGAAATGGTTTTCTAAAGGCTATTTTGAAAAATCTAAACTTGTTATTTGACACTCTGTCTGCTACATGACAAAGGTTCACTCATAGTTTTGAGGCCTACAGAGAAACTCTACAGTCATGAAAATAAAGAAAAACATGACATGAAAAAATGTGTCCAGACTTTTGACTGACAGTGTATAATACTAATAAACCTGTTCTGATCATTGTTTACGACTACTACTACTACTACTACTACTACTACTACGACTACTACTACTACTACTACGACTACTACTACTACTACTACGACTACTACTACTACTACTACTGTTGTTACTACTACTACCGTTGTTACTACTACTACTACTACTACTACCGTTGTTACTACTACTACTACTACTACTACTACTACTACTACTATACTACTACGTTGTACTACTACTACTACTACTACGTTGTACTACTACTACTACTACTACTACTACTACTACTATACTTACTACTTGTTACTACTACTACTACTACTACTACTTACTACTACTACTACTACGTTGTTACTACTACTATACTACTACTACTACTACTACTACTACTACTACTACTACTTGTTACTACTACTACTACTACTACTTACTACTGTTACTACTACTACTACTACTACTACTACTACTACCGTTGTTACTACTACTACTACTACTACTACTACTACTACTACTACTACTACTACTACTACTACTACTACTACCGTTGTTACTACTACTACTACTACCGTTGTTACTACTACTACCGTTGTTACTACCACTACTACTACCGTTGTTACTACTATTACTACCACTACTGCTACTACTGTTACTACTACTACTACTACTACTTACTACTGTTACCCCTATCCACTGTTACTACTACTATTACTACTACTACTACTTAAAGTGAAACACAAACTTGCTGATCATGACCTGATTTTCTTTCTTGTGATTCTGTCAATGTTTAAAAGGCTTAAGTATTACAAGTACTTTTACTTCAGCCTCAGGTCATGATCCAAATGGGGTTAGAGTCTATGTCCTTGTAGTGCTGCAAATGACCAAACAAACTACTACTACTACTACTACTACTACTACTACTACTACTACTACTACTACTACTACTACTACTGCTGCTACTACTGCTACTACCGTTGTTACTACTACTACAACTACTTGCTACTGTTACCACTATTACTACCACTACTGCTACTACTGTTACTACTACTACTACTACAACTACTTACTACTGTTACCACTATCCACTATTACTACTACTACTGCTGCTGCTGCTACTTCTACGACTGCTACTACTACTACTACTACTACTACTACTACTACTACTACTACTACTACTACTACTACTATTACTATTACTATTACTACTTACTACTACTTCTACTACTACTGCTTCTACTACTAGTACTACTACTACTACTACTACTACTTCTACTACTACTACTACTACTGCTACTACTACTACTACTACTACTGCTTCTACTACTACTACTACTTCTACTACTACTACTACTGCTTCTACTACTACTACTACTACTACTACTACTATTACTACTGTTACCACTATCACTACTACTACTACTGCTGCTGTTACTACTATGACTACTATGACTACTACTACTACTACTATTACTACTTCTACTACTATTACTACTTCTACTACTACTACTGCTGCTACTACTACTACTGCTACTACTGCTACTGCTATTGTTACTGTTACTACTACTACTGCTACCACTATTACTGTTATTGCTACTACTACTACTTACTACTGTTACCACTATCCACTGTTACTACTCTACTGCAATTACTGTTACCACTACTACTAGTCCCTACTACTGCTACTGCTACTAGTACTACTACTAATAATAATAATAATAATGATGATTTGTGGCATAGTAATGAATGATTTAACTTTCAGTATTCTGCTGCCTAAAACACTTTTAGACACTTTTAACACAAACTGATTCATACAGTTACTACGTCCTGAGTAGATACTGTAGGTACACCGGGATACTCATAAAACTGTAGTTCCACTGGTGACTGTTTGTACGTGTGTGCCTCCAGGTGAGCCCAGTATCTTCTGCAGTGTCCCTCTTGGTTTCTACATCATGGGCAGCATGGTCATGTTGGTGGGAGCCAAGTACCTCGCAGGTCAGGAGCTCTCCTTCCACAACACATCACATCACATCAAACACAGATATACACTATGTCATATGACCAGTTAAATCCAGTTATTTTTCTAAATGGAATGCGTTCACATTCTACTATTTGATGATGTGGTAATTATTTATTTTTTTATATTATTTATTTGAGCTCTCCAAAGACTTGTCATCGTAATCGCACCACTTTCTGAAGCTACTGTAAAAAAATCATTTCACATTTGTATATTTGTAGTGACAGAGAAGACGTTGAACTTTGTGCCGCTTTTTGTTTCATGTGATTGGGCTATAGATAGAGACATTAACCATCAACCAGGTCACCAAATCTGCAACCTGACGGTTACACCGCAAATTCCCCCTGAGAATTTTGACCTGTCCTTCAGCTCAGGTTAAACTAAGGGTTTTTTAAACATGATGTTACACACAGCTTAGTTTCGTTTAACACTGTAGGGAAAAAAAATAGACAAAACTATCATGCACTACTAGTGTTGCTGTACCTTTTTTAACACAATGAGTCATGCAAAAAGACAAGGAAATTGTAAACATGCCCATGTTTGCATTCAGATGGCTGCCTGTGATAGCATTACCTAACAATCCTATAGGGACACTAGAACATTGTGATGTCGTGTGGATGCAAACCTGTTTATAATTTCCTCTTTTTTTCAGCACATCTCACTTTAACTCTCCTACACCCTTTGGTACATTTTTGTACATCTCAACTTTTTTTCTTTTTAGCATAACTTTGGCCTTATTGCACCAAATAGCACCATAATTGGCCAGTTTGTGTATTTTGTGATGTATTTTTAATTTCAGTTTTTTTTTTTCATGATCACATTAAACAGTTTATAATGAAAATACATCCGTGGTCCTTCAGTACATTTTTGTCCCATTGACTTCATTCAAAATGGCTTTGTTTATGGCATAACTTTGCCAGGATATTTTTACTTTTTGAGTTATTTTTCACTCTTTGGTGTTGGAAATTTTTAGTTTTAGTGTCATTTTGAATTTTTTGATATTTTTCTTCTTTTTTTTTTTTTTTACTTTGTATCTTCCATTATAAGTTTATCAGTGGAAAGACATTTGTACATTTTAGTCATTACTGAAGGACAGAAACGTAGATATTTGAAGTTAAAGTGATATGGATGTGTTCTAGAGGAGCACCAGAGTGAACTGAATGTGTAAATTAAAATTAATTGGAAAATTAGTTTGAATTTTTTTTTTTTTTTTCCTTTTTTTTCATGCACATAATTTTTTAGATTTTTACTGTCAAAAAGGCATTTAAGGGGTCAACATTTCTAAATATTATATAATATTTGGTATGTATGATTAGAGCAGAAGTAAATGAAGACAGTGAGATTAAAAAGTTGAACACAAATCTGCTTTTTCAATGTACATTTTTGTCATGAAGGACCAAAGGTGTAACTATCTGAGTTTATGCAAAAAAATTTAAAAAGGTAAAAAACAGTGTTGGCACTATTTTATGACATCCCCAGCCTCTGATAATCCCAACACAAACAACTCACAAATTACTTGAAAGATACAGAAAAAAATGTTGTTGTTTTTTTTTTTTTTTTCATTTGACAAAAATCTGTACTGCATAAGAATATTGTGGTGTTCTTTTTTAATGTACATTTTTATCATGAAGGAGCACAGGTGTAACTATTTTAAAGGGGTGCACAGAGGTAAAAAAAAAAAACACTGCATTTGTTAAAAGATAATAGCAAACTATCTTTTGTATTCGATGCTTTTCACAACCCTAGTGCACTGTAGCATTTTCACTTTTTTCCAAATAAAAACTTCATTTGCGTGTATATTCTCTTGTCCAGGTAACACTTAGACGGTTCCTCGTGGAGAACGGAAGAACTTCTCAGCATGGACCACCACTCAGAAATGGGCTCTGTGTTTGAACATTCCAGAAGATGACTCTAGCCCGGTCCAATCCCAATCCCGAAAGGAAACCCCGGACAATCTGACCGACTACTGGGACTCTTTTACTTTCTATTTCTTTTTGCTACTGAAAATGAGGGTACTTTTTAGTCGTAGAATCCATGCAGTATTTTTTGTACTTTCGTTCTGGCTGTATGATTTCTCATGCGTGAGTGTTTTTCTACTCGTCTGTGTAATTTGCATAGACGTAACCACTTTTTTAACAGTCACGAGATGTTTTTTTTTTTTTTTTTTCTAGTTGCTTCAGGAATTTTTTTTAGAGCACTTTATGTTTTTATTTTAATTATTATTATTTTTTGAGTCACTGACAGTCGATCGAGGAAAGAATGACTACATGTTTTGGTACTTGGAAAAATGCCAGTATTGTGAAATGATTTTGAAGGGAGAAAAATGAACTTGAAACACTAGTCTAGCTGCAGTTTTTGAATTTGTACAGAACTGTTTTGTGGAAATCGAAAAACTGAAAAATTAAGTTATGTCGATGGTTATGTATGTTTTAATGCACTGAAATGCCAATTATTTAAAAGGGTAAATTGTACGGTACTTTACTTACTTTCTACAGTAATAGCATGGTAATACTAGAGATACTCTGCACTGACATCATCCTGGGGCGGGGTGGTTCTGCATCTATGTCTATGGTGGAATGTTGAGGTTGATTTTCATCAAAAATGTGAGAGTGACTAACTGAAAAACTCACTGTTGTCATTCCTGCTAAGTCAGTTTTTTTTTTTTTTTTTTGGATCAGATTGTGTTCAAATCAAAACTAAAGTCGAACTGGAGTAACAGCTTCAGACAGAGCAGTGCCTCCAGTTAGCATCACCGCCTCCTTCGGGAATCTTGACGACACCAGTTGCAAAATATGAATAGATTTGTAATAATCCAATCAAATTTTTTCATCTTCCTCTTTGTAGGACCTATTTGCAGGGTTCCCACAGTCATGGAAATCCTGGAAAAGTCATGGAAATTGAAAATGTCATTTTACAGGGCTGGAAAAGTCGTTGAATTTGAATATCTCTTTCACGCCACTACAGCGTTCTGTTAAGTTCTCATTAGGCTGTTATGATTATTTCTGAACGTCTGTGCCTTTTGTTTAAAAGAAACGACAATAAGTGAGTGGAAAGAATTAACATTTTAGATTTAGCTCTAAAAGTCTGATCAGTTCTACACATGTCTGTGCCATAAAATCATGGAAAATTCACTTTAGGTCATGAAAAAGTCATGGAAAAGTTTTGAAATTTTGTTAGTGAAAAGGAGTGAGAACCCTGCATTTGGAACACTTTTCACCATTCACGAGATGGAATACTTTGTTCCGAATTCTTAATTGCCATGGAAACGGTGCTAATTTCTCATTGCTTATGGCATTTTAGAATTTGATGTCTTATCCTGCCTTCTACTGAACATCGGTAGTGGATGAATTCGAGTCAGTTCTCCCGTTGTAAATGTGTTTCATTATGACAGTTGTGGAAAATTAGCCTGATTCTTCGATGGTAGGCAAGTACTTTTTTTTTATTTAATGAATCACTGCTGTTTGGTCGTGATGTATGTAAATCCCGTAGGAAGGAGGACAGTAACGTCTTTCCCCTTGATAAAATTCACCAAACATTCTCTTTGTTCTGGCTTTAAATCCTCGATCTCAGGAATCGTTGACAACACAAAATGTCTGTCTCTTTGCTGATTGGCTGGTGCCCAACTCACACTTCCGGGGTTTTTGCGAATTGTCTACTGTATTCAGATTCCTGACCTAGTCGCTGGAGAGAAATTAAATTGAGCGGAAGCACTAGGTGGCACCAGCCTGGTTAGTGGAAAATATGGACGCTCAAGAAAGTTTCATGTGACGTCTCTAGCTCCTGGTAATAAATCAAGCCTATTAGCTAAAATTACCTGTCGGTGACTCAGTTCTGACAGTTTGACTTTTACACGTTTAGAAAAAAAACTTCTGTCTACTGTCAAATGATGTGAAAGAAAGTCTAAATGTCACTACAAAGTTTTTAGAAGACACTTTCTCTACACAAACACAACTTAACACATCAAAATGACCAAAAGACAAATCTCCCCGTTTACATAAATCCCACCGACTTGCTCTGCATGAACTGGCCCGAGTTTGTGTTTCAGAACCCTGATTCAATTGGCCGTTCCATTGCACTTTCTCGAATTGGAGGTCAGATTTCCCCGAGTCCCGAACGCAATAGAATGCAGCAAGTTCATAATTTCAGAGTTCAGGTTCTATGAGAGAGTTTTTGAAAGAAATCTCCAAACGTATGACAAATGTCAAACCTTCTCTTTATTGGTTTGGGTTTGTACGGAAGCCGAGAGGGGTCACAACAAATACAAATGCGACAACACAACAAAAAGCCACAACTCACCAAAAAAAGCCACAACAGAAATGACTGCGGGACTCTATTTTAATGCAAAAGCCACAACAAATACAAATGCCACAATACAAACGCAAATGCCGCAACACATTAAAAAGCCACAACACATTAAAAAGCCACAATACATTAAAAAGCTACAACGAAAGTGACCACGGGACTCTATTTTAATGCAAACACCGCATCAAATACAAACGCCACACAAACGCAAATGGTGCAACACAATAAAAGCCACAACACATTAAAAAGCCACAACACATTAAAAAGCCACAACACATTAAAAAGCCACAACACATTAAAAAGCCACAACACCTCAAAAAGCCACAACGGAAGTGACCGTGGGACTCTATTTTCCGACGGACCAATCAAGCGGCAAGTGAAGAAGAAGAACTACAACGTGAAACAAATAATGATAAAATAATAAATTACTTTTACTTATGTTTCCAACTTCTTCGTTCCTTTACTTTTCACGTTGTAGTTCTTCTTCTTCACTTGCCGCTTGATCGGTCTGTAGGAGTCCCGCGGTCACGTCCGTTGTGGCTTTTTGAGGTGTTGCGGCTTTTTGATGTGTTGTGGCTTTTATTGTGTTGCACCATTTGCGTTTGTGTTGTGGCGTTTGTATTTGTTGCGGCATTTGCATTAAAATAGAGTCCCGCGGTCATTTCCGTTGTGGCTTTTTTTGGTTTGTTGTGGCTTTTTGTTGTGTTGTTGCATTTGTATTTGTTACGGCGTTTGCGTTTGTTGTGACCCCTCTCGGCTTCCGTAGGGTTTGGCTCCACAGATTTGACGTATTAATGGTTATTAATGATTTGAATTCCGTCGAACTGACAATAATGATACCAGTGTGTGAGCGAGCGAGTGGTGCCATCACCTTTGAAACAAATGAGATAAGAATATTTCATCTTTGTTCTTGAGCTCTGCCTTGAACTGTTCATTTACAACTTGAACTTTGTGCCAGTTTTTGTTTCATGTGAATAGGTCAGGATCAGTAATTACAGAGATATGAACTATAAACCAAATATAGGTCAGGCAAACTTATTCTAGTACCATGCTATTACTCTACTGCTGAGTAAAAGTACTACAAACAAGCCTGAAGGGATATGTACTTGTATGCTGAAGTAGGTCGACCTATGGAACTTTGATTTTTCACTGGTTCTTCTTGTTAAAGGTGCACAGTGTAATTTATCTTTTGGAAAGTCAGCCATCTTGTCTCCAGAGATGATACTGTTTTACCTGGAATGTTCCGCAGTACGGCATTAAATATGTGAATTGTCAAGTGTAATAATTCATACTTTACTTTATTTTTAGCAAAAACACATTCCATGTTAAAAAACAAGAGACTCATTTTGTTGTTTAAGAAGATTTTAAGTGTGACAAAGTGGATGAGGTTTATGTAAGAATCTAGGCTAGGCTAAGTTAGCATTAGCATTGACCAGCAGTTAGTGATACATGCACAAAGTGACCAGACGTCCTCATTTACCCGGGACAGTCCCAGCCTTTGCCTCCTGTCCCAGTAGATTTACACAAAATAAGTGATTTGTTCTAGTTTTACACACGAAATGTCCCAGGTGTCTCTATTTTGGACCAATTTGATAAATAGGACTAAACCAGGACTATGACAGGTTTAAACCAGGACTAAACCAGGTCTAAACCAGGACTAAACCAGGATTATATCAGGTCTAAACCAGGACTAAACCAGGATTATATCAGGTCTAAACCCGGACTAAACCAGGTCTAAACCAAGGACTAAACTAAGTCTAAACCAGGACTAAACCAGGATTATATCAGGTCTAAACCAGGTCTAAACCAAGTCTAAACCAGGTCTAAAACAGGACTAAACCAGGTCTAAACCAGGACTAAACTAGGTCTAAACCAGGACTAAACCAGGACTAAACCAGGTCTAAACCAGGACTAAACCAGGTCTAAACCAGGTCTAAAACAGGACTAAACCAGGTCTAAACCAGGACTAAACCAGGATTATATCAGGTCTAAACCAAGTCTAAACCAGGTCTAAACCAGGACTAAACCAGGTCTAAACCAGGACTAAACTAGGTCTAAACCAGGATTAAACCAGGATTATATCAGGTCTAAACCAGGTCTAAACCAGGTCTAAACCAGGTCTAAACCAGGACTAAACCAGGTCTAAACCAGGACTAAACCAGGTCTAAACCAGGATAAACCAGGATATATCAGGTCTAAACCAGGTCTAAACCAGGTCTAAACCAGGTCTAAACCAGGTCTAAACCAGGACTAAACCAGGTCTAAACCAGGTCTAAACCAGGTCTAAACCAGGACTAAACCAGGATATATTAGGTCTAAACCAGGACTAAACTAGGACTAAACCAGGACTATATCAGGTCTAAACAAGGTCTAAACCAGGTCTAAACCAGGTCTAAACCAGGACTAAACTAGGACTAAGCCAGGACTATATCAGGTCCATTTCAGGTCTAAACCAGGTCTAAACCAGGACTAAGACAGAACTGTATCAGTTCTAATCCAGGTCTAAACTAGAGGAGCATAAATTGCATTTGTTTAGCCAAAATCCAGAAGTCTGTGTTTCTATATTTAGTCTCAGATTAAACATTGACCCACACGAGTCAATGGACTATTTTAAAAACTGTTAAAAGATTATTGAGCCATAAAAACACCTGCAGCTGAATCGGTCATTTTAATGCTGTACTGTGGTGCATTCAGGTAAATTCCAGTTACATAGTGTTAATGTTCCAGTGGTTTTGTGGACCTGAGCCAGAGTGTAGCTAAGGATTAGCGTGATATGGAGTTATTTATTAAACTGTAGTCCCACACCACGTGAGCAAGTTCAAAGTCCTCCAGACATTTTACTGCTCTGTTTTTGTTTAACTGTGGTACTTGTTTTCAACACAGACGAGAGGTGGGACAATATTTAACACACTGTTCTTCTGAAAATGCAAAATTAGAATTGCAGACGGAAGTTTGTGACTAATCAAGTGGTCCTTCTGTACTTTGTGGTTATGTTTACAGTCCATTCTTTTTTTTTTTTTTTTTGAACGATAATTTGACCTCAGATAAGACATTTTATGGGTCTATATTGCATCTATTTTCTGATCTAGGTTATAATGTTGTTTCGTGATCACAAACAGACCTGGAGTTGAGTTTTGTTTCATTCTCACAAACCCTGCATATCTACACTCAGTTCATCTGTCAAACACAAAACGTTCTGTCCCAACCTGTGATGTCATGTGGTAAAACAGGCTCACTGTGCAGCTGTCAGACGTTGAAGTTACAGCTATTGTTTTAGCCTCATTGAAACTGCTTCACTCTGCGGTGCACCAGCAGATTTAAAGACTCAACTGTACAAAAGGTGAATCTCAAATATGCAAAAATAAATAAAAGCAACAACTTAAGATTCGTTAGAGTTCTGAGTAAGTCAACTGAGGCAATAAAATGCTGTTAACTTTAAAACTACCACTTAATGACATCACAAGGTAGAGCATTTTGAGCTTTGGGGATGTAGACAGACTAATGATAAAGGATTACTCAAACAAAACACAACTTCACATATGTTTTTGAGGAGGTAACAACATTATAACAAGACATAAAGCTCAAAAGAGTCAGTTTTGCGTAATATAGGACCTTTAAGAACATAGATTTATACAAAACCACTGATTTGTCCCAGTTTTATATGAGACATGTGCCAGGTGTCCCTAGTCTGGACCAATTTGATCTGAACTAGGACTAAACCAGGACTATGTCAGGTTTAAACCAGATCAAAAACCAAGACTAAATGAGGTCTAAACCAGGACTAAACTAGGTCTAAACCAGGTCTAAAGCAGGACTAAACCAGGTCCAAACCAGGTCTAAACCAGGTCTAAATCAGGACTAAACCAGGTCTAAACCAGGTCTAAACCAGGACTAAACCGGGTCTAAACCGGGACTAAACCGGGTCTAAACTAGGTCTAAACCAGGTCTAAATCAGGTCTAAATCAGGTCTAAACCAGGACTAAACCAGGTCTAAACCAGGACTAAACCAGGTCTAAACCGGGACTAAACCGGGTCTAAACTAGGTCTAAACCAGGTCTAAACCAGGACTAAACCAGGTCCAAACCAGGACTAAACCAGGTCTAAACCAGGTCTAAACCAGGTCTAAACCAGGACTAAACCAGGTCTAAACCAGGTCTAAACCAGGACTAAACCAGGTCTAAATCAGGACTAAACCAGGTCTAAACCGGGTCTAAACCAGTTCTAAACCGGGACTAAACCGGGTCTAAACTAGGTCTAAACCAGGACTAAACCAGGTCCAAGCCAGGACTAAACCAGGTCTAAACCAGGACTAAACCAGGTCTAAACCAGGTCTAAACCAGGACTAAACCAGGTCTAAACCAGGACTAAACCAGGTCTAAACCAGGACTATATCAGGTCTAAACCAGGACTATATCAGGTCCATTTCAGGACTAAACTCAACTGTACAAAAGGTCAATCTCAAATATGCAAAAATAAATAAAAGCAACAACTTAAGGTTAGTCTAGAGTTCTGAGTAAGTCAACTGAGGCAAAAAAAAAAAAAAAAAAAGCTGTTAACTTTAAAACTACCACTTAATGACACCACAGGGACATTTAAAAACATGTTTTTAACAGATTGGAAAAAAATATGATTTAAAAAGATATATTTTTGTCAATAGTGGCCACCCTTCCACTGCCTTTCTTTGTCACATCTCCACTGTCAAACTGCATGTTCGTACAATGATTCTGTCATAAAAAAAAAAAAAACGCACCAAAATAAACTTCAAAAAATCAAGTTGTTTTTTTTTAAGTTATGTTGTGTCTTGTAACAATGGAGTTATGATCTGATAAATTCAAAAATGTGAGTCTTTCCTCGTAGAAGGGGCCGCCCCAGGAGAGGAAGCAGTTATATGGGAGTGGTTTAGCAACATTACTGCAGTACCTGAGCTCCCGCATACTACGTGTACTGCTCTGGGTGAAGTCTGCGTGAAGTACAACGAGGAGGGTGAGTTTCACATTACACATGCTTACACAAATGTATCTTTCTTAAATGGATTAGCAGTATTTCTTTGGTCATTCTGTACATACTGGGGTAAATAGAAATAAATTTGGATGTAAAACTTGATGGTAGTTTAGAGACGTTTTGGAAGTTTAGAGTGTTTTGGAATCCTGCAGTGTAATCCTAGAGATCGTCAAGAGGTTCGTCATATGATCGAAAGATGGGCCTCGATACGATATATTTCATACAGATTTTATACCGTTCGATAAAAAAATTAAAGCTTTTCGGACACTTGCTTAAAAGGATATATTACGCAAAATTGAGAGAGAGAGCTTTAAGGCGCATTCCTGGAGTCGTGTTTCCTTTCATTCACACGTGTTTGAGTGACCCTTTATTATTGCTCTGTCAACGTCTCCAAAGCTTTAAATGCTCTGTTCCACTTTGTGATGTCATGAAGCTGTAGTTTTTTAAGTTAGGAGCAAGTTAAAAAGCAACTCCACAACTTAGACTTAGACAATTAGTCCAAATGGGAAATTATTTGGACACAGCACCTCACACATCAGAATATAATATAATATAAGAGTAAAAAATATAAATACTAATAATAAATTCTAAATACGCAGCAAAAAGAGCAAGGCAGAATTGTATAAATGCAAATGTACAAGTCGAAATAAAATGAAAAAATAAGTAATAAATGATAAAATCTCAATTTCGACCACAATAATTCCAACTAAATGATTCTAGTGATGGTGTATGGAGTTTAAAAAACACAGTGGAGCACTTCTGGTATCACCACATGACATCACAAGGTGCAATAGTGTTTTTTCTGTTTGAGAGAAGAACCCAGTCTAAATATGTATGATTTGTGTTATGAAACAACACATCTCCAGGCATGTTTGTGATGAGGAAACAACATTATAACCTAGATCAGAAAATAGTGAAAGTAACTTGAACAATACATAAAATACACTGGTTATTGACAGTGGTGGAGTTAGCAATTTGGGGGCCCTAGGCGAACTTGAGTTTGGGGACCTCACTACAATGCACTGTTTTTCTGTTTTGTTTTGTTTTTTTTATATATATTTATTGTCTGTTTTTCCACATTGTTCTTGAGACATGCACATCTCTATTTATTTGAATTACGGTGGACTAGAAACTTGTCTTATTAGTTCAGTCGCCTCTTAGATAACCAGAGCTGAAAGTATTTTTATTTTTTTGCCAGTACAATTATATTTTTGTTTACATCCTTTACATATGATTATTATTATTTTTCTTATGATTATTGTTTAAAAGTAAAATACTCTAATGTCATATTGAGAGAAAATCAAATTGCTCTGAGGCCTCGACCATTAATGGCACTGAAGACAATTGTTTGGGGGCCCCTCCAGATTTGGGGGCCCTAGGCAGCCGTCCACATTTGCCTAACGGTAGCGCCGCCTCTGGTCATTGCGTATACGAGCTTAAATACTTTTATACAAAGGGACATGTGCACTTTAATGGCTCTAAAGCCTCACTGCAAAATCATACAGTATGATACTTAAAGTCCTTAAATCACAACCTGGAAAATTATTATGAAATATACTAGGAATGTAACAATAACCGAAATATCGTGATATCGTATCGTCAAAAGTTTCACAATAATATCATGTACTATCACAATATATGTCAAATTACAAGTTCCTTTGATTAAATGCATAGTTTTATAGTAGCAACACCTAATAAACATCAGAAACTACAAATCCCATGATTCATTTCAGGGCAGACAACATGAAGCAATATGCTTTTTATTTCAATTCTTAGGATTATGAAGGAAGTGATTCACACCAAAATCTTGTCAAGGTATTTTAAAAGCAAAAAAGTGTCCTGTTTACAATTATATCAGCCTCTTCAAAGTATCGTACCGTGAGATGAATATCGTGATAATTTGGGTATTGTTACATCCCTAAAATACACCCATTTTAATCATCAAAACAGTAAGCATGAGCAAATTTCTTTCTTCTAAACAAGCAACACAAATGCAGCGCGTCACTAAATCACTTTGTAATACTTGAGGTGTTACATCGACACAGCAGCCCACTACTGCATATCGATACTGTATCATTACATTTAGTATCAAAATATATCGACACTGCAGTGTAATGACATGGCAAAGTACTAGGGATGTAACGATATCCAAATATCTCAGTACGAAATTATCACGATATGCATCTCACGTTACGATATTTATTGTGATATTTTGGAGAGGCTGATATAATTGTAGATAAGACACTTTTTTTGCTTTTAGAATACTTTGACAAGATTTTGGTGTGAATTATTACTGTCAGAATCTCAAGAATTCAAGTAAAAACATATTTCTTCATGTTGTCTATGCTGAAATGCATCATGGGATATGTAGTTCCCGATGTTTATAAGCTGTTCCTACTAAAGAACAATACATTTAAGCAAAGAAACTTGTAATTTGATATATTGTGACAGCTCTTGATATTATTCTGAGACTTCTGACGATATGAATATCACGATATTTGGGTTATTGTTACATCCCTACAAATGAATGTCATTTCTACAGACAAGTAAACAATGTTATTTCAACTGCAAGATTTCAGCTCTCAACTTTGATCTGTGTTTATTCATTTATTCAAATGAAAAAAACATATTTTACTGTTTCCACGGATCTGATTTGTTATTTGATGGACTGTAAAATTGACTTTTCAGAGCTTTTAGTCATGTTATAGTTGTTTTCTTCTCGTTTACCCTCTGAAGTTGTATTTAGAGTGATTTGTGCATGTCTGAGTCATCAATTCTCCTGTATTCTAGAAATCATTACTCATATCTACCATCGTTTTCGCCACACCTGCTCTGTAGTTACTACATTCTCTTACAGACTGTTTACCGAAAAATATGGGGCAGGATTTATTTTTACTCCAAAGGGTTCAGGGACAGTTGGGGTGATTTTAGTCAGGCATTTTAGGAAGACTCACCCTGCATTGTCATTTTTCCCCCATAAAATACAGATGCAGTATGTGGTTGGTGATACAAGCTGCGTTTCATAAACCAAATGGAGAAGTGAAAAAGTTTATCGTTGTCTATTGTACTGTTTTGTGTTGGTGCGTAACTGTGTACACACGTGTATTTAACCGTGGGAGATGATAAGAGTTTATCGGCCAGCGCAATAACTCGACCTTTAATAGCACTTACATTTATTGCTGCAATTAATCAGTGTTGGCAAGTAACTGAATAGATGTACTGCATTCTCTACAGTTGCTTTTCAGTTGCTGATATTCGGAAGTGAAAGTATTCTAAGAGTTCAGAATGCAGTACTTTGATTGACACCACTTTATAACACCTACACCTTAATTAACATAGACAAGAGTTATTATATTTAGTAAGAATGATTCAAATTGATTCAGGCTTTGTAAATACTTAAGTGGTCGGATTAAGGTATTATTTAAGATATTATTATTATATTATTGTTGGTATTATTGCAGATCACACTAGCATGATACAGATTTTTTCCCCAATGCTGCCAAATTCTACACGTATCACAAATAAGAAAATAAAAATTGAGAGTGAAGTTAGTAAGTTGCTATAGGCGTGTACCGGCGGTGGTGAAACAACGGTTGATCGCAATCGGCGTCTTGAAAATAAGTAATTAAATATTAGTCAAACATGTATGAATCACTCCAAATACAGTTTCAGCGGGTAAAACGAGAAGGTCTGATTTAATTATAATCTGCGGACATGTTAAGAACTGTGCACCAATTAAATCAAAATCATCCCTCTCCAAAAATGACAGTTTTTGATGATGCAATGTATATTTTAATATGATTTTGAAACCATTGCAAAACTGACAACGGGCCTCGACAAGCATCTACATTACACCACTTTACTTTGGAAACAGCGTGTTAACATGTTTTATAAGTTCTCCCTGCACTATGTCACCTCCCCATTCAGAGCGTTATCACAAAACAATCAGTGTGGCTCCTCTATAGAAACTACAGCTCATTGCGTCAGGTTTGTGAAGGTGTAGTGTAATGTTTTTTTTTTCGTGTAACGCTTTATGGAAAGTTATCGTTTGGGTGACTGGAGGGATGAGCTTTGCACAGAATCTTACTCCTAACGGTAACGAGGATTTGAACAGGGCCTGGGAGAGATCGCTAGATCATTCAAACATGAATGGATGTCACCAAATATGGAGTGCACATATTTAAATCGTACTGTTCAATAAAAAATAAAGGCTTACTTAAAGGCCCATGTTATGAAAAACTGAGTGAGTAAATTTTAAGCCATGTTAGAATGTTGTTCGGAGAGATCTCTAGATCATTCAAACATGCATGGATGTCATCTAAAACCTGTTCATCATCAGGAGATAGTTTTGATATATTTCAATATAGATTTAATACCGCTCAATAAAAAAAAAAAAAAAAACTTACTTAAAAGTCCATAATTATACAAAACTGAGTGAGCGAGCTTTAAGCCATGTTAGAATGTTGTTCGGAAAGATCTCTAGATCATTCAAACATGCATGGATGTGATCTAAAAGCTTTTCATCACCAAGAAGTTTTGATATATTTCAAATAGTTTTAATACCGTTCAGTAAAAAATAAAGGTTTACTTAAAGGCCCATGTTATGAAAAAACTGAGTGTGTGAGTTTTAAGCCATGTTAGAATGTTGTTCGGAAAGATCACTAGATCATTCAAACATGCATGGACGTCATCTAAAACCTTTTCATCATCAAGAGGTTGCCGATATGATACCTCGATACATGGGCCTCGATATAGTGCACTTTGGATATATTCAAATTCAATTCAAATACATTTAATACTGTTCAATAAAAAAATAAAGGTTTATAGGTCCATAATATGAAAAATTGATTGAGCGAGCTTTAAGCCATGGAAGAATGTTGTTCGGAGAGATCACTACATCATTCAAACATGCATGGATGTCATTTAAAACCTTTTCAGGCATGTTTTTGATGAGGGAACGTGGGAAACATCAAAACATTTTATTGAACCATTGCCACAACATTTTTCATAACTGAAAATAAAACACAAACGGAGCACTTCCTGCCCTCCCCTCTCTCCTCATTCATGACAGGAGTTCCTCGTGTTACAGATCTTGTTGGGACACGTATCAGCGGTTGGATTGAGGGTTTGGTTGTTGTTCTACCCCGGCTCTACACCCTTCACTTCCGGCCGCCGCCCACCACCTCCGCCCTCCAGCCTCCTGAATGCCGAGGGCCATGCTGGAGCCCCAGTGGAGACAACCGCCAGGGGTCATGGGAAATCTGAACCTGGACAATGCAGGTAAGACGGGGATCCATTATGTTCACAAGTAAACCATGACTACGAACTAAACACACGCTTTTCTTTAACATTACCTTTTATTTTGATACAACTCTAAACTTTTGTGCCTTCGTTAACATTATTATTAGTTTGGACGACAATAAACAAACAAACAAAACAAAATACACAATACAACAACATACATCCATGACGCAAAAGTGGTGTTGCGTCTTCACTCTTTATTCCGCATTTAGACGAGTGTTTTCGGGAGGAAATCTGTGTGCTCACAGTGACGTAAAAGTGTTTACATGTTTATTTCTGTGTATGTTTGTGATGTAAATGTGTATGCGACATGAGCAGATCTGACCAGAGTTTTGCGTCTTGGGCAGTGTAGACGGAAACACTACAGCGGAGCAGAGTTTTCAGCTTTTCCACTCTGGAGGGTGGTTTCAGATTTTTGCGTTTTTAAGCCCCAAAAATCCCGTCACTGTATAAACGAAAGGCACTTCCCATAAAATATGTTTTTTTTTTTTAACTCACAAGCGTTCTCATGTAAACAGGCCCTTAGGTTGTCTGTGATCAAGCCCTGCTTAGGTGTTTGGTTTTCCACAAAAATGCGTGAGTGACTAATTAAAAAAATGTTGGATAGGGCACCTTTTTTTTTTTTTAACAGCACGAATCAGGTAATGCTCTAAGGAATGTTGATGACATCAGCTGTAAGGTGTCAGTTCCGGCGCTCGACTCAAGCACCACTGTGCAATCAGATTTGTTTATTTCACTGATGGATGTGAAACAAAGGAGCTCATTGGTCACCATCATTTACAAACAAACCAACTTCTCTTAGCTCAGAGATTAGTGCTTCATTGGTTCTGCAGTAGGGTGACCAAATGTCCGTTTTTCCCTGGACATGTCCGTATTTTGCGTCATGTCTGGGGCGTTCGGGGTTTTTTTTATAAAGTGATGCAAATGTCCAGGTTTTCAGTACCGTTCATTGGGGGCATTAAACTGAGCGTCTCTCGTAGCGTCTGTGACTCAGAAGGAGCGAGACACAAACAGTTGGTCAGTCTGCAACATCCCGAAGCACAAATGTGTATTTAACAATGACTTTTACAAGAAATTCTCCGTTTTCCATCCTGGTCGGGACAAGTGGGAGGTCATGTGCACAGGTTGTGAGGTGAGAGGACAGTGTCCCTCGTTTATCGCGGGGTTTATGTTCTAAAAATAACCTGCGATAGGTGAAATCCGCGAAGTATCAACTTTATATTTTACAATTATTCTATCTGTTTTAAGGCTGTAAAACCCCTCAGCACAAACTTTATACACTTTTCTCAGACAGGACAGGTGCAACCCTTTTTACTTCCTTCTTTAAACTTATTGCTGCTGTCGTCATGTTATTTTCCTCCTTCTTTATGTAACAAACTGAAGATTCAGTTATTCCATAATGGAGCCCAACAGCGCAGAGAACTGCACGGCTCCATTTTTGGAGACCCCCAGTACAACACCGCACCCGCGCAGTACAGGACCGCACCTGCCCGTTATATATCAAATATTGAATATCAAACTTTTGCGCTGCCTACGCCACAGACTGAACCAAGACTAACCCAGGACTAACCCAGGACTGATTCCAGGACTGAAGAGGAGGACTTTGTGGACAAACTGCTTGGCTTCTCTCTCTTAAGTCCAAGATTAGTCCTGGTTTAGACCTGGTTTAGTCCTGACCCACCCGTGTGTAATTACTACCCGCCTGTAATACGTAATACACATTCATACGCTGTAAACCCCCCCCCCCCCCCCCCCCAAGGTGTCCGGGTTTTCACAAACGGAAATATGGTCACCCTATTCTGCAGAAATCCGCCATGTTTTTATTGCTCTGTGAAGTGTGTATTCTTCTTTTATTGTAACATGAGTAAACAGTAAAATAGATCTCCTCTAACCGAACTTTAGTCAGTGTCAGTACTTCCTCCTTTTTTAACACTTTGGTCACTGGAGGTGTGGAGTTTTCTGACTTGTTATTGTAGGGGCCGTCCACACAACAATGTTTTTTGGTCAAAAGTTTGTATTCGTTTTGGCCTTTCATCCACATGGAGCTGGTGTTTTGGGTGCGAAACTGAGTCCTTTGAGAATGGGTTCCAGAGTGGAGAAATCTGAAAACGCCGGCGTTTTGTTGTCGTGTGGACAAACAAGCTTTTGGAAAACGATGACGTCACGGTCCCGTCATCACCGGGGTCCTCCGATGCAGCGAAGCCAGCAGCCCTCGAACTGACCATAAGAACGCTGCTGAAATGGGACAGGTGTAGCCTACGGAGCCGCTCCTGTCGCCCAGCAACCGAGACACACTGTTAGTGCTAATGCTAAAAACACGCACCACAGATTACGCACACTGATCAATAACAAAGATTACGTTTACACTGAAACAAATCCACGTATCACTGTATCAGAAACAATCTGCGTCCAGACACGTCGTTTCTGTGTCCGCAAGTCTTCAGTATCCACACAGCTTTGTGCATATTTGTTTACGTTTTACAGAAACAAAACTTAAAACCACACGGCTCATTTGCATAAACGAAGCGCTCAAAAAACGATGTGGTTCAGCTTCTGTCAGACTAAAGAACAGGACTCAGTGGAATATATGGGTTCTTTCTGTGATTTATGTTTAACTTTTGCAGAACAAAACAGCTATATTTCTGGGATACATCTAAAATCGGCTAAATTACCTTAAAGTTTAAAAAACGGTGATGAGATTTGCATTATTAAATATTATTATCATTGTTAACAGTGCCACATACAGGTGTGGCAGGTGTATGACATTGTTTTCACTCAGTGCTCCGTTGTCATGTGGACGTGAATATTTGCTGATCCGACACGTGTGTGGACGCAATTTTTTTTCAACCTGCAAAGAAAAAAATCCATTGGAGCGTTGTTGTGTGGACGTAGCCTAAATGCATGTAGTGGGACATTTGAAATGTGAACGTCTGATTTGCTCCGTACAAACCCACCGCTCTGTAGTTGCTTTATTCCCTCAGCTAGATCCTTCTCCTTACAGACTATTTACCAAAAAAACATGGGGCAGGATTTATTTGTACTCCAAAGGGTTCAGGAACAGTTGAGTGATTTTAATCAGGATTTTAGGAAGACTCACCCTGCATTGACATTTTTTTCCACAGTAAAATATAACCTATTTAATAATAATCTGCAGTGAGTGGTTGGTGATACAAGTCGCTTTTTATAAACCAAGTGGTGAAGTGAAAAAGTCTATTGTTGTGTATTGTACTGTTTTGTGTTGGTGTGTAACTGTGTACATACATGTATTTAACCCTGGAAAATTATAAGAGTTTATCAGCAAAGGCAATAACTCGACCTTTAATAGTACTTACATTTATTGCTGCCTTTCAGTTGCTGATATTTGGAAGTGAAAGTATTCTAAGAGTTCAGATTATAGTACTTTGATTGATACCACTTCATAGCAGCATAGACAAATTTGACTCATAATGAAGAAATAGTTTAAAAATGATTAAAATTGATTCAGGCTTTGTAAATACTTTGTACAATAAAGTGGTCAGATTAGGGTATTGTTTAATTTCAGATATTGCATGATGCAGATTTTTTTCTTGATGCTGCCAAATTTTACATGTATCATGATTAAAAGAACAAAAATCAGGAGTGAAGTTAGTAAGTGGCTATAATCTTGTACTGGTGGTGGTGAAACTAAGGTTGATCGCAGTCGCCGTCTTGAAAGATTAAAAAGATTACTAAAGATTACTCAAACATGTATGAATCACTCCAAATAAAACTTCAGAGGGTAAAATGAGAAGGAAACAACAATAACCTGGTTAAAAGTCGATTTTGGAAATTGAAAGTGGAGCTTGAAATGTGAAAGTCTGATTTGTGAACATGATTTCATTTTTTAGTTTTACTTTGCCTGGGATTCAGATGGGCATGAGTGACAGGTGGATTAGCCAATCAGGGACACACACGGTTCAACTGTATTAAACCATATACAGCTGCAAATGAGAAAAAAATTAAAGGAAAAAATATCATGAAAACATGGTGGATTTCTGTAGAATCAGTGAGCGAACCAATCTGTGTACAATCCATGTGTCATTTGTTCATAAAATCAAAAATAAGAAAATGAAAAAACAACTATTTTCTTCATTATTTGTCTCCAAAACCAAAATAAGAAACAGATAATGTTAGTTTTCGATTTTGTGTTTAAATGAAAAATGGAAAAAACTGATAACAGCCATTTTCCGTTTGCGTGACTTAAACTGCGATGCCGGACTTTTGCGCCACATACGGACTGAACCAGGACTAAACCAGGACTAAACCAGGACTGAACCAGGACTAAACCAGGACTGAAACAGGACTAAACCAGGACTGATCTCAAGACTGAACCAGGACTAAACCAGGACTAAACCAGGACTGAACCAGGATTAAACCAGGACTAAACCAGGACTAAACCAGGACTAAACCAGGACTGAACCAGGATTAAACCAGGACTAAACCAGGACTGATCCCAAGACTGAACCAGGACTAAACCAGGACTGATCCCAAGACTGAACCAGGAGTGTCGAGACGGGCCTGAAGGTGCACCCACGCAGACTGTCGGTGATCAGGACTAAGACCGGGACCAGACTGGGACTAAGACCGGGACTGGGGTCCTGTTTCAGTCCTGGGCCAGTCCTGAAACAAATCGTTATTTGCTTTTTCATTTTGGTTTTGGAAACAAATAATGAAGAAAGCTGTTGGTTTTTTTTAACATTAAAAAAACTAATGATACATGGATTCACTACACTCACATGCGTCACTGAAATAAATGAATCTGATTGGACAGGCATGTTTTGGCTTGAGACACAGCAGAGGGAGTGGAGACCAGAGTGACATCCCTCTGTATCACACACAGACAAATATTTGTCTGGACTTGCCAGACAGAGTTTCACACTGTCTCCAGTAAACACATGTAAAGTAAACACATGTAAAGTAAACACAGTGACACTTTACTTTAAACGTGTCTTCATTTGGCAGAGAAAAACACAGTATCATATGAGCTAACATAAACTCAAGACTCGATCAACTGGAAAAGGAATACTCAGTTATGTTGCTTAAGTAAAAGTACAAACACAGAGGCAAAAAGTACAAGTATCATATATACAAATCTGCTTGAGTGAAAGTACTGAAGTCACATTTTAAATTAAATAAATGTACTGTGTAAAAGTATTTTACACAGATTTCTGAAATGTCTTGATCTTTTTGTTTACAGTAGCATATGAATCAGCCCCTTTGTGTTTGTATACATATTTAATATGTATATTTTAGTTTGAACTCATCTCCTAGCAGGACTACACATAACCTCTCTATACAGAAAGTCCTTTTTACTTCAAACCTGCTCATAAATACAGTGGAGTAGAAAGTACAGAGATTAAATGGCCCATCTGATGCAAAATAACTCTTTTCACATTGTATCTTCTGCACATAAACAAGCACAATTTGGGTTCTTGAACATCCATTACACAATAGTTTCTGAAATCTTACTGATTTCTTGGAGACAGTCACAGACCAGGAACTATGAAAGACCGACTATTGCTCCTCCCCCCGCCCGTCCTGAGAAAGCACAGGCTCCGCCCTCCAAACGTGACGTAGGCGACGAGTGAGCCGCCCTTCCTCCGCCATCTCAGGGAGGGAGGGGGAGACAGACGTGACCCTGATAGTGGTAGAAATAAACTTTTATTCATCATGGAGATACAGCGCGTTCAGCCGCATGTGTTGGACCCAGAAACGACGAGGACTTTGAGGAGCACGAGGCTCAAGCACCACGTCCACATCAGCTGAACATTACTGATTGGTAAAGTATTAATAAACATTAGTAGATCAAGTTATTATATCAATGAGCTTATGCTGTTGTTTTTGTTTAGGTGTTCATGTGGGAATTGTCGCCTATGTGCGCTTTCTGCTACGTCAAATGCGTCATAGGTGTATCTGCCGCGTCATCGTTGTAGCAGCTTTAGTTCATTGTCATGTGGGAGGGTGGCAGAAATATGCTGTAATTTGTTTAAAAAAAAAAAAAAACGCCAAATCAATATAAAAAAAAACACTTGGGCAGCAAACATAAGGCCCACACATCACTCTTAGAAGGTAGAAAGCTCTGAAAAGTTGATTTTGCATGAGATGGGCCCTTTAAAATTAGTGAAGTAAAAGTCAAACGAATCCACTGTAAAATCTACTTTAAGTACAAATACCTCAAACTGTACAGTACTTTTGCATTGATGCTTCATTACTTTCCACTTGGAGATTACCCGGAACTGCTAGAGTCAGTCAGAATTCAAGGAAAACTCGTGATTGTAATGTTTGAGTCATCAAACGTGCTCCTAAGTCAAGAACGTGTGAACTTGCCAACTGTAGAGAAGAAGTCACGGTGGCTGAGTGTTCTCCCCATTTTCTCTGGTTTTTCCCATCAACCCAAAACATGCACAATAGGTCCAGTTAAGGTAGTCCTGCCCAAGACTAGCTCAAGATCTAGAGATGGGTTCCTTTAACTGCTCTGAAGGATTTCCTTGGTTAATCTTTTTGGGTGAACACATTTGCAGTAAGAGTTCCACTACACAGAAGAGGAACCCTGACAGAAAATCAGACCGTGTTCTATCTGTGTATCTGCTTTGTCTTTGTCCAACACTAAATCTCAACTGTCCTCATGTCCACAGACTGTCTCTTCTCTGAGTCGTGGCCCACGCTGGACAGAAGAGCCACTGTGAGGGACCTGCTCAAGATCAGACGCCAGATGGTAATGACTAAAGAAATACTTCTAGCAATATTCATCTAAAACAACCTAATCAAAGAAACAAGAAGAAAACGGCAGTGCTCAGTGGGAGTTGATGACTCTGTAAACAGGGTCCATCCCTTCTTTACGACGTGCCTATATTTAGATGAGCCATTTTACTGACACTTTTTAGTATCGCTATTCAGACACGTCATAAGTGTGTTTTGGGCTGTGAGTGTCGTCTCATTGAACTCACACAATGAAGTTGATTAGTTATTTATTTAGGCGGCATGGTGTTCTCCACAGATCACTTACATGACCAAATGAATGAAGCACAAAGGTCCATGCAGCCTTTGTTTTAGAGTCGATATTTTCCTGAAGTCTGGCCTATGCTGTTTTTTAAAATGCATGACTTGTTCCCATGGTGATTAGTTAGGACATTTTCCCACTGTCTGATCTCCTCTGTGGCCCAAATATTCTCTGATCAAGAGCACAAGCATCTTATGATATATGTGAGTGGAAAGTATAATAGGCTCTCACATTAACCCCTTAACGCTGACTGTCACAAATATGAGACAAACCGTCTGGATCGAGATATAAGTCGAGACAGAGGCTGTATTTCCCTCGGTGTCACTTAGTCCTAATGCAGGACCTTCCTCGAAACCTTTGGCAAGAACTTGTTTCTAGTTGTCATACATACACAAATTTCTGTACAGAAAGAACAAAAATGTGGCTGTTTGCTGCAGGTGTTCCAAGCAGTGGGAGCAGGTAGAGGGCGCTCTTGGAAAAAGGATCAAAGCTAAAAAATTACAGACTCCAGGCACTCCAAAGAAGTAAAAATCGCACGAGGAAAAATATAGTTAAAAGGCCTTTATTTAAATGGCCAAAACCAACATGTTTCGACCAACCTGGTCTTCATCAGGGCTTAGTTTAATTTTTTTTGTTTGTTTTTGTTTTATACACAAAGATTTATGTATTTATTGTGTTATAGTCAAATTAATAATCTCAGTTTAAATTACCATCCTCTTAAAGGCAAAAACACACACAAAATATTTTTTTCTATACATTTTTATACATTCAGGTGTTAAGGGGGTTAATATTATTATTATTATCTTATTAATATTATTCAGGTCGGAAAAGCGAAATGTTTGAAAAACAGTGGAGTTCCGCTACTTAGACAATGAAAAAAAAAGTAGTGGGACTCTTGAAAAATAATGTTTATGCCACTACTCCAACAATTAGACGTCAGTGTCTAAATAGTGGCATGGAACCTCTGTAAAAGCCATCACAACAAAACACCGCATGCTGTTGCACCCGCTGATGGATAACTGCACATCACAACACCTGATCTGTCAAACCACAAAACATCACCACGTCAACAGCCAATAAAAGAGAGCATCAGGGACAGAAGAGCAAGATATAAACACGAGAAATAACAGTAACAATGAGGATGATTAGTTTAATACTTGCCATAAAGCTGGAGTGAAACTGTAACGTTCATCCATGTTCTTACATTCAAAAGCCTAGTATTTTTTCCATAAATCCATGGCACACAGTCCAAAAAACATCCCTACAAATCTAGTCTGAAGCGTTATTTAAAAATCATGTGTGTTATATTTAAATAAATCCACGCTGTGAGGCAAAGCTGCTGCAAATTTCCAATAATAAACAAAAGATTACTTTCCGTCTGGGTAAAACATTTTCTGAGCCACGTTTGAAGAAATAATAACACTCTTTTGACTGTGTCTATAATCTAAAAGCGCTCTGAACAGATGAACAGACGTACACTTTTTGTCTCATGTTTAAAAATCATTTAAGACTCAAAAATTCTGTAGTGTTGGGCGAGTTTTAAACGTCTCCTCTGTGGATTTCAGGTGGAGGATGAGATGTTCCTGAAGAGACAAGCTCTTGGACAGTACCTCAGACCAGACGTTCCTCAGCACATGGACACAGCGGTCAGCGTGGTCGCCACTGACAACTATGTAAGTGGTGGAAGAATTGATGGAAATAGTGCTGATTTATACTCAAGTAAAAGTACAGTGTGTGTATATGATATTCAAGAATTGCTGACAAGTGCAAAGTACACATGAAAATTACTGCTCATACCTAGGGTGACCAGATTTTCAAAATAAAAAACTGGAACACTCCCGGTTTGTGGCGGTTGTGAAACAAGTGTGTAATTAAGGAAAACTGTTTTGCACTTGGCCCATTCATGACTAATATGTGAGTCAGTATAGTCACATTTTCTTTGTGTTTTGGTTGTTTCTAAGCAGCTTTTCTGTATTTTACATAAACAAATATCAATGTATGTCTCTCTTTACTGTTGACAGGGATCAGATTAGTCAAAAATAGAGACACCTGGGATATGTCTTGTATAAAACTGGGACAAATAAATGGGTTTGAATAAATCTGCTGGGACAGGAGACACAGGATTATCATGTAAATCTGTAAATCTGTAAAATAATACCAAAACATACAAGAAAACTGCTGGGATTTGTTTATTACGTTTGCACTGGTAACAAACGGTCTCACTACTGACAGACAGAGTTTCTGCTGCAGTGCCCAGAGCAGTGGTGTAACAAGACTCAAATAGTTTCTGCAGTCCAGGCCCTTCCCCAAGAACAGTTTGTATTTAGGTTAGTCCATGTGGCTTTCTTAGCTTTGAAATGTAACACCTTTACATGAGTATCTGAGTACAAGTGAAGATGATCAAACTCTTAACATGTGATTGATTGATTGTTTTTATTTCAAGTTTGTGCCAAGAGAGAAACAATAATCATATATACTACATATACATTGTAAACAACAGAAAAGCACATTTCTCAAAAAGGAGTGGGAAGAAGAAAAAACTTATATTAAATCACCCATATTCATGACAGTTTCAAAATTTATGTGGTTGCTTCTTTACATTGATCACGGAACTTAACAAATATTTACATATAGCTAAAGAAATGACATATTATGCATATAAAATAAAAATTTAACCCCAAAACTTTTTTTTTTTTTTTACATTTTCATTTTATACTGTACACATATATATACACATACACATATACACATTACATACATATTTATATACACATACAGACACGCATACATGCACATACATACACACATGTGACATAACCATCAGACATGTAAATGGAAAACACAATGGTACCTAGAGCCTTCCTGTGAGAGAAAGGATTAGACGAAGAATAATATGGCCTTTAACACTTCTTTCTTGGACAACAGAAAGAAAAACACCCAATACTATAATTTCCACCACAGGACTGTCCCGAGTAAATAAAGACGTCTGGTTTCTAGTAACACCATAGAATTCTGACCGATCCCACAGCTCCATTTACAACTCCATTTTTCACATGAATGCACGTATTGATACTTGCTTGTGTCAACATGCTGGGGGTGTTCTATGTGTATTTCCATGGTGGAATGTTCAGCAGTTTCCATGGTTTTAACAAAAAGATTTTCTAAAAAGATTTAAGATCATCTGAAATCTGAGAGACGTATTTAATAGCACAACTCAGCTCACCTATTCACCAGTTAAATCAGCTCTTTCTTGTCAAACTGGGAACGTTGATGACATCAGCTGCAAAGTATCAACAGATAAACGTGATGTTCTCCTCCAGTTTTGCATTCTGTATTTGTAAGGGTCTGTTCTTTATGTTACAGAAAAAACCTTGTTGGAGTTTTCCATCTCAAGACACGACAGGGTTTGAAGTTGAAATGGGACCTCCTGACCCGTGCCCGGAGCTCATGGACCCTAACCCCCTTAACCCCTTCTATGCCTCCCCTTCCCCCTCCGCATCCCCCGCGTCCTCTGTATCCTCCGCCCCTCTACCCCCTCCGCCCCTCCACACCCTCCACCCCTCCCATGGTCCAGTCTGAGCAGACCTGCATGGTCCAGTCCATGGTCCCCCCTGAGCAGACCTGTCCTGTGGGGCCCAGCGTGGGGGTTCCTCTGGGCTCCAGCCTGTTCCACTGGCAAATCCAAGCACAGCTTAAAAAAATCAAAGGTGTCCCCACAGAAGTGCTCAGCATGAGGGACGTAGACGGAGATACGTAAGTTACATGTTCAAAACTCACATATATGTGCTGTTTTGTAGTTTTGTAGTAGTTTTGTAGAGGGTCCACCACCCTCTTGTCTCTGTGGAGATGGTATGGCTTTGGCTGGAATGTTCCACAAGTTAAACTTGTTTATCACCATGGAGACAAGCAGGAGGTCCCACTAGACCAATTTGTTTATTTATTTATTTATTTTCAATAAAATATATTTTCTAGATCAGGGCTCTCCAACCTGTAGCTCAGGAGCTGCCAGTCGCTCTCCACCCTCTTCCAAGTAGCTCACCAAGGGATTACTGAATTATACATATTGTGCTCAATAACTCAAATTTGATTGATTAAATGTCTATTTCCTTTATAAATGTATAATTTTGATGTCTAAATTTGTGCACTGATGACTGGATAATGGGTTATGTTTTATAGGCATATAACTGTACCTCATCTACGTGTTACCATGGCTCTTATATTTACAAAATTTCTGTCAACTGCTAAAATTAGTAGCTCTTTGGCATTTTCGTTTTATAAAAAGTAGCTCCCAGGATGAAAAAGGTTGGAGACCTCTGTTCTAGATATTTCTAGAGCAGCTCTCACACTCAAACTCATAACATTAGTCTAATATTGTGTTCTATCTGCATCCATACAGCCCCCTGCACATCGCAGTAGCCCAGGGAAAGAGGCCCCTCGCTTACGTTCTTGCATCTATCATGTCTGCAAGTGGCACTCTGAACACTCCAGAGCGGAATGGACAGGTGAGGGAGGTGCCTGGGGCGCGGTGCGGGAGGGGTCAGGGTGGGGCCTGTGGCGGGGTGAGGGAGGGACCAGGGTGGGTCTTGTCAAACCATAAGTCATGACCCTCTGTGTGCTGTTCTCTTCTTTGTTTCCCGTAGACTGCACTGCACATAGCCACTGCCACTGACCAGCCCCTGATAGTGTCTGACCTGCTGGAGCATGGGGCCCAGGTGCACATGAGGGACACCTGGGGGCGCTCTCCTGTGCATGTGTGTGTGGAGAAGGGCCATGCTGAAAGCCTTGTGGTAAGATTCTTAAAGGTTCTGTATGTAGCCTGTGCTCTTACTGGTTTTAAATGATGAGTTTTAAATAGAGGCTAGGAACTTGCTAAAAAGACCAAGGTTCTAAAACAAAGGACTGAATCAAAGATAAAACCATGAGATAGACCCACCTGCTGTGTCCAGACTCTGGGCAGATATTGTCTTCCTGTTGCCCCCAGCCTCTCGTCCGGTTCATCCGGCTCTTCTCCCTGCAGATGCTGGGACCATTCAGACCAGAGAGAGGCTTTTTAGATTTAAACAAGCCGGATTTAAACTTTAAGAATGTCAGTCCAAATGAGAGCATTCTGAGGTTTGGAGATGTAGACAGACTAACATCCACACAATAACAAACGTGTGAATGGAATGAAACAAACACAACTCCAGGTCTGATGATGAGTCAGTTTTGTGTTATATAGGACTTTTAAATAAAACTCTTACATACAGTTACTTTAAACATGAAATTCTGTTCAAAACTATGACCACGATAATGTGTATGACAAGTATATGATTTCACAAGGAGATAGTCCTTAACTGTGTTGTACTGTTGTATTGTCTGGTCAGTAGTGTAGGATTTCTGTCAGTGAATGTGATGCTGACCTTGGTTTAACAGAGCATACAAAAAACAGCCCAGATTCTTGGAAGGACCTATTCTGTGTATTATCCAGGCTTTTTACAACACACACAATACAGTTACTCTACTCCATGTTGTGTGAAAGAGATGTGAGAGATAGTATCTACTCTACTGAAACGTGACTGAAACCAAACTCCACGTCACGTATGGTTTTAAAAGGAAGTGAATGTGTGGTTTCTATCCCGTAAACACGACCTATCTCTGTCCCCAGATACAAACTTAACGAGTTCAAATCAAATATTATGTCATACACATTTATTCATTTACTTTTGCACGTAGACACCATATAACAATGAAAAGAGCACACTAGATAAACACTCAAAAGGGCTTCTATTAAACTCTCCACCTTATGAATGCATACAAGTGAACAGTTTAAAAAAATACATTCACACATCTTAAAGAAAGTTTAAGGTGTGTAAATGTCCATTGAACCATGGAATAAATATTTCCTTTTTTAAAATTGCATTTTTGATATGCCATTTCCATCCATTTGTTCTTAAAAAATAAAAATATAAAAAAGCAAGATGATTAGAAAGCAGAATGAATCACATGAGTCTCTCATTTGGATTATTGTATCAAAGCTCAAATCCAGTTGGTTTAAAGACACACTGTGTCTGTTCTATAGTTATAGACACCCAAGAACCATTATGTTAATATATATGGACATTTTAAATCACACAAATATTCATCTAAAATAACTTAATAAAGAAACATGTCTACTGACTTCTGAGAATGAGAAAAACTTGGATGTGTCCTCTGTCTGCAGGTTAAGGCTTTGGCAACACAAGTTCAAATGTGATTCTGATATGTTTTTTAAAACAAAAACAGTTTCTTTATATACGATACATACACTAGACCAGGGGTGTCGAACTCATTTTGGTCCTGGGGCCGTATCCAACCTACTTTGATCCAAAGGGGTCGGATCAGAAAACTCATGTCATATAAATCCCAAAAATAACATAAAGTTCAAATATTTGTGCAGAGAAACACAAATCTCTTACAGAAATCTTTTTTAATTGATGAACTCTTTCTTTTACAAAATATTATAATATTATGAACAACCTGAAACTTTAAGAAAAACACAATTTCAACACAATGTCTGAACATGAACTTGTCTGCAAATAGGAATAAGTCCATTTTTGTTGTAAAATCCTGCACTCGGCTCCACTTTTCTCATGTTGGACATTTTTCTGATGAGGGTGTCACGGTCAACAGTCAAAACGATCGTCCTTTAAGAGCGTTTGGAAAGAGACAAGTCTTCATTTGTGCTGCTCTGGTGGGAGGGGCCACGTACAGAGACGCTGCTATGATAAACACCGCAGAAAATTACCAATATTTTAATAGAAAATATAATTCAAATATTTTAGTAGAAAATCAGCCGAGGGCCAGATTAAAGGTCTTGGAGGGCCGGATCCAGCCCCTGGGCCGTATGTTTGACACTCCTGCTCTAGACTGTAATGACACGTACATTACACTGTAGTTTCACTCTTGTCCCCTGTGCGTCTTTCAGGCCATGTTTAAGACCCTCAGAGCTTTGGGCAAACACCTGGACCTCGACATGGTCAACTACAATGGTAAGAGCAGTCTGTCCTACTGCATTTCTAGAGTACAATGTAATGGAGATTGCTGCAACTGTACTACTACTACTACTACTACTTATTATTAATAATAATAATGATAATAATGACAGTGGTGAAAAGAATACTGAAAATATGTACTCAAGTAAAAGTATAGTTACAGTGCTGAAATGTACTGTTGCCAATTAAACTGCAAAACAGTGTACTTCTACTACATCTACAACAATTACTCCTACTCCTACTACTACCACTACCACTGCTAGTACTACAAAAGAAAAAATCAAACATACTATTCCTGCCTGTCTCCTGCAGGTCTGACGTCCCTCCATGTGGCGGTGCTGTCCCATAATGCCTTGCTCAGACAGGTGAGGGCCATGGGGCTGGCCATGGGGCAGGGGATCGGCTCGTGTAAGGAGAGAGACCGTCTGCTGAAGATGGGAATGAACTTGTACAAGTGTGTCAAGGCTCTGCTGCAGAACGGCGCCTCCGTTGGGGCAAAGGTCAGAATTACACCCTGCGCTAACCCTTCAGTAGAATGTGATTTTCAACATTAAATGGTCATTTTTGATACTTTTGACAACCCTGTAAGGTCTATAACTATAACAAAATAATGTAAATAATGACATATGGAGTTTATGGGGCCAAAGAATTACTCTTTGTGTCTGTCAGGATGAAAAAAGCGGTCGCACCAGTATTCACATGGCAGCTGAGGAGGCCAACACGGATCTGCTCCATCTGCTCCTGAACCAGCCCTGCACCCCCGCTGTGGTCAACCTGCGGGTATCACTACTACTATATACTGCTATATACTACTACTATTACATTGTACTACTGCTACACTCAAGTCTATATGCATGCTCTTCTAATGAGGACTTTGTCTGGTGGGTTTGTGGAGAAAAGATCTTAAGTTCTAAAGTTGTAAAACATTCGATGACACTGCAAAGCATCTTAAAGTATTTAATACAATCTTATAACTATAACATGGTAACACATTTCATTATTTAAGATTTTGTTAGTAAAATACAGTGCTGATTGAAAAAGGTTTAAGAATAGAAACATGTCCATTGGCTTCCTGTAGAACTGAGGAAATGCCTCTTCATATTTCATTTCACTGGAACAAGCATTTTTAAATGAATTAATTTATTATAACTTTTGAAGAAGACTCACTGCGCTTGTCTCTATACAATTCTATATATACAAGTATATAAACACGTCTATATACTTCTAATTGATAACACCAGTGGATCATTATGTAATAATTTGGACATTTTAATACACAATATGCATCACACTAGGGAGCAGATTGGATTTCATTTGTACCAAAATGACAACGTGGCGTTGCCGAATCTTTGTGTATCACTGATTAAGAAAAAAGAATTGGAGAACAAAATAATTATGTCACAATAGGTGTGTCCCTGGGGTGGTGGAAACAGGGGTAGATCCAAACTCGGCCTTTCACATAACACATTTTGAAGTGCAATACGTGGCTCAAGTAAATATAGTGGATAAACAATAATATTTAGAGTGACCAGATATTCAAAATAAAAAACTGGGACATCTCTGGTTTGTGGTGATTGGTAATAATAAAATTGTAAAATGAGTGCGAAATTAAGGAAAACTGTTATGCATTTGGCACTAATTTGAGTCAGTATAATCATATTTTCTTTATGTTTTGGTCATTTTTAAGCAGCTTTTATGTATCATACCTAAACAAATGACAGTTTATGTCTCGCTTTACAGTTGGCAGGATCAGATGGGTCAAAAATAGGGACACCTGTGACATTTCTTGTATAAAACTGGGACAAATCACTGGGTTTTGCATAAATCTACTGAAACAGGGGACACAGGGCTCAAAAATGGGACTGTCCCAGTGAAACAGGGACGTCTGGTCTGGTCTCCCTAATAACATTGCGACTAACATGTGCCACTGGTCAAAAACCCAAGAGCAGATTTAAACCACAAAAATGACTTGACAGTAGTTTGTATCTGTATTATTAGAACATAAATCACAAATGTATTGCAATCTCAAAGTTTGTTTTTTCCAAATCATTCAAAAGACACAATTTCTTCACAAAACTTTAACTTAGTTTGGCAATTTTGGTGTTTTGGTGTTTTTTGTAATCGTTGTGTGTTCTTCTGACAGACGTACAGCGGGAACATGGCGCTGCATATCGTGTGTGCTCTGGAGGGCTCCAAGGCTCAGCTGGACGCGGTGAAGATGCTGATGAGGAGGGGAGCAGACCCGGGGGCCCGCAACCTGGAGAACGAGGTGCCCGGCCAGCTGCTGCCAGAGGGGGGCGCCACCAACAAGGTACAGAGCACACCCCAAACCACACGCTGAGCACACCCCAGACCACACGCTGAGCACACCCCAGACCACACGCTGAGCACACCCCAGACCACACGCTGAGCACACCCCAGACCACACGCTGTCCCCGCCGTCCCACGCACACCGATGTCTCTGCCGGAGTGTGGTCACGGTGCTGAAATTTCAAGTTCGATTTCGACACCAAGGCGCACACTCGATACTCAGTAACGATTCTGATACCACGATGAGAATAAAAAAACTATTTCTTTAAACAATAGTTTATGATTTTCAACATTAAATCATAGTACTTCTATGTGTGTAATCCTCAGTGGTCCAGGTAGGTTCCATAGTGGTCCATGGGTGTTCTGATCCAGCTCCACATCATTCTAAAGCTGTTCAGGAAACGTTCACTTCTGTCCTGTGAATGTAACTTTTTTAGTATTGATACCTGCTCAAAAAGTATTCGACAGAGATGCGGACCTGCAAGTCGTGATTTGGACTCGAGTCAGACTTGAGTCACTATTTTTATTAGGACTTAAGACTTGACTTGATAAAATGGACTAAGACTTGGGACTCGACTTGGACTTGGGACTCGACTTGGACTTGAGGCCTATGACTTGAGAAAACTTGATGCTGCTCCTAAAAAAATATATTTTTAGAAAATACTTTTCTCTTTACAGTTGATAAATGCAGTGATTAAATTTACAGGAACAAACTGGAACATGTCCCTCCCACTTCTGTTTGTTACTTTGGATGGAACTGAAGTACTGTGAGATGGTGTCATCAAATGTACTACAGTAATATACAGTACAATACAGTACAATACAGTAATATACAGTACAATACAGTAACAGTAATACAGTAATATACAGTACAATACAGTAATATACAGTACAATACAGTAAAACAGAGGGGACTACACAGAACATGATCCTTCCATTTCAGTAGAGACGCATGAGAAAATAACTGTTATTAAGCACTTTTAAATCTTAATTCTTTCTGTTCTGACTGTAATGATTCACACTAAGATCTTGTCAAAACATTTAAAAAGGAAAAATGTGCATTTCTACAACTCTTATATAAATACTCATGTATAAATATACCATGATTTTTAAAAACAATTATGTTTAAAAATCATATAAATTGCAAAAATCTAAACTATATTTGTGCTTTTTTGGTTTAAAGACTTGAAATGACTTGAAGCTCAAACCAAATGACTTGGACTTGAGTTGGACTTATGGACCAGTGACTCGAGACTCGACTTGGACTTGTCTGGATTTGACTTGGGACTTGACTTGGACTTGAGGTCAAAGACTTGAGACTTACTTGAGACTTGCAAAACAACGACTTGGTGTCACCTCTGGTATTCACCCATGGACCACTACAGAACCTGCCTGGACCACTGAGGGATTACACTCATATAAGACACAAGATAATATAAAAAAACATTCTATTGTATAAAGAAAGAATGTTTTTTATTATCATCATGGTACCGTAATCGTTATTCTGTTTGGAGTTTATTCCGTAGTATCAAAATTGTGTTAGAATTGTTAGTATCGTGACAACACTAATACAAAAACACTGAAGATGCTGATGTTTTTTTGTTTGTTTGTTTGTTTTTTGCACTGTGAATCACATTTATTGCAACAGTAAAATTTTGTACTTAAGTTCCTCAAATCACAATGTGCATCTTATTTAAAGGAAAGTATTATTTATGTAGTTTTAAATTATTAACGAGAACAGAATATAACATTTAACAAAATACAATAATCAATAATCATATCTTTTTTATCAAAATATAATAAGTAACATAAAAACAAAACACAAAAACAACACCCCCAAACACACAGAACAACTGAAATTTAATTAAATAATAAATAAAACAAAAGTAATGTGGTAGTGCAACATGACCACACTGCTAGGGCCTCTTATATTGATATTTTGGCCAATTTATATCTATAATTGAAATTAATTTTCCCATTTTTAGATAAACATTTGTAGTCACTATACTTCACTAATATTATTTTCACCATCATCATTTCCTTTCATCATCTTTTACTGTTTATTACGATGCTGATGTGAAGTGGATGTTGTTCTGATGTGTCTCGTGTCTCGGCAGGTGCGGCAGGTGCTCCGCGGGAGGTATTTCCAAATGTAACTCAGACCACTGTCAGTTAGACGGTCCTGCTTTCTTCTGCTCGTGTGGCAGACGCTGTTGTTTCTGTGAAACATACGTTCATTACTGTGTAATGTAGGTTTGGTGATGGGAGGGTGGAGGTGGTTTTTAGTTTTAGTATTTAGAGTTTTAGTATTTAGAGGGGATTTAGGCTATTATATTCATGTTTGGTTTTTTTTGTTTTGTTTTTTTTGGTGGGCCATACTAGTGTTTATTTTGAGTTTGAGTTTGTTAATGTACTCGACTAAATCCACAATAGTCCAGTTTTTTTTCTATAATGTAACTGTGATAAATGTTTGATGCATGATGGGACAGATATGCAGAGGTGGGTAGTACTCACTTAAGTTTACTTGAATAACTTTTTAAAAAAAAAACTGTACTTTTCAGACTACTTTCTAGCAGCATACTGTAATTTTATGCCTACTTAAGTAAAAAAAAAAAAAATTATTGAAGTACCCACACACTTTTTCGCATTTTCAATAAAAGTTGTGGTTCCTCTTCCTTGCTGTGAGTAAATCCACAAGTGACAAAAGATTTATTGATGTTAACAATATAAACTGAAGTGAACATTTGTTTTTTCTTGCACGCTCCTTCAGATCTGATTTAGTTTGTCTCATTTTTGTGTCTATCCTTGGAAAATAGACATTCAAATAATATTAATTCATCAGATGTTACTCTTACTGAGGTAGTCATTTTTGCAAATACTTTAGTTGAGTCTTGAGTAATTTCTTGGACCACTACATTATTCTGAAGCAGCGTTACTTTTACTTGAGTACAGATTTGGGCTACTTTACCACCTCTGCAGACGTGTTCTTAAGACGCAAGTTTGTTTTTGCTCCGGTTTAGAGCTTTGGTGCAAAAGTGCCACTTGGATCTCATCTCCATCTGTCCCTTTTATTCATTTAGTTTTCGTTTTTATCATTCTTTAAACACATTATTTTTGCCAATGAAAGTGTATTTTAGTCAGTGATTAACTTTTATTTAGTTTGAGTGTTAATAAATGTGATTATATTTTAAAAAATGTGATGCATCTTGAGAATGATGTAAACAAACGAATCATTCTGAAATGTTAATATTCGTGATGATTTTGTGTTAGTACATTTATTGATCCAAAGAAAGAATGTGTTGTGTGTAACCAAAAAAAAGAAATAAAACTTCCAAACGTTGTCACAGTTTATTGACTTTGTTGGCAATACATAATAAAGCTGCAATTCTTTTTATGGAATCGATCTTAAACTAAAGATTTTCCAGCAAGCGAAATGGTAGGACTTAGGTCAAAGAAAGTTTACAGTAAACACTACAGACTGTTTTGTGATAAATAATTCTGAATAGGGGTTTGAGATTCTGACAAATAAAGATCAATACGGGTCAGGCTCATTCTGCTTTCTGATTGGATAATCGTCTTTAGAACCAAAACATCAAATTATAACGAATCATCCCGTCCAGTGTTTCTGTAATTAAGAATAAATCAGCTTTCAAATTGTTATCAGTAAAAGTTATATTTGATTTGAACATGTTTACGTTGTATATGGGACACGGTTAAGTTCATGTTTTAAAACCAGAATCTTAAATACATTTCCTTTAAAGCTACCATCTGTAATTAGTTTAGTTATTTTACTTACAGATGGTAGCTTTAAAACAGTTCATCAAAAACAGTTTTAAAGATCACGCACAAATATGACTTTATAGGCTTATTTGAACAGTTACTACAAGTTTATTCCCAGAATCATCATAAATTATAGGCTTCAATTACAAAAAGCAAATGAATAAAATAGTGAACATGTGGGGCTCAGTCTTAAAGCTGCACTGCGCAACGTTTCTGGTGGAAGGTCAGTCGCTCGCTTGTCTCAATATAATGTGCTAGACTTTTCAGATCTGTGGAGAGGCGACCCCAGTAAGAATGTATGTTTTTCAAGGTGTTTTTTCACATTAAAAACACTAGTAATTGAATAAATATTGTGGAAAAGCCCTGGGAAAGAAATAACATCTCCATGGAGACAGGCAGCTGGC
>NW_026570994.1:2691928-2728000 GCF_026225935.1 Boleophthalmus pectinirostris | reverse complement strand
TGTAAAGCGAGATACTTTTACAGGATTACTGACAATTTTATGAGCATTATGCCACATAACTATTGTATGTTTTAGAAATGGATTTTTTGTCTCTCTTTTTAAAGTTTTTAAATCGGCTGAATATAGATAGCTATTTATAGGTAAATTTAGACATGATTGTTGCTCGATGGATACCCAGCCTGGAGGAGTGTCCGCATCAAAATAATGTGATGCTGCTGTCAATTGCGCAGCCATATGGTACCATTTAAGGTTAGGAAATTGAAGTCCCCCTCTTTCATAGGGCAGATATAGTAACTTAAAACGAAGCCTTGCTTTCCTGTTGTTCCATATGAAGTCACTGAATATTTTATTCAAACTATCAAAAAACGATTGAGGTAGTGGAAAAGGAAGTGTTTGGAAATAATATAAAAATTTGGGCAGAATTGACATCTTAATTATATTTATACGTCCTATCATGGATATAGGTAAGTTTGACCATCGACCAAGTGTTTCCGTGATCTCATCCACCAGGGGGTCGTAGTTAGCAGCAGTTATTTTGTCTAGATCTGGGGTAATTTTGACACCCAAGTATTTGAGCCCATCAGTAGCAATAGCAAATTTAGTTTTTATTGGAGGGGATTTCCTGTCTTCATCATTAAGAAACATAAGTACTGATTTATTATTGTTGATTTTGTATCCAGAAAACTCACCGAATTTCTCAAGTACGTTCAACAGATTGGGAATGGTGTTTTTTAAATCTGTCAAAAAAAATATAATGTCATCTGCAAATAAAGATATCACATGTTTTCTGCCACCAATCTCGACCCCTGAGAGTCCTGTCTGCGTCCTGACTGCTATGGCCAGGGGTTCCATTGCTAATGTGAATAAGATTGGCGATAACGGGCATCCTTGTCTTGTCGACCGCTGTAAATTGAATGGTCTGGAGATGTTGTTGTTGGTTAGAACTTGGGCAGTGGGATTTGTGTATAGCAATTGAACCCATTTAATGAATTTCTCTCCCAGCCCATATCTTGGAAGTAGCTTTAGAAGATAGTTCCATTCAATTCTATCAAATGCTTGACAAGCATCTACTGCCAGCATAGCTGTGTCTCGAGTATTATGTTTCTCATGCAGTATATTTAAAACGCGCCTAATGTTGTGATAGCCTTGCCTCTGCTGAACAAAACCCTGTTGGTCATTTAATATTAATTTTGGTACATGATTTTCTATCCTCTTGGAAAGTATCTTGCACAGTATTTTCATATCACACCCCATGAGACTTATTCCTCGATATGATGCACAGTCTGTTTGTGGTTTATCATGTTTTAAGATCAGGGTGATAGTTGCAAGTCTCAATGAGTCTGGGAGGTTCCCAATTCCATATGATTCTTTGAACATGTCTAGAAGTGGTTGGGCTAGTTTATTTTTGAATACTTTATAAAATTCTACGGGCAGCCCATCCTGCCCCGGTGCTTTCCCGCTGTTGAGATTCCCTATTGCTTCTATTATATCGGTTACTGTCAATGGCCTATCAATCATCTCTTTGTCCTCCTCAGTTAATTTTTGAAACTGTAGTTTATCGAGGAAGTTGTTTTGGACTGCTTCATTCACGTTACATTCAGATTTATATAGCTGCTCATAAAATTCCCTAAATCTTTCATTTATTTCTGAGGGGTCGGTAGTCAGGACACCAGAGTTTAATTCTATATTGAGAATTGCTCTATCAGATTGCATTTTTTTAATCCTCCAAGCCAACAATTTACTTGCTTTTTCTCCCTGGTCATAATAAGCTTGTTTTGTCCACATTAAACTTTTTGCCACTTTGTCAGTTGTTAGTTTATCATATTTAGCTCTCATAATTCTCAAATTTTGCAGTTTTTGGGGGTCCTTAGTACTATAAAATTCATTTTCTAAGGTTTTAATTTGTTCCTCCATTGATAAAGTCTCTGCCTTTTGCTTTCTATTGAGAGTACCTGTGAAACTTATAATTTCACCTCTAATATAAGCTTTAAAAGCTTCCCATCTAATACTAGCAGAGGTTTCATCTTTATTAAGGTCAAAATAATTATCAATGCATTTTCCTACAAATTTTGTGAATACTTCATCTCGTAGTAAAAAGGTCTGTAACCTCCATCTTTTTGGACTGTGTTTAAATCTACCCAATTGTACTTCAACCGATACAGGTGCGTGGTCACTCAATACAATACTGTTATACCAACAGTCTTTCACATGAGGCTCCAAGTCTATAGATGTTAAAAAATAGTCAATTCGCGAGTGACTCTTGCAACTGCCAGAGAAACATGAATACTGTATATTAGTTGGATTTTTGGTTCTCCATACATCATGCAATTTTAGATCTTGCATATAATTATGAAGTATCTTCCTAGTTTTAGTATGCGTACTATCGTTTTGGGACGATCGGTCCAGGACTGGGTCAAGGGTGCAATTAAAGTCCCCTCCGATTATATACGTACCGTCCAAAACAGATAAAGTCAAAAACAGATTCTCAAAAAAGGATGGCGAGTCATCATTAGGGCCATACACAGTTATAAGGTTTATTTTTTGTGAGAGAACAGTACCCTGTAGTATAATATATCTCCCTCCCGGATCGGTAATAACCTTGGATTTTTGGAACGGTATTGATTTGTGTATCAAAATCAAAACCCCTCTGGCATGACTAGTAAAGCAGGCGTGGAACACTTGGCCGGGCCATCTCTTAGTTATTATTTGGATGTCTGATGTAGTCAGGTGGGATTCTTGAATAAAAACTATTTTAGATTTTAGAAGCTTGATTCTATCTAATATTTTTTTTGCTTTAACTAACTTTATCATTCCCCTGACATTCCAGCTTGTGATAATAACCTTATAATTTTGTTGTGTACTTTCCATCCATTTTATTGTGATGTTTAACTGGGATTAGGACTGAAGATTGACACACCTTTTTCCTTGATAAAGTGCAAATTAACACATTCATACACATTCACGCACACATTCACATCAAACAAAGAACTACTTTTGAACTTCCCCTTTACCCCCCCAGACATTCCGTTAATTAGAATGTATAGTCCCCCCCCCCACTGAACACTGTGGATTTCCTGGATGCTGATCCACAATAATGAGGAGCAGCTAGTCCACATGAACCTACTCACCCTGTGCTAACACCAGCACCCCAACACCATGTAGATTCCTGTATCAATGTATCAATCTAACCCTTTTGGATTCGTAGTATTTGTACTTTTATAAACATAACTGCCAATTTCAACATTGAGAATTAAACAAAATAATTCCAATTGCAAAAGAGGTAGTAAACAAAAAGAAAAACTTGCCTTTTAAACATTTCAGACATCACCTGTTTTTGTTTTGAGTCCTTTCAAAAAGTCTTTATACCAGATGCAGCCATCCACGTCAGTTCACTCGTCACCGGTGTCCCCCGCCGCGTGCAGTCGCCTGTAGAACTCCTCCGCTTCTTTAGGTGTGGAGAAAAGATGAATCTTGCCGTTGTGGAGGATTCTGAGCTTGCATGGGTTGTACTGAAACCCCCGGAATGCATTAATGTCAATGAAGTTCTTAATCACGGGGTGAAAGCTTTTCCTGATCCGGGCTGTTTCGGCAGAGAAGTCCTGTGCAAACGTGATTCTCTGCCCGTCGTGAATGATTTGCTGTTTTCTCGCTTCACGGTACACGAACTCTTTCTCCTGGAAGTTTAAAAACCGGACAAGAACAGCTCTATTTTGGCCCGGTCTTGCTGCTGCTAGTGTGCGGTGGACTCGCTCCAGTGTGAATGATTTGTGTGTCTGTCCCAGCCACTTTGGAAGCATCTCGGTAACATAGTCAATTAGCGGTCTTTTCCCCTCCTCTCCTTCACGGATTCCAAACACTCGGAGATTTTTACGTCTCCCCCGATTTTCCAGGTCTTCTATTTTTGCCTCCAGGAGAGCGATGCGTTTGCAGGCTGACTGTAAATTTGCGTCGGCTTCATCCTGTTTCATCTCGGATGCGACTATGCGGGCTTCAGCCTCTTCAATGCGAGCGGTGTTGGCCGAGACATCTTGTTTTGTCTGCGTCAGTGCACTCTCTAACGTTGTCAGAGTGGCTGATATGTTGGTCAAACCCTGGTCAATGCCATCAAGCCTTCCTCCGAAGTCGTAGCGCAGTGATTTTATCTCAGATAGCACTTCTACAACTCCAGCCATGTTAGCTTCATCCGTGTTAGCACTAGTGCTAGCTTCTGTGCTATCCTGGAGGCTTGCTGTGGTCGTTCTGGGGGTTGCTTTGCGTCCGCGAGTGAAAAGTTCACACTGCTTCGTGGCTTGTGTTTTTGACATGTCCTCAACCTTGTTTGTCTGACAAAAGCTGGCAATTAATGAGGGTTTTGATCATAAAAGTAAAGGCATGGTGTCGGAGCCTCGATGCTAAGCTGCCATCTTGGTCACGTGGCTCCGGAAGTTCTCGTGTCCCATTTTTTTATTTTGAAAATCACTGTAGGCAACGTTAAATGTCAAATGTCTGGCAAGAATGTTGGGATACAAGTGACACAGGCAGACATCTAGGCTATATAACATTCAAAACAAAGTGGGAATAAATGAGAGAAATACTTGGGAAATAATGGGAAATACTTCACACACAACATACTCAAAACATACAGATACACATGAAAGATACAGATTTATTTAATTAGATGTATTTAAATGTTTAAAGCGTTCTGATACTCTCAACTCTCAACTTTTTTTAAACATGTTTTCTGCAAATTTTACATTTTTAAAGCTTTAACTCTTTCCAGTCAAATAGGGTGACCATATTTTCAAAAAAACAACAACCAAAAAAACAAACAAACTGGGACATCCCTGATTTGTTGTGGTTGCTAATAATACAATTTTAAAATGAGTGTGTAATTAAGGAAAATTGTTATGCACTTATATTAACACATAACACTATAGTCACATTTTCTTTGTGTTTTGGTCATTTTTAAGCAGCTTTTCAGAATTTTACCTTAACAAATGTCGAGTTTTGCCCCTCTTTACTGTTAGTCCAAAATAGGGACACCTGGTATAAAACTGGGACAAAACCACAGTTTGTTTGTTTGTTTGTTTGTTTTAAATAAATCTGCTGGGACAAGGGACACAGAGCTCAAAACTGGGACTGTCCCGGGTAAACAGGGACGTCTGATCCCCCTAAGTTCATCTCAAACAAACTCACATTTTTCTTCAGTTTCATAGGAGACCAGAGGGGGGCAGTAAAGACACAAAAAAGGCTGAACCCCAAAGAAGAACCATGTTGACGCATGCGCAGATGAAACTGTGATGCCAAATCGGTTCCCAGTCAAATTTTGGAATCCTTTTTTACTCTTTTAGTACATTATCTGACAGAGTTTGAGTATTTAAAGCACATCTGTTTCAAGTCGAGTCACAGTAGAGTCTTTACGGGTGTGGCTGACATGGCGCTGTCCCAGAAAGGTACGTGCCTCATTCTATTGATGCTCATATCCAGCGGGCGGATAGCATCGCGCTAATGTGGACTCAGAACATGGACTCAGAACATGGAGTTAGAACATGGAGTTAGAACATGGACTCAGAACATGGAGTTAGAACATGGACTCAGAACATGGACTGAACATGGAGTGAACATGGAGTTAGAACATGGACTCAGAACATGGACTCAGAACATGGACTCAGAACATGGAGTTAGAACATGGAGTTAGAACATGGACTCAGAACATGGAGTTAGAACATGGACTCAGAACATGGACTCAGAACATGGAGTTAGAACATGGACTCAGAACATGGAGTTAGAACATGGACTCAGAACATGGAGTTAGAACATGGACTCAGAACATGGAGTTAGAACATGGAGTTAGAACATGGACTTAGAACATGGACTCAGAACATGGACTCAGAACATGGACTCAGAACATGGAGTTAGAACATGGAGTTAGAACATGGACTCAGAACATGGACTCAGAACATGGACTCAGAACATGGACTCAGAACATGGACTCAGAACATGGACTCAGAACATGGACTCAGAACATGGACTCAGAACATGGAGTTATTGCAGGATTTCACATGACATCACTGTATTCTATTCATTCACTCTGTATTATTTAATACAGATGAAGGGCAGAATTAATGTTGTTATAATGTTAAATTATGTTGTCATGACAATAATAGAAAATACCAGGTTCAACATTTGTGAATTTACCTTTTGGAGATTTGAACCTTTGCCCGCATCTGAGAGAAGAACATCATCACATTCTAGAATCTGAAAACCACCAATAACATGTATCCGTGTATAACATGTTATGAAGGCAGAACATGTAACATTTCTTTTCTTCCATCAAACCCCACAGATCTGCAGACATTAGTGAAGATGCCTTCACTGTCTATAAGAGACTCTGTGTTATTACTCACTGACACATGACAAAGAGGCTTAGAAACAAGTATTTGTTCACAGAGTTCAAAGACATTGTGTTGGCCATTTGTTTTAATAACCTGCCTGTGTGTGTGTGTGTGTGTGTGTGTGTGTGTGTGTGTCTGTGTGTGTGTGTGTGTGTGTGTGTGTGTGTGTGTGTCTGTGTGTCCGTGTGTCTGTGTGCACTGAATGCAGTCTTATGTTAAGAATCTTGATTACACTGTTGTATAAATCATAATGTAATTTGTCAGAACAAGTTTTGATACGGATCAATACATATGACCTCACGGACAAAGAAAAAACATCTAATCCCCCAGTGTAGACACATTTAATTTCACAGGAAAAATGTCACATATATGTGTGTGTTTCCTTGTCCACTGTCTTCTGCAGGTGTCCAGATGCCTTTTCTGAGTCCTGATCCTGGTCTGAAGCAGGAAATCTCAGAGACTCCACAGATTAAAGAGGAACCAGAAGAACAGAGCATAAAACAGGAGGAAGAGAGCGTTAAACAGGAGGAGGAGGAGCTGCAAGTGTGAGGATAATACATCTGATCAGATTAGAAATCTGTATAAAAATCAGAATTCCTGATGAGCTTTTGAGAACAGTGTGAAATGTTTACTATGTACAGGAGACAGCAGGTGTTATACAAGACAATACGATTCCAAACATTCTTTTCTTGATTCATTTTAACTTTATTTGAACTTCTTTTCAGGTGTGTCCCTGAGTCCAGTACTGTGTGTGTGAAGACTGAAGAGTCCACACTGCCTCAACAAAGAGAAGACGCAAAGGGAGAGGACAAGAGCTCAGAGACACATGTCCACTCAGACACTGAGGGAGACACGGAACACTCTTCTGACAATGATGAAGACTGGAGAGCTCCATGCAGCTCTTCAGCTGCACAGATGGAGACAGAGGCTGGTGGAGACAACCAGGTCAAGATCAGAGCCAGAAGCAGCACTGCACAAAACTCAGGTCCATCCCCCAAACACACGTCTGCACCAGAGACCAACACCACTGTGGACAATGGAACAGCTGAAGGAACTGAGGGGAAGAAACACCAGTGCTCTTTTTGTCTAAAGCTATGTGGATCTAAACAGAACTTACAAAGACACATTCGAGTTCACACAGGAGAGAAACCATTCAGCTGTTCAGTGTGTAACAAAGCCTTTGCCCTAACGGGTCATCTGACAGTACACATGAGAACACACACGGGGGAAAAACCTTACAGCTGTTCTATCTGTGAGAAAACATTTTCCCGAAAGACTTATCTGGCAGCACACATGACGACACACACGGGAGAGACGCACTGCAGCTGCTCGATCTGTAACAAATCATTTCCTGCTAAATCTAATCTTATAGTCCACATGAGAATACACACGGGGGACAAACCGTACAGCTGTTCAGTCTGTGACAAAGCTTTTAATGTGAAGGGGAATCTTGCAGTACACATGAGAACACACACCAGTCAAAAACAATTCAACTGTCCAATCTGTGAGAAAACATTTCCCAAACAGTGTTACCTTTCCATACACATAAAAACACACACAGAAGAGAAACCTTACAGCTGTTCTATCTGTAAGAAAGAGTTTAGCCTCAAGGGAAACTTTATAAAACACATGTCAACACACACAGGAGACAAACCTCAAGACGTGTACTTATACAACGCCTCAAGTGAACTTAGTTAGACGCACTCTTTCACACACCAAGGTCATCTCTGCGCTACACACTTTGGTCACGACAACATTCCCGCTGCTGAGGCTAATTCTGTTTTCTTTTAATTATTATTATTATATTACTGTATCATTTTATCCTCAAATAACTATTATTGTATTATTATTTTTATTATTATTTATTGTTATTTTATTATTGTTATCATTTTATAAATGGAAAATACAAAATAACCACTGTACATGAAAAGTGTATGTAAAAGCACACATTTGTCCCAGTTTAGCGCTGCACTTGGGCCTCACAGGCAGAGAAGAGTGTAGTGAAGAGTCAAAGCTGAACACAGTTGTAGAGGTGTGGGCCTGAGGTGTTGGATGCACTGCTGGTGTTGTGCGTTTAAGCAAGTGGAGCTCCTCAGATTAGTCTTGGTTATATGGGTCCATGGTGGAAGTTCTGGGGGTAACAGTTCTATTCCTGCTGACCCGGGCCACAGGGAGTGGGGAGAGAGCTGGTACCTCACCTGGAGCCGCTTCACCTGTTGTTTATTCTCACTGTGAATGGCCCATGGCTCCTCCTGCCCTAAATGCAGGAGAATCTCAGTGTTTTGTAGATAAACTATTCTTTATGTGTGGAAAACCAAGAGTAAGCAACTTTTTATTTATATCTCTTCATAGATATGTCACAAAGACGCTTTACAGATCATCATTCATTCACTCCATACTTGGTGGTAAACTACTACTGGAGCCACAGCTACCCTCCCACCACCACCATCACTCACACACACACACCTCTTTCATACTTGGCAATGTGGGTGAAGTGTCTTGCCTAAGGACACAGCTACATTTTTTGTGACTGGTGCTCCCCTGTGGCTTCTGATTTTCCCAGTGGGATCAGACTTTGACAAACCAGTCTGTCCACAGAGACTCAGGTCTAAAGGAGCAGAGTCTGACGTTTATCACCTGCATCTGCCCAGACTCATAGTGTATATTCTTTTGACCTGTTTTTGTTTAGTTTGTTTTGGGTTCATATTATTCATAAACTTATCCCCATGAAATTAAAACTATCATATTCAACATCTGCACACATGTTGAATTAGTTGAATCTGGCTAATGTGAGTTTGAGGAGCCATGGTTGTCCAACATTTACATTTCTTGTTTTATACACAGACATTTGTGTATATATTTATTTGTTTTTTATGGATCCACATTAGTTCACCATTATAACAATTCTCTTACTGGGGTTCTTAAAGGAAACATAATATGTATTCTTGTGGCTTTTACTTACTTGTAAATGTTTAGATTTGTATTTTACATTTTCTACCAAACAAACAACAGGACAGTTTGAAAATGTGCTTTATAAACTACACCTCCATTTCCAGTGAGGTATTCAGGTGCTTGAGCTCCCTCTGCTGTCAGCAATGGGAAAGAACAATAGGAAAATAAAAGAAACCCTGGCATAAACAATGTGAATGTGCAGCGTGTTTTGCTAATAGTTTTCTCAGTGAACACAATTTGATCATGGAACAAGTCCTGTGATGGTTTATTGGCCTAGACATTGCATACGATTTTTACCTTACAACTTGGGCAAAATGTGAACAGAGACCAGCAAGTTACAAAAGTAGCTGTCATTGGAAGCAGCTGACCACATTCAAATGTCTCAAAGTCAGTAAGTTTTTCTCTAAAAAGCCTGGCATGGACACAGACCCAGATGTATGTGTGCTTGGAACAAACTGAAAGTAGTCCAAGAAGTGAAGTATCTGGGAAATACCGGGAGATAAATACTGTTGGGCCCACAGCTGTCAACAGCATTTAAAAAAAAACCTAAAAAAACAAACTGTGAATATAAGTGAAATAGAACATTCAGTGATTTTAACCCACTTAAATGATTGTATTTCTTGTTGGACATTGACAAGCAAAATTATTCTTAAATTAGCTGAAACTGTTTATAGAAATAGCACTCCAGGTATTAGACAAAAGCCATTACTGTAGAATACATGACTAATACAAATGTCTTAATTGGTACAACACAATCAAATATGCAGAGAATTTGGTATACATTTTTTTACTGATCTCACTCCTAAAGCAGTTTGTGAAAAGAAATTCAAAGCTGACAGCAAGAGCAGGTTCTAGAAGTGACTGCTCTGTGCGATTCACCATATTTGACGATAACAAAATTACATTGCTGGTTTCACTTTTATAAATTTTATTTTATAAAGCAGGTGTTTTGGGGTCAGGGCGTAGCAGGCTTCAGGTGAGTTTGCTGTGCTGCTTTTGGCTCCTGGGGACATACTGGATCTCAGAGCCACAACGCGGCAAACTCCCGCCAGCAACTCTTTTATTTCAGCATGTTTCCTGTGTTTTACACTTTGACAACTCTCACATTTCCTGCTGTTTGAAACGAACCTTTGTGAAGTTTGAACGGTAACTTTACTGTTGCGACGCCATGTTAAAGTGTATTTGTGTATTTATTATGCTCCGTGGAGAGATTTGTAGACTGTTGTGTGGACTAGAGCTCTTGTGGACGGCTGCTACTTTGCACATTTGTGTTTGAAGTTGATTTGCAGCATTACAAGTCATTGTCTTCCTGATTTTTGTCACATATTCATTCTTCTTCAGAATCCTATTTCACTTATAAACAGTACAGACAGGCATAAATTGCCATTTATTTAGTTAAAATACAGAAAACTACATTACAATGTCCAAAACACAAAGAAAATGTAACTATAGTGACTCACATTCGTGCCGAGCGCAGAACAATATTACTTAATTAATTACGCAGTCTTAGACTTAGATTTAAACAAACTTTATTGTTACATTCATACATTAATTTTTATATTGGCATTGTACAGTCCATGGTTTGCATAGGGGAGTGTGATCAAATGTCCCTATTGTCCGAGACAGTTTAAGCCTCTGTCCCCTGTCCCATTAGAATGATACAAAACCAGTGATTTGTCCCAGTTTTATACAAGAAATGTCCCAGGTGTCCCTATTTTTGACCAATCTGCTCATTACTTAGTCCTGTAGTACTTTTCTGTGTTACCTAAAATGGAATGAACTACTCACATTTGATATTCTGTGAGTTTTTATGAAAAGAGACCTAATATGTTTTAGTCATTTAAAAATTCTGTCTGCAAATGCGTTGGCGGTGCCAATACTAAAAGCTTGGCCTTGTAAGTACACAATCAAACTAATAGAGTAACTGTGAAATGAATACTAAAGTAGTGATGTACATACATGTAGTATAAGTGAGGGCTATAAATGTACTGTTTCTAAACACATTAGTTTGTCATTGGAGAGAAAATGAAACACGTTGTTTATTTGACTTAAAGTACAAGACAGGACAAACATTTACGTGCACAGACACAACAAATAACATCTACATTATAACTAAATTACTGAAAGTTGTGTTTTCATACCTGACAGTTTCGACTGCTCTCTGCGGTCTTCCTCCGAGTCCTGTGATGTTTCTGTGACGCTTAGTTGATTTAAACAGGTTTTGGCGCTGTCTTCTTATCAGTGGAGGCAGGACGACAGCGCCATCTGCAGTCCGACTTCCTCAGGACAGTATCCCAGGTGTGTGAGAGTAAAAAAGCCCCTTCATTCCGGTTTATAGTCCCGTGGATATGTTTCTGTATTTCGATTTCCTCTTTAATCCAGTGATGATGTTTGTTCTCTGAAAACAAACTCTTGGTCTGAAAAAAGAACCTAATAACATAAATTATCAGAAGAGCAAATGAACCTCATTGGAATAAATTACTGAAACATGCATAGATGAAAAACATGCATACCTCTTCAGGGCATTTATTTATTTATTTATTTTATTTGCAAAGTAGATATATTACAGAATATAGGAACCAAACAAGATACGAGACAAACATAAAGATCATAAGGTCAAAGGTGAGGTGTGGACATTATTTGTGTGTGTGTATACGTAAGCGTGTACGTGTACATGTGTATGTATGCAAAAATGAAAATAGCTGCAATAAATGAATGGTTGCTGTATATGATTTGTTCAGCTGTGGTGGGGGGGTATTGAAAGTAAGTTAAGTATTTAATGGAGCTTTGCCTCAGATCCCCACTCAAATACAGAGCAGGCCCAGCCATGCCTACGTCCTCAACGGTGGAATGCAGGGGCCACCCCCAGGGCCCCGCACACGACCGCCCGCCAACCAAGATGGTCAGCCCCTGGACGTACTGCCTCTTGATCTGAACACTCCCCCTTCCTGATATATATGTACATGTGCATACATTCACACACACTCATGCATGCACACACCTGCCTGCACAGGAACGTACATGCACATCCACATACACACAAGCCTGCACACACCCTCAGGCACACCTTCACACACATGAACACACACTCATCCATGGCTGACTTGTGGTGCATTTAAAAAATTGGGTGTGATGCATTAAAAGTATCAGGGAGGTAAGGAGCTTGGAGGTAGACATAGGGGAGGCCCTCAGGGGGCGGGGGAGCATGAGTCTGGGCACCTGTAGGTAGACCGCTGCACTCAACAACCAGGTGACAGCAGAAAGGCATGTTTTTGATGAGGGAACTAAGTTGTAACTTGGTAAAAAAAAAAACATATTTTGATAGAAAATGACCATTTTCTCTCCTTTTAGTGTAATTAAAGTCCTTGTCCACATGGGGGCGCTGTGACCACTGACTCACGGGTGAAAAGCGGTGAAGAGCATATCTGGCAGTACGCGGAAGCGCTGCTCAGACCGTGACGCTCTCCATTCAGGCTTGTGTATAAATGTCTATCGCGCTCATTTAGACAATCAGCAGTTACAGTAGTTATTAACATCTCGAGGTAAACGCAGCAGCCATGGCGGGCCGGCTCCCCGCTTGTGTAGTGGACTGTGGCACGGGGTAAGTCACCAAAAATGAGCTTCTAGTTGGCATTAGCATTAGCCCGGATCCGCTCCGCACGTCCACACCCAGACAGCGGCTGTCAGGCGCAGCTAACGCCCAGCACCGCGGCTCTCCGGCCCACACCAGGCCGTATGCGTGACCCCTGCCTTTAACCACTTTGAATTCTTTGACTTTTCCAGTAAATAACAACAAATGAAGCGATGGATCACATAAAATAGCTTTCCTAGGGCTGTACTGTATATATTTCAGCCAGCTAATGCTAATGCTACTTCCTGGATTGTTTCTTTACTTCCATGTATTTCATAGATTAGTACATGACTAAGAAACTAAAAGCAGCATTTTGACATTTTTCTTCTTCTTTCATTTACTTTTCAGTTAAAAACGAAAAACAATAACATGGGAGAACAGTCTATTATTGTTATTCTGTTTTAGTATATATATAAAAACAGCTTTCGACCTCTATTTCCAATCATTTTAATTTCGATATTTTATTCTCACTGGTTTATTTGTCCCGGAAGTTCTGCTGCAGTGTCACACATGGATCTATAATAAAAAAATAAATAAAATCAAATTCTAGTTCTATGGTGTAAACTAGAGCTGCTCAACTATGAAAAAAATCATTATCACAATTATTTTGGTCGGTATTGAAATCGCAATTATTTATGCAACAATTTTTCAGGTCAGTCCTTCTAGCAGCAAAACTTCCGGGACAAATAAACCAGAGAGAATAAAATATCCAAACTAAAATAGACACGATGACTGTTTTTTGATTGGTGTTATTTGATATAAACTTTAAATTAAATACTGGAAATAGAGGTTGAAATCTGTTTTTTTTGGTTTGACATTAAAACGGAAAAATGAAATAACAAACTCTTTTCCCATTTTATAATTTTTTGTTCTTAATTGAAATTCAAAAGAATGAATGGTATGGTATGAATGGTACTTTATTAAGACATTTTTTAGTTTAGTTAAAATTTTTAGGTTTAAAATGGGTAAAAAAAAAAAACAGCAGATTGAATAAAGAGTCATTTAACAATTTTCCTCTGTTTTAAATTGTATTGTATGTTAAGATCATAGACATATCTCGATACAGTGAGCTTTCGGTTCGATACGATATGTTTCAAATCGATTCGATATGGTTCAATAATAAGATAATTGTTAAATCATATCTGTGACACTAAAAGTTTTTGTTAAACCACTTCTTGTGCAAAGTTCATATGAAACACAAATATTTTAATCCTCAAAACAGTGAAAATGTTAAATGTCTTGCATAAACAAATTTCCTTCCATGAAACAAGCACCAAAACTGTAGCTGTAACAAAATAATTTAGTAAAATATACAATAAAATACTCTTGGCAATATATATAGATACAGCAGCCCACGATATTGACACTGTGTCATCACATTACAATACAATATATCGATTTGTCAATATTTTTACACACACTTATTTAGTCTATGGTTAAAATGAAATCTGATTTTGTTGACATTCATTTTGCAGGTACACGAAGCTTGGTTATGCTGGTAATACGGAGCCACAGTTCATCATCCCTTCATGTGAGTAACATGTTATTATTTATTGGATATTTATTAGTTATTTAGTTATCTGAATTAGGACAGTCAACCTAAAAATGGATTAGATGGCACAACAGATACATTTCAACCACTGTTCTTGTGAAAAACCTGAAACATTTGACATTTTAGCAGTAACTGAACACATAAAACATAGTAATTAACAAGATTATTGAAGATTATACAAAAAAATCTTGGCTTGTTTTTTTCTTTTTCTCTTATTTTTTGTGACATACATACATACATTCCACAAAATAACAAATGACAACTCCTGTATTTTGTTAAATTACTGCCTAAGCTATCAGAAAAATGTGTTCCTTACTCTAAATTGCTTCTGCATTTTGGATAGACTTTTTCTGTGTCGTGTACTGTTTTTTTTGGGGGGGTTTTTAAAATAGACTTCCTCCCAGGATTGGACTATTAGTTATTTGATGTGATATTAACTGTATGTGACAGGTATTGCAATCAAAGAGTCGGCCAAAGTGGGGGACCAGGCTCAGCGGAGGATGGCGAAGGGAGTGGACGATCTGGACTTCTACATTGGAGACGAAGCCATCGACAAACCCTCCTATGCCACCAAGGTACGGCTCTTTGTAATACAAGATAAAAATAACCTTAACCTTGTATTTTGTGTGGTGACAGAGAAGACGTTGAATTTGATACCAGTTTTGTTTCATATGTATAAAGAGATTAACCATAAACCAGGTTAAACTCCCAAAATCCATCTGACCAGTGACTCAGTCCAGTCACAGGGCAGCATTGTGATTTTTACAAAAGGCAAAGATAAAATGCCAAAATGAACTTCTGTGTTTGTGAAAAATGTGGACAAGAAACGTGTCTATGCTTTTCTCTCAATTGAATTCTAGTGATGGGCATATGAGACCTCAAGGTGTGTGGCCATTTCCAGCACTGTGGAACTGATTCTGTTGGTGTGTATTATAGCACCATCTGGTGGTTTAAAAATGAACTGCTTCCTATGCAGAAGCATTGACACAGCGCAGTGTTCGTTCATTCAGACATGTAAACACTCATTTGTGACAACTGTGGTCTGATATCCAACAAGTGAAAGAACTGACTATGAAGATGATGCAGTCTCATGTCATTATAACACGTCACAGCCTATTGTACAATAAAGTAGGATATATGTGATACATGACAAGATGAATGATAAAGTAAAAGTAACATAATAGTAAAATAATATAGTTCTTTCAGTAAATGTGTAGTGAGCTCCACTTGGGACTGATTAAAATGAGCCACACTGAACAGGTCTGTCTTCTGTTTCTCTGTGGTTCTGTGGTCATGAACTGAGACACTGCAACACATTTGAGCCTCACGCCCCTCGCTCTACACAAGCCGCCTCAGCGCTCCTGACACGAGCAACACCAAATGATACAGTAAATGAAACGGTCACGTGACTTTTCTTAAAATGATACACACAGTGACACAGCTCGACACATCGACTCATTTGGCCAACTACAACCAGTAAATAGAAGTGATGGGTCTAAGTTCTTCTGTAATTACTTGAGAGATAAATAACAGCTACATAACACACGTGCAGATTGATAAATTAGTTGAAGCTTAGTTTAAACATCTGTACTGAATCTAAAACTTCCAGTAAAAGCCTGTAGATGAGCCTGTTTAAGATCGTGGTCCATTCTCTGTTGCAGTGGCCCATTCGTCACGGTATAGTGGAGGACTGGGACCTGATGGAGCGCTTCATGGAGCAGATCATCTTCAAGTATCTGCGGGCAGAACCTGAAGACCACTACTTCCTCTTGGTAAGGCGGGCCTGCTGATTCTGGATTGGTTGTACTGTATTTTCATGATATTAAATACAATTTCTTCAACTGAAGGAAACAATCATGGACCTAATCATGAGCACACTTGGTTACTATATCACATCAAAAATCTGCATTGCAAAATTCTTCTTGCCACCAGTTCTCTTAACCTTCTAGGCATACAAACTGTTTAAAGTGTTAAAGCTACCTGATTTTTACTGCCTTCAAAATCTTTTAAACTGTTTACAGTGGTCCAAAGTTATTCCTCACTTACCTTATGCATTCAGAGCATCCTAATTATTCCCCGTAAAGAGTTTATAAGCGCTTTTCACAACTTGGAGTGGAGTTTTAACATCACTGCAATGCTAACAACAACTAGCATGCTAGCGGCGCACTTCCCGATTCTCTGACGTTAAAATGCTTAATAATTGGATGCAGACGGCACGCAGCGGTCCAATTTCAAATCAAGTCTGACTGGATAGGTCATGTAACTAAACGGACATTGTGCATGTTTTCTTATTGGACTGTGTTGTGTGAAAACAGACTGAGCCTCCCCTCAACACCCCGGAGAACAGGGAGTACACGGCTGAGATCATGTTCGAGTCCTTCAACGTCCCAGGCCTCTACATCGCTGTGCAGGTACGACTCACGTGTCTTTAAAGTGTAACTAAACAATAAATCAGCTTTTTTTGCTTCTAAACTGTCTTAATGGTAGTGGTTTTATAATAGTATTGCTTTTAGTATAATGTATCTGTAGTATGATTCCTCTAATTTCATGCAGTTTCTTGCTTCTCTCACTATTTGGGCTACTCAAAAGTAATTGAATTAAATTTTATTCCTACAGAGTGGAATCAATAAATGGTACTCTCATATGTACTTGGAAAATTATAATAAGAAACAAAAAACAAAAATTGTGAAGGAGACCCCTTATTGTCACTTGCTGTTTTAATTGTTTATGAAGTTGAAGTTTTTTTTCCCCCCATTCCCCTGTTAGCCACATGTGGCCTTAGCATCACTGTGCTGTTTTCATAAATATACTCATAGTCCTGTTCTTTACATGTTTGCATTTTGTATGTTTACGTCTAATGTTTTGTTTGGATCATTGTTTTCAGGCGGTGCTGGCTCTGGCCGCCTCGTGGACGTCTCGACAGGTGGGAGAGAGGACCCTGACCGGGACAGTGATCGACAGCGGGGACGGGGTCACTCATGTCATCCCTGTGGTACGAATACACAAACACACACACACACAAACACACCTCCTGCTTATATCCACATGGAATATCTGTGTGATCAATATTTTAGCTTGAATGTTTCTTATTAGGAAAGAGTTAAGATCTAGACAAAACTGACACAAGATTATGGACACATGAGGAAAATGTGTTTTCATGTGTTTACATTTAAAGTGGGTCAAAAGGGGGTCAAAGTGTTGGTGAGTTATATTTCTTGAGAAGTCTTAGATCCAAGAAGCAGTGCTACCATGAAAGTAAATATATAAGATAAAATATATCAGCAATGTTGAGGCTCAAGGTGTGAACAAAACCACACAATCTATTTATTAAATATAATGACAAAATCTGGTCATGTGGAGTTTGTGCCGGTCACACCTCTAGTTCTGACTCATGGTCACCAGTCTGATTACTGATTACTCATTCTAAAAGTAATGTAATTACTACAGTGAGTTTCAAAAGTAATTTAGTTACTGATTACGATAAGTTACTTGCAGCTTTAGGAACTAACTTTCTAAACTCTGTCCAGAACTAACTTTCCTTTACACCAAAACTTTCTGTTATAGAGGCTAATATCAAGCAAAGGCGATGTGCACACTGCTCCATACACCAGTATTTGTATTGTTTTGGTTCATATCTGATCTGCGTCTGACACCAGAAGAGGACATCCCTGCTACCTGTTTCTCTTTTTTCCTGTTTTATGACCATATGGATTGCACAATTTTTGGCACTGAAAAAGTAACTGAAACTTACTAGGGGCAAGAAACTATAATCTAATCACTCAATGTTCAGTTGTAACTAGTTTTATTACTGTGTTATTAAAAAAAAGTATTTGTAAAACTTGAGTAAGTCATAGAGAGTGTTTGGCGTGGTAGAGCAGAACTCACCATGGTCCTGTTGTATTTCAGGCTGAGGGATACGTGATTGGCAGCTGTATTAAGCACATCCCCATCGCCGGCCGGGACATCACCTACTTCATCCAGCAGCTGCTCCGTGAGAGGGAGGTGGGCATCCCCCCAGAGCAGAGCCTGGAGACCGCCAAGGCCGTCAAGGTAACACAACTGCAACACTCAGAGGAATAAAGTGAAGTTAAACGTTTGGAAAAGAGACAATATAAAGCATTGTAGTGTTGTCATGATACTAACATTTCTGTTTTAGGAAAAGACTGGATATTTAATACTGATTCCAAATCCAATACTGCACTGATAATTCAAATCACTGTATTTAGACGATAGAATTAAATTTTCAACATTAAATAGTAGTAGTACTTAAAAGAGTATCTAGAGTAGTTTCGATACTAGGTTTAGTACTATTAGGATCAGATTTTCAATACTTTTGACAACCTTAATATATGTTATTTTTATTTATCCATAGCAGTACTTGATTACAAATTGTTGCATGGGATTAATTACTTTAATTTTGTCTTGTGTTATTCTAGATTTTAGATTTTTTTAGATTTGCTAGGGAGTTATGCATCGTCATAAATCACTAATTCCTCTCCTTACCTCACTGACGTTGTTGTTGTTGTTGTTGTTCAGGAGCGCTTCAGCTACGTGTGCCCAGACCTGGTCAAAGAGTTCAACAAGTACGACACCGACGGCTCCAAGTGGATCAAACAGCACACCGGCATCAACGCCATCAGCAAGAAAGAGTTTACCATCGATGTGGGCTACGAGCGCTTCCTGGGGCCTGAGATCTTCTTCCACCCAGAGGTACAGCACCACCCAGCTTGTAGTACTACTCATCAAAACTACTACTTTTTACTACTAGTTGTGAAATTGACCCAATGAATCCAATCGATGCTGTAGCTGATGTCATCAACATTCCCTGGTGGGGTGGTGCTGACCAAAAGCATAGCTCTGTCTGAAGCTCTATTAAGCCAGTTAGACTTTAATGTGAGCTTAGTTTAACACATCAGATAGAACAGAGCTAATTGGAACTGCAACAGATGATGTGGAATCTTATTTAAGTCCCTCTCAAATAACAACACAGTCACAAGTTACCGTTAGCCAACAGTTTTTCACTTAGTCACTCCCAGATTCCTGCCAGCTTTGTGTACGTACTATGGTAACAGTTGTGTGGTTGTGTCCTTGAGCAAGACTCTTCACCTGCCTGTGTGCATGAAGGTGTTGTGTGATACTGATTAGTGTTAGCTGGAGATGCTGTTGAGTAGGGGTGTGCAAAAATATCGGACTATTGATATATCGTATAGTTTAATGTGATGATAGAGTATTGATATGGTGGACTGTTGTATTTATATATCGCCAAGAGTATTTTTTGCTATATTTTACTACATTATTTTGTTACAGGGCTACTGTTTTGTTGCTTGTTCAGAGGAAGGAAACTCGTTTATGCAACACATTTGACATTTTTTGACTTTTAATATCACAGCCATGATTTAGCCATTATTTTTTATTGAACAGTATCGAATTGATTTGCAATGTATTGTATTGAATAGTATCGAATCGTAAGCTCACTGTATCAAGATGTGTATCGTATTGTGGTCTATGTATCTTATCGAGGTATGTATCGTATCGTGGCCTATGTATTGAGGTATATATCGCATTGTGGCCTATGTATCATATAGTGACCTAGGTATCGAGGTATGTATTGTATCGCGACCTATGTATCGAGGTACGTATCGTATTGCAGCCTATGTATCGAGGTATGTATTGCATCGTGGCCTATGCATCAGGGTGTGTATCGTAACGGGGTTTGTATTGTATCGTGGCCTTTGTATCGAGGTATGTATCGTGTCATGACCTATGTATCGGGGTATCTATTGTATCGAGGTTTGTATTGTATCATATGTATCGTGGCCTGTGTATTGTATCGTGGCCTATGTATCGTGGCCTATATATCGAGGTGTGTATCGTATCGGCACCTTCTTAATGATACCAAGCTCTACTGTTGAGTCACTTTACAGTTAGTCCCAAAAGAAGTCCAGTTTTACTTTTGTCTTGAATTCATTTCGTAACTTTACCCATCGTGTGTGATCTTTGCAGTTTGCCAACCCGGACTTCACCCAGCCCATCTCGGAGGTGGTGGACGAGGTCATCCAGAACTGCCCCATAGACGTGCGGCGCCCCCTGTATAAGGTAACGAGCACTGCGCCATTTGTACACCTATCCCAGTATGCCCCGTGCTGATAATCGTGAACGCTCTTCCCTCAGAACGTCGTGCTGTCCGGGGGGTCCACCATGTTCAGAGACTTTGGGAGACGCCTGCAGAGGGACCTGAAGAGGACCGTGGACGCGAGGCTCAAAATCAGTGAGGAGCTCAGCGGAGGAAAGCTCAAGGTTTGGACTGAAAATAAAGATATAGACAAAATGAGCACAATTTACAGGCTCCTATTCTGCTGTTTTCTGATATATATTATAATGTCATGTCCTCATTAAAAATATAGGTAACAACATTATACAATGACTTGAAGCTCATAATATTTGATCTTTAATGAAGCTCTGGGTTTATGATATTAGAATTTGTTTTGTTTTTGCAGCCTAAACCCATTGATGTCCAAGTTATCACCCATCACATGCAGAGGTACGCCGTGTGGTTCGGAGGCTCCATGCTGGCTTCAACTGTGAGTATTTTTACAACAGTAAGACTCGATATAAACATCAGATACACAACTGTAAAGAAGCATTTAGACATGTAACAAGTTCATTACATCTGTTCAGATGAGGCTTAAAAAGACGCTGCTTTCTGTAGTTTCTAACACTGAATTTGGATCTTGACCATAGACTGTATAAAAGAAGTGGATTAAAGGGTGAAGTATAGTTCTGCGTCAATTCAACGCGCACTGCCGCCGTCGCCTTGTTCGCCGTCGTTTTTGATTTATGGATCTGCATCGAGGTCTGTGCATCACAAAGTAATTCACTGCCAAAACGCTAGGGGGCGACGATATCTGTCCATTCATATATACAGTCTGTGTGTACGACCCGCAGACGTATAATCTCTGAAAAGTTTAACATGAACCATCTCTAACGTGATAAATGTACAGAACAGACTCACCATTAGTACAATGTGACTCTGTCACTGAAAGACACTCATATTCCACTGAGTCATGTCCTTTTTAAGTCCGAGAGAAGCTGACTGTGTACCAGGAGTGAGCTGTTTTATGAACACTTTGTTTATGTAAGTTAGCCATGCGGTTTTAAGTTTCGTTTCTGTAAAACATAAACACATATGCGCAAAGCTTCATTAAACACATTATTTCTCAATATAAACTGAAAGAAAGAAAAGCCGACAGGAAATGTCTACAGAGCGGTGGTACGGAGGACCAATCACAGCTCTTATCATCTGCGTCGCTTCCCTTGGTGTCTGTGGCGTTTTGACGCGTAGTTAAAAAATTTCGGAGGCGCACGTCGGTCGACGCAGAGGCCCTGCATAGGGGGTACGCATTGACGCAGACTCTCATTGTCGTGACGCACACAATTTGGCACTGAACCGTAAATTGGCTTTAAGTGAGTGTGACGTCACCTGTAGTGTTCAGCGCCGCTTAAATGAGGCTCGCGCTGCTTAAATGAGGCTCGCGATGCTCACGGTTACAGGAGCCAATCTGGAGACAGGCTCTGTGTTATGAATAGGATTTTTCTAACGGACAAAATGGCCAAAAAAAAAGAAAATTCAGGATCATGTGTCGTGGGTTGATACAAACATTTTAAGACCAAAATGACAAGGCTCACAGCAGCAGGTACAGAGAGAGGAGCCCCAAATCCTAATGTAAGTCAACTGGAGCCAGAGTCAGAAGGAGCCGGAAGAGCCTCCTGGAGAACGTCCGATTTAGCAAACTGCGTCTAGAGCGTTAGCTATATCCACTCATATATACAGTCCATGATCTTGACTAGACGTGTGTAGAAAAATTGAAATATTAATATATCGTGAGAGTAATTTGGTGATAACTGGATAATAGTTTGTTTTATAGGCGTCTAACTGTAGGCTCACCATGGCTCTTATATTTCCTCAGTTTCTGGCAACCATTAAAACTATTAGCTCTCTGGTGTTTTCATTTTACAGAAAGTGGCTTACATGACACAGTAACATAATCAGCAATGTTCCTACAAGACAAAATACACTTTTTATTTTTAACTAACAACAATAACAGCAACAAATTGATCTATAAAAAATAAAACAAAAAAAGTAAATAATTATTAATAATAACTGATTAATTAAAAAAAAAAAGAAAAAAGGTCTGTAGTTTAGTCGATTAATTGAAAAACACATACACCAGAGGCCACGTTGACCCTCACACACTCTTCTCACCTTTTTCACCCCTGACCCATTTTCCTGCCTGGATACACTATCATTACTGTGGACTACTGTACTGTACTGATATTGACAAGAGTACTTTTCAGCTTTTTTTGTGATCGCGTTACACTACCTAGTGTTAGGAAACTTGTTTATGCAATACACTTGACATAGCCACTCTTTTGATGATTCATTTATTTTATGTATTTTCCTAGTAACTTTGCACAGGTTGTGGTTTAACAAAAAGTATTGTTGCTTAAATATATTTGGTTCTCAAACAACAGCAATATATCACAGAGTATTATGTGTAATATATCAAGTATCGTATGAATTGCTGTATTATGATAAAATCGTGAGCCGTGTATCGTATTGAATCATGACTGACTCGATTCCCAGCCCTAACCTTGACTAATACTGTACTGTACTGCAAAATGAACATCTACTACATGATTTGGAATTACTCGTATTTGATCTCACAAGAAGGAGGGTCACCTTTCCACAGATCTGACATATAATTTACTGGCATCACTTGCTTGTTGCCATGGAGATAAGTTTGATGCCATACTGTAGATCATTCCGGCAAAGCAAAAATATTCATGGAAACAAACAGGTGTCAAACTTTTCATTTAAAAAGTTAGTTACTGCATCTTTTTAAAATATTCCTGACGAGTTGTTGTTTTTGCTTGAATAAGGAACACTAACTGGCATGCTATCTGCGCACTTCCTGAATAAAACGCTTTATAATTAGATGCAGAGGGTACACGGCTTACTTTTATCTCAGTACTTATACAGTATTTCTGGACTGGGGTAAGACACATTTTGCTCAAAAAAAAAAAAAAAAAAAAAAATCAGGTACAGGCTCTTTAACCTAGTCGTTCAGTTAACGTTTTTACATTTTTAACCTATGTAGTTCATATTTTTTGCCTCTTTTTAATAATTCCTCTCTTGTTTTCTCAGCCCGAGTTCTACCAAGTGTGTCACACCAAGAAGGACTACGAGGAGATTGGGCCCAGCATCTGTCGACACAACCCCGTCTTTGGAGTCATGTCCTAGGCCGACCGATCACGACAAAAAGAGAGCGCGGGGGCCGACCAGGAGGCGCTACGGCAAAAACAAACAAACAAACAAACAAAACTACCCACAAGCCTTTGCAACGACGTGCCGCACTTCGGAAAGAAACCGTGGACCAAACAGGAGCGCGACAGAATTGAGAGGTGAAGAGAAAGTTAAGGGCAAACTGGAAATAAATAATAATAAAAAATAATATTGGTTTTGCGTACCTCCTATTGATACTTTGCAGTGCCATTATGCTGGGGGATTTAGCATGTATGTCTATGGTGATATGTGCAGCAGTTACGATAGTGACACATGCAGGCAATTTGAAAACTCAAGAAAAAATACAAGACTTATTTAAACACACATTTCCAGGAGCTTGTGATCAATCCGAGAGTCTCATCAGTCATCACTAAAACAGTGTTGAATTACGGACCTTCAGACAGAGCAGTTCCTCTAGTTAGCTTCTCCTCCCCAGGGAATGTTGATTATATCAGCTGCAAAGTATCAATACATTCTTATTCCTTATGTATAAATGCAATTGTGTGTATATGGGATGGGTACTTTTTGCTATGTGTAAAAAATACATTCTAAAAAGAAAAGGGCATGTTATGCTTAAGAGAATTCGGGGTCTTTCAGGAATAATAATTGAAAAAATGTAAACAAAAAGAGAGACTTATCTTTTTTGTATTTTTAAACTTGTGGAATTAATGGTTTGGGTAAAAAATAAATGGTTAAAATGTGTGTTTTTGTCTTTGTTGTTCACTCCATATATATATATATATATATATATATATATATATATATATAAATACTTTACTACTAGTAGAATTAGTAATCACATTAACAACAGTGCATTACATTTAGACAACAGTAAAACAGTTGATGCTGGTACTATTCCCTTGCTTTTAAAAGTGCTAGTACTGCTACTTGTGATGTTCCTTTTGTACTGCTACCACAACTCGTTTAAAAGATAGTGAAATTGCATAGTCTAATGAACCTTATTAACTTAGAATGCTGTTTGGTCCATGTACCATTCATTCTTTTGAATTTCAGTTAAGAACGAAAAACAATGAAAAATGGAAAAAAGTTATTTCATTATTCCGTTTTGGTGTCAAGCAAAAAAAAAAAGATTTCGACCTCTATTTCCAGTAGTTAATGTTAAGTTAATTTGAAATAACACCAATCAAAAAGTCTCTGTCTATTTCAGGACTTACCTGAAAAATCGCAGTTTTGCAACACATTTATAGAACATTTCCTTTTTTATTCTAAGCTCCTCCCTCAGTCCCTTTTAGCTCCGCCCCCTGCCCATCTATATAAGGCTTGCTCTTCCTGATGGTCCTCGCTCCGCCATGTACCCTCAGCAGAGTCTCTGTAAAGCTCTGGCCTTGACATCTATGTCACTGCTTTGCATTTTCCCGGTTATATGGAGCCGCGCCCCGTCTTGGGACTTTCCAGGTACTTTTACTGTAGTATTATTTCTACTGTAGTATTTCTACTGCCTATTACAGCATTTGCTCAAATGTGTGTTTATATATAGATTTATTTTTTTTTCTGTTGTAAAAAAAAATCTTATATATTGTGAATTTTGGTTTGAAAGACTTGACAACAGGGCATAATATGCAGTTTTTTCCCTCAGATATATATGTATGTGTGTGTGTGTATATATGTATATATGTATATGTGTGTGTGTGTGTGTGTGTGTATACACACATACACACACATATAGACTGGACAAAAATGGTGGTACCCCTCTGGCAATGAAAGAAAAAATCAACAAGCATCACTAAAATAACTTGAAACTGATAAAAGCAATAATAAATAAAAAAAATACTGAAAACTGACCAACAAATATCAAACATTGTTTTTCACCAGTGGTTAAACAGAATAATTTAAAAAAACAAAATAATGAAACTGGCCAGGACAAAAATGATGGTACCCTTAACGTTATACTTTGTTGCACAACCTTTTGAGGAAATCATTGCAAACAAATGATTTCTGTAACTGTCAATGAGACTTCTGCTCTGATCAACAGGTATTTTAACCCACTTCTCATGAGCAAAATGCTTTAGTTGTCTCAGGTTTGAAGGATGCCTTCTCCAGACAGCATGTTTCAGCCCATTTTTACAGATGTTCAATAGAATTGAGATCTGGGCTCACAGAAGCTACTCACCGACTACTCACCGAAACGACTACTTTTTACTACTTATGAACTACGTTATGAATTTGACCCAGTGAATCCAATCAATACTGTAACTGATGTCATCAACATTTCCTGGTGGGGTGGTGCTGACCAAAAGTATTGCTCTGTCTGAAGCTCTATTAAGCCAGTTAGACTTTAATCTGTGCTTTGTTTTAACAATCAGAAAGAACAGACTTAGTTGGAATTACAAAAGGTGATCGGTAATCTTATTTAAGTTAAATAACAACACAGTCATAGTCTGTTAGATAAGTTACCATTAGCCAACAGTTTTCCAGATTAGTTCTTCCTACCAGCTTTGCATGCATACTGCAGTAACGGTTGTGTGGTAGTGCCCTTGAGCAAGACACGTGTTGTGTTTTTTTTATTATTATTTTAGTACAGTGCTACAGGAACTCAGGAACGGCTCAAGTGATTGAGCTAAAATCTGAGATTCTTTCATTTGGTGATTTTAGAATTTTTTTGAAAAATTTTCTGCCAAATCTGAGATGACTCATAGGGGAGATACAGACTGACCCTGGTCCATGTTTCAGTGTTGTGTGTATATATCAAAGCCTAAACATCATTTATTGCATGCAACATGCTTTTTTTGCTTTTTACAAACTTTTTAACAATTATCTGTGTATAATATATACACAGAACAGAAAAAAAAAGGTTGCTGGATTTGCCATTAAAACGTTGTGGAAAGCAGTTTGCATGCAATAAAATGATGTTTAGGCTTTGAAACTTTATTTCGATCTTCTCTAACACATATTTTTCTCAGAACATGAACATCACTTTTTCATGTTGATGAAATTTTATCAAATCATGCTGAATATGCAGATTTATCTTATCTTATCGTGAAATGTATAAGTATGTATAATTGAATTTAATTGATCTAATTCTGTAAAAGAATACAAAAACAATCTTTAGTTTTCCACAGTTCTGTTTTGTCTTAAACAGAATCAAACACACAGAGAGCACAAGTACAGAGACACACAGTTTGGAGCTGGACAATGTGAAGATTTATTCCAGTGAAGAAGCTCTGGTCTCTGTGGACACAGAAGAACGCATGATGATCACATTCTGATGATCTACTCTGTTCTACATGTTTAAATACACTTAAAGCAATTATTACTACAATAATGGACCGGAACAGAAGAACAAGAACATTAGAATGTATCTGCAGAAACAAAACTCACTCAGGAAGTTCATTTAGAAAAATTCTTTTAAAATCATTTTAGTTGAGTTACTTACTTTGTTCATCTGTGCTCTGTGTTTTGTTGGTTCTCAAACATCTTCCTTTTTTCTGAAACATCAGATAGAACATTCATGAACTTCCCCACAGCTCCAGCAGAGCTCTGGACGTCACTCTTTGTTTTGTAGACGACTCTGGAACAAACACATTCAAATCTGAGTACAACTGTCACACTCCTGTAGATGGACAGTCAAAGACAATTTGTTCATGGAAAACAGTCCTTACATTAACTCTAATTTCAAATAAAACACCACAAAATGTTTTAATATGACGACATTCTAGTCCAGAGAAGCATATAAAATCTTTGAAAAGTCTCACCTCCAGATCAAGTTCTATAATCCTCCTGCTCCACACTGTGTGTCCTCTGCTCCTGGATCTGTCCTGTGTCCTGTTACATTTGAATTTTCCCTTCCAAAAGTTTTGGGAGGAGAATTCCAGAGGAGGAGCCTCACCACAGATTAGAATAAAGTCATGTTTCCTCAACCTGATTAAAACCTGCAGTCTCACATCGGCCACAATCAAGTGACCTTTGTAAGTATTTAAAACATGCTGGACAGAGAAAGGTAAAAAAAGTCATGTTACTGTTGTCCAATTAGTTTTTGCAATTGAGCAACTCCTCTCAGACCCTTTTTCAGTATATATATGTGACATAAGGTGAGTTTTGTCAGTTGTAGCTTTAAAAAGGTAAAAAAAAATAAATAATATATATATATATATATATATATATATATATATATATATATATATATATAATATATATATATTATATATATATATACTTTCAGCCTACAACCAGTTAAGTCGAAACTTTTACCGCAAATTATGTTTCAAATGTGCTCACAAATAACACCAGAGCATTTATTTATGTCACATTTTTTTTCTTTTTACAAAATCCAGGGATCTCAACACCACATCCATGCGTACTGCCGTGCGTGCTGACCCCCCCCTGCCCCCGTCAAACTTCACAGTGGCCAATACCTGTACCACAGTCATGTCAGAGTAAGATAAGTGGCACATGGCAGCGATGTGAAGTGACAAGCTGCAGTGTTGACCCTCCAACCTGTTCTCCCCCACCCCATCTATGCTGCGGCCGGTGCACCCATAAAGACCCAACACTTCCCCACAGCTGTATGTGGCCCTAAAAAATCAGTCACCTCACATGCGAACGGCGGATCTACGAGGCTGGCGCATGTGACAGGGGTACCGAGGAGAGGGAACAATAGCGCTGAGCTAAAGTTCCACAATGCATCGAAGCTGAGGTCAAGATCAGTGCAAAACTAAGATCAAGAATAAGCAAAGATTCACCATTATTTAGATTTAGACCAAGGCAAGCATGCTAAGCACATTCCTGATTCAGAACCAGTATAATTAGTTGCAGACAGTACACAGTGGACTGAAGAGCTCCTTATACAATATATCTGTACTGGGGCAAGACGAACACAAGACTACACACTACTACAAGCTCATTTAATTCATCTGATTTTTTCACAGATCTACCAGGTGGAGACAACCGGGGTCAGAGGGTGAAGAAGAACTCCCAAGCGAAATCACACTACACTGTTCTGTTTCTACTGATTTACTGATACTTTGATTACTGTATAAAAAATGATTCTACTCGTGTACACAACGTCGACACTTGTCCAAAGTCACCGAATAACCGAGCAGTTCCAGTTAAATGCATTTCGTCCGAAGAAACCACCTACCTGACACCATCCAACACCCATGCCCCTGAAAACTATGTTCATTAACATGAAACGTAATGTACTTATCATAATACAGAGTTTCTATATCTCAATCACCTCATCACTGGTGCTGCCTTATCGCGCGGAGGTTTGCTGCTCAAGATTCTGGAGCTGTATGTCTGAGCCTTAGACTGAACTTACATCTCCGCAGGGTTCCCATGACAAAGAGTCCCAGAAGATGAGCCAGACCAAAAGCAACCGACAGAACTACAAATGAAAACTGCAATATTAAAATTTTTGTACAAATGCTTTGGTTGTGTCTTCAGTGTAATAGTATTCACAGCCTGAAAGTACTAACAGAAATAATGCAATAATAGTAGTTATAGTAGTTTTAGTAGTAAGAGCAGTATACCTTTATAGTATAGTAGCAGTGGAGTAATAGAGCGCAAGTGTTCACACTGCCTAACTTAGTTATATAGTGGAGTAGGTAGAATAGTACCTTATGGTAATGTCATTTTTCTATAGCTTTTCCACCTCAAGGCACTAAACACTTTAACAACAAGGAACCATTCACCCAATCACCACCAGTGTACGCAGACACTGTGGCAAGGTGGGTTAAGTGTCTTGCCCAACACAACAGCAGCATCATCTTGGACTAGAATCGCCCAGCAACCTGTGGTCAGTGATCTGCCGCTCAAACTGTATGTCATATTGAATGAAATCGAACCCCGACCTTCAGATCAGTGTTATTATTTAATGTTATGGTTGTTTTCTGAATGTTGTAATAGTAAAGAACTGTCAAAGTATTATCTGGTAACAATACTACTAAAGCATGTATTACGCAGTGTATAGTAATGATAGTAGTTTAGAATTTTGTATTATTTTATTTGTTGAGCCAAGTAAAACTAAACAACAACAATAACAAAAATAAATACATAAATGCATAAAAAGGATTTGGGACCGGTGCTCAAAAGGAGCAGGATGAGTTTAAAAAAAAAAAAAAACAATCAAAACACTTTTTCTTTTCCACCTGACACCTATTTTTATTTTTATTTTTAGTAGTAGTAATAGTAGTAAGTAGTATTTTTTTAGGCAAAAGTATTTTTAACCACAATCAGTACATGAAAGTATCAAAGATTTACAATAATGTTGTAACTAGTAGTAGTGGTTGCAGTAGTACAAAAACAGGATTAATAATAATTACAGTAAGAATATACACAGTGATTAAAGGTTGTTGTAGCAGAATCAGCAAAACTGAATTACAAAATATAGAGTAGTAGTAATAGCTGAAGTAGTTGTAGTAGTACTTGGCCAATTACAAAATGCACTTAAAATGATGCGTGGTTGTTTTCTGAATGTTTGAAGCTGAAGTAACAGTCAAAGTATTGTAGTGGTAACAGTAAAAATAGCAGATGACTGTACAATAAAACAGTAGGATTAGTAATTACAGGAATGCAGTAGTAGTGATAGTAATTAAAATTAGTAGTAGTGGTGGGTGGAGGTGTATTGAAAATACTGATAAGCTTGCTGGAAGTTCTTTAGATGTTTTGTCTCGGCAGTAGTAGTAATAATAGTAGTTTCTGTGTGAACATTTCCTTTTTTTAGCCTAAGCTCCTCCCTCAGTCCCTCTTAGCCCCGCCCCCTGCCCCGTCTATATAAGGCGTGCTCTTCCTGGTGTTCCTCGCTCCACCATGTACCCTCAGCAAACTCTGTGTAAAGCTCTGGCCTTGACATCTGCGTCACTGCTTTTCTTTTTCCCGGTTATATGGAGCCGCGTCCTGCCTCGGAACTCTCCAGGTACTTTTACTGTAGTATTATTTCTACTGTAGTATTTTATTGCCTATTACAGCGTTTGCTCAAAAGTATATTAATAATTATTTTTTTTTCTGTTGTAAAAAAAAAAATCATATCTATATATTGTGATTTTTTGTTTTGAAAGATTCGACAATAGGGCATAGTATTGTTGTGTGTGTGTGTCCGTTATCTTGTGACGCAGTTTTTTTTCATCTACCCAGAACTTAAGGGTGTGTCCAGTGCAGTCCAGTTTAAGTTTTGAGTTTAATTTGTAGGAACCTCTAAAACATGTGAATAACGGTGTAGTTTTATCTAAATAATAATAAAATGAATACATATATTCTTGTCTTCTTCGTTTTAAAGAAATTGATTCAATAGATGTTTTTTTTTTATAGATCAAACTACTAATCACGCCTCTAATTTATTTTCGAGTCAAAAAAAAAAAAAGCATTTGAAAAGACTCAAGATTGATAGTCCTGTAAACTAAACGCCATTCGACATTTCCTGCTTTTCCACGGAGTGTTATCGTAGGCAAAGCAATAAGCAATAACATTCCATGAGACTGTGGGGAGTTTTGTAAGTGTAGGGTATTATCTGTTAATAAGGCTAGTGTACAGTTTAGGGAGTATATCTGTTCCATAAGGTGTGACACGACAGTTGTAGGGAGTCCGTACATAAAGATATAGTTTACATTTAGGATATTATCTTATTCAGGTGAGTTGTACAGTTGTAGGGAGTATTATAGTATGAATGTAGTCCTGTATCTCTCACTGATCTTTTTTAAAATCTTTTTTCAAATTTCTTTCAAAATGTGCATAATGTTTATTTTATTTTTCCATTTTATTTTTCACAGAAATGATCAACACCACATCTGGAGGCCAGTGCGTGCTCCCCTGCCCCTGCCCCCTCAACTTCACTCTGGTCTTACTCCAATGGAGTCGGCCGGATGTGAAGGACAAAGGCTGCGTGTTTGACCTCCGACCTTTCCCCCAACACCCGTCCTATCGCGGCCGGGTGCACCTAAAGGACCCACTCCAACAGCTGTAACGTGGCCCTAAAAAATGTCACCTCCAACGACACGGGGGTCTACGAGGGCTGGGCGCTGTGCAGGGGTCCGGGGAGCACCGCTGAGCTAAAGTTCCACAATGTCATCGAGCTGAGGGTCAAAGGTCAGTGCAAAACTATAGATCAAGAATAAAGGAAAGATTCACCATTTATTTTACACAAATAGTATTTGGATCAAGGTTAACTCTACTTCATTAGCTTTAACCAGTATCTGTACGACTTAAATGTGCAGTACTTGATTTTTACTGTCTTTAAAACAAGAAAACACAAGCCTAACAATACCAAAAGTACTAACAGTATTCAGTACTAGGCTAGTAGTTGTACTTTACTTTGCTCATATTAAGTTTAATAGTAAAGAGAAGAAATGGTATTGGGTATTTGTAGTAGTTATTTAATACCAAATTAGTAGTATTTCAAATTGTACATATAAGCCTAATAGTAAAAAGAAGTTGTAGTTGTAGCAAGTAGCCTAACAATACCAAAAATTGTGAATCATAAAGTAGTGGTAGTAGTAGCAGTATCACTAATACTTAATATTGTACATATTGTTAATTCCAATAGTTAGGAAGGATGTAGTAGTAAGTATCCTAACTATGCCAAAAGAACTACTGATCAAATTACAGGATTGCAGTAGTTAGTATGTAGTTTTAGTAGCAGTTGTGGTGGTAGTTGTGAGGCCAGGAGTTTTGTTGGGACAGAGGAAGCATGCTAACGTGCAGTTCCTGATTAAAACACTTCATAATTACCGTATTTTTCGGACTATAAGTTGCTCCAGAGTATAAGTCACACCAGCCAAAAAATGTGTAATGAAGAAAAAAACATATAGAAATCGTACTTGACTATAAGTCACACTTTTTGTGGGAAAATTATTTGATAAAATCAGAGACCAGGAACTGACATTTCATGTTGAAAGTCAAGTTCTAGTAATAACAATAGAAAACAGAACAACAACGTCACATTTCTTCAGATAACTATAGCATAAACAACAGAACAGAACAAATTTACTAGTTGTCATCAGACTCAGCATCAGTTCCAGTTAGAATTATTCGGGTCTTTCTGAATCCCGACAGGATGGTTTCAGTGTCACGAAGTCCAGACTTTGTCCATCCATCCAGACTACAGAGAAGTTTCCTCCCGGGTCCAAGTTTCTCTCTCACTCCAAACTTTCTTTCAGCTGCGATTTCACTTGTAAACTTGTAATCTGAGATATTTTTATTTTTGGGGGTTGTGTCAGTCTCTTTCATAAGTTTTGTAAATTATTAAATAGTTTCAGTGGTAGAAGAATAGCGATCGACTGACATGATACAGAAGAGCTCTTTCTGCAGGGAAGTGCAGTAGGTGAAGGACAGTGGTACAGAGGAACAGGAGCAGCAGAAACTCACACACAAGACTAGAGCTTCTCGTGGCTTCAGTGTGAACATTTTAATATATAAGACACACCGGAGTATAAGTCACAGGAAACACCCAAACCATGAAAAAAGTGCCACTTAGAGTCTGAGAAATACGGTAGTTGCAGACAGTACACGGCGAATATTTTGACCTGAAGAGCTTCTTATATAATACATCTGTACCGGGGCAAGATGAACACAAGACTACACACTACTACAAGCTCATATTCAGTTATACTCATTTAATTCATTCTGATTTTTTTCACAGATCTACCAGGTGGAGACAACCGGGATCAGAGGGTTGAAGAAGAACTCCCCAAGCGAAGATCACACTACACTGTTCTGTTTTCTACTGGATTGATACTGATACTGATACTGATAAAAATTTTACTCTACACAACGTCGAAACTATGTCCAAAGTACCGAATATCGAGCAGTTCGTTAGAATCGTCATTTTCGCCAAAAACACCCCCTGACCCTTCCAACACCCCTTCCCCTGAAACTACTGCATTAAATGAAACGTAATGTACTGTAGTCTAATACAGTAGTTTCCATATCTCATCCCCCTCCACTGGTTGCTGCCTTATCGCGGCGGAGGGGTTTGCGTGCTCAAAGGATTCTGGGAGCTGTAGTGTCTGGAGCCTTAGACTGAACTACATGGCTCCTGCAGGGTTTCCCACGACAACGAGGTCCCAGAAGATGAGCCAGACCAAAAGCAACCGACAAACTACAAAACTGAAAACTGAAAATATTAAAGATATTTTTGTACTAAATGCTTTGGTTGTGTCTTCAGTGTAATAGTATTCATCAGCCTGATAAAGGTACTAACAGGAAAATAATGCAGATAATAGTAGTTATAGTAGTTTTAGTAGTAGTAGCAGTAATACAAGCACCTTTAGTAGTAGTAATAGTAGCAGTGGAGACTGGTCAATAGAGGGCGCAAGTGTGTCACACTGCCTAACTTGAGTTATAGTTGTTTTAGTGGTAGTAGTAGTAGTAGTAGTAGTAGTAGTAGTAGTAGTTGTTGTAGTAGTAATAGTAGTAGTAGTAGTATAGAAATAGAATCAGTAGGGACTGCACTTACAGTACATTATTTATGTGTATGGATGTGTTCTGAATGTTGTAATAGTTGAAGTAACTGTCAAAGTATTAGTAGTGGTAACAGATGACTATACATTAAAAGCAGTAGTAGTTACAGCAGTGTAGTAGTAATGATAGTAGTTAGAATTTTGTATTCATTTTATTTGTTTGAGCAAGGTAAAACTAAATCAACAACAATAACAAAAATAAATACATAAATGCATAAACAAGGATTTGGGACCTGGTGCTCAAAAGGAGCAGGATGAAGTTTAAAAAAACAAAACAAAAACATAATCAAATCACACTTTTGTCTTTTCCACCTGACACCTATTTATTTATTTTTATTTTTAGTAGTAGTAGTAGTAGTAGTAGTAGTAGTATTTTAGTTGTAGGCAAGACAGGTTTATTTTTATACCACAATCAGTACATGAAGTAATTCAAAGTACTTTACGAAAATAGTTGTTAGTACTATATATGTGCAGTAGTACAAAAACGGATTAATAATAATTACAGTAAATATACACAGTGATTAAAGTTTGTAGCAGAATCAGCAAAACGAATTACAAAATATATAGTAGTAGTAATAGCTGAAGTAGTTGTAGTAGTACTTGGCAATACAAAATGCACTTAAAATGATGCGTGGTTGTTTTCTGAATGTTTGAAGCTGAAGTAACAGTCAAAGTATTGTAGTGGTAACAGTAAAAATAGCAGATGACTGTACAATAAAACAGTAGGATTAGTAATTACAGGAGTGCAGTAGTAGTGATAGTAATTAAAATTAGTAGTCATGGTGGAGTGTATAAAATACTGATAAGCTTGGAATTCTTTAATTTTGTCTGGCAGTAGTAGTAATAATATATTTCTTGTGAACATTTCTTTTTTTAGCCTAGTCTCCCTCAGTCCTCTTAGCCCCCCCTGCCCCGTCTATATAAGGCCTCTCTTCCTGGGTTCCTCGCTCCACCATTACCCTCAGCAAACTCTGTTAAAGCTCTGGCCTTGACATCTGGTCACTTCTTTTCTTTCCCGTATATGAGCGCGCCTGCCTCGGAACTTCCATACTTTTACTTAGTATTATTCTACTGTAGATTTTATTGCCTTACAGCATTTGTCAAATGTATTTTAAAATATTTATATATGTTAAAATATATATATATATTTATATATATAATATTTTTTATTATTTATGTATAATAAATATTATATATTATATATATATATATTTTTTTTTTTTTTTTTTTTTTTTTTAGTATGTAAAAAAACAAAAAAAAAAAATATATATATATATATATATATATATATATATATTAGTGATTTTTGGTTTGAAAGAATTGACAGTAGGGCATACTATTTGTGTGTGTGTGTGTGTGTTTCTGTGTCCGTTATCTTGTGACGCAGTTTTTTTTCATCTACCCCGAACTTAAGGGTGTGTCCAGTGCAGTCCAGTTTGAGTTTTGAGTTTAATATGGAGGAACCTCTAAAAACATGTTGAATAACGGTGTAGGTTTATCTAAATAATAATAAAAATGAATACATATATTCTTGTCTTCTTCTGTTTTTAAAGAAAATTGATTCAAATAGATGTTTTTTTTCTATTATAGATCAAACTACTAATCACGGCCTCTGATAGTTCTATTTGTCGAGTCAAAAAAAAAAAAAAGCATTTGAAAAAGACTCAGAAATTTGATAGATCCTGTAAACTAAACGCCATTTCCTTTTCTACCATTATCGTAGGCAAAGCAATTAACATCATGGAGACATGTTGGGAGTTGTTGTACAGTTGTAGGATTATCTGTTAAATAAGGCTGAGTTGTACAGT
>NW_026570994.1:2592246-2687736 GCF_026225935.1 Boleophthalmus pectinirostris | reverse complement strand
AGCAGTAGTAGTAGCAGTAGTAGTAGTAGTAGTAGTAGTAGTAGTAGTAGTAGTAGTAGTAGTAGCAGTAAGTAGTAGCAGAGTAGTACAGTCGTCGTTTGCAAGTCTCAAGTAAGTCTCAAGTCTTTGACCTCAAGTCCAAGTCGAGTCTCGAGTCACTGGTCCATAAGTCCAAGTCAAGTCCAAGTCGTCTGCTTTGAGCTTCAAGTCATTACGCCGAAGTAGCTTAGATTTTTGCAATTTATATGAATTTTAAGCAAGACTGTTCTAAAAAAATGTGTGGTATATTCATATTCGCATTTATATAAGAGTTGTAGAAATGCAAATTTTTCCTTTTTAAATGTCTTGACAAGATCTTAGTGTGAATCATTACAGTCAGAACAGAAAGAATTCAGATTTAAAAGTGCTTAATAACAGTTATTTTGTCATGTGTCTGCACTGAAATGAAAGGATCATGTTCTGTGTACTTCCCTCTGTTGTACTGTATTGTACTGTATATTACTGTATTGTACTGTATATTACTGTATTGTACTGTATATTACTGTATTGTACTGTATATTACTGTAGTGCATCTGAGGATACTGTTGAGGAAAACAGTCTTTTCCTCTCGTGTTCGTTAGTTTCTACTTAGATAAAAATACACTTGAAACAGAAATAAAGCCCAGATAATTTATTTATTCCAATATTAGAAAGTCATACATGTACAAGGAGTCTGTGCCGACATTCTCATGCACAGACTCAATGTTTACCCCTGTACAATGACTTTTATATGCAAACTACAGTGGAAGGCACCGTGGTTTAGACTTAGCGCCTCTTTGTTGGTGCCAGGCCTGTTGGCACGTTGCACAGTCCAGTCAGACTCCATCCAGGGTGTTATCTGGCCAACAAGTCATGACATCATCCCTGTCAGTAGTGCTTGTCCTATTTAGTACGTTTGCAATTAGATAAATGGGAATATCCTGCATTTGTCTCGACATATGTCTATGAGTCTCACAAATGTCACAACAGCCCTGATCTTCAAATGACCTCGATACAATAATCAACTATACAAGTGATTATACAAAATAGCTAAGCCTAGTTATTTATCCTAACAGTACCATCTCACAGTACTTCAGTTCCATCCAAAGTAACAAACAGAAGTGGGAGGGACATGCTCCAGTTTGTTCCTGTAAACGTCAATCAACTGTAAAGAGAAAAGTCTTTTCTAAAAACATATATTTTTAGGAGAAACATCAAGTCTTCTCAAGTCACAGGGCTCAAGTCTGAGTCAAGTCCAAGTCATTGACCTTCAAGTCCAAGTCAAGTCCCAAGTCTTAATCTATTTTATCAAGTCAAGTCTCAAGTCCTAACACTAGTGACTCAAGTCTGACTCGAGTCCAAGTCATGACTTGCAAGTCCCCCTCTGAGAGTAGTAGTAGTATAGAAATAGGAATATACATATGTGGTAGTAGTAGTAGTAGTAGTAGTAGTAGTAGTAGTAGTACTTGTCCTACTACAAAATGCACTCACAATACATTATTTTTGTGTGTGGTTGTTTTCTGAATGCTTTTGTAGTTGAAGTAACACTCAAAAGTATTAATAGTGGTAACAGTAGAAATAGCTGCTGAAAGTTAGAATACAATTATAGTATTAGTAGTTACAGCAGTGTAGTAGTAATGATAGTAGTTAGAAATAGGAGTAGTAGTGGGTGCAGCAGTATGGCAAATACTGATAAGCTTGCTGGAAGTTATCTCACTTTTTTTTTAGTAGTTGTGACTCGTAGTAGTGGTGGTAGTAGCAGTAGTAGAGGCAGTAGAGGTCTCTCTCTGGCCAACACCCAGACACTGATGCATACTTTTATCACCAGTCGAACAGACTACTGTAATGCCCTGCTCTCTGCTCTTCCCAAAAAGAGTATTTCAGGTTCTGCAGCATGTGTCCTGACGAGGACCAGAGGTGGGACCACATTACCCCGGTTTGAAAATCACTGCATTGGCTCCTGTGAGTTTCAGGATCGATTTTAAAGTTCTTTTATTGGTTTTTAAATGTCTTAATGATCTTAGGCCTTCGGTAACACTTTATAATAACTACACCTTATTTAGCCTTAATAAAGCATGAACAAAGGCTTAATTAATAATGATTCACACTTAGTAACTACTTAATTACTACCTGAATTAGCACTTAACTTGAACTTAATTCGCCTGTGTTGTAAATAGTTACTCAATACTTTTTAATTACTCATGAACTAACCATTTGGATGTTTACAAATGTATATTTAAGTTCACATTTGAGCATTTATTAATGATTAATAAGCTATGAGAAAATGATTTACTAATAATACAATGCACTGATCATTCAGGCAGCTGTTATCTGTTAGTTAAGTCCTTCTGAGAGTGAAGACTAATTATGCTTTATTAAACATTTGTTAAGGTTGGTCAAATTCCAGAGAAACAATAATGCATTACTAGTAAATCATTCTCTCATGTCTTACTAATCATTAATAAATGCTCATATTTGTACTTAAATATAAATTTACAAATGCACACACAAATGGTTAGTTCATGAGTAATTAAGTAAGAAATACTTATGAGTAACTATTTACAGCACAGGTGAATTAAGTGCAAGTTAAGTGCTAATTCAGGTAGTAATTAAGTAGTTACTAAGCATGAATCATTATTAATTAAGTCTTTGTTCATGCTTTATTAAGGCTAAATAAGGTGTAGTTTTTATAAAGTGTTACCGGGCCTTCTTATCTTTCAGAACTGCTTTTGCCCTACGAACCCTCGTGGACCCTGCGCTCCTCCCGCAGCAGACTCCTGGTCATTCCCAAAGTCAGGACACAAACTCATGGAGAGGAGGCGTCTTTTCAGTACTATGGCCCCCGTCTATGGACCTGCAGTAGTTTAGCTTCTGAATGAAATCTTAAACTTTTACTTGTTTTTATTGTACACATTCTATTATATTTATTTATTTTATTTTTAGGATTTCCAGTGTTTCCTCTGTAGGAGCCTCTGCATCAGGAGCAGAGGTCGGCTGTGGCTGTCGGGTCTGTCCTGTGGGCTCCTGGTGGAGAGTTGGTGTTTGGGCTTCATCTCTCCCCTGGCTCCTGTGGTGGTTCCTGGTGGTGGTGGACGTCTCTCTGCTCCTGGTGTAGAAGCTCCTCTGATGCTGCTTTCTCAACTGGTTCACCTGGATTCAGCCTCACATTTTACTATGTGCGGTTTTATGTATTTTAGCATGTTTGTGTGAGTGTGTGTGTGTGTGAGTGTGTGTGTGTGAGTGTGTGTGTCTGGGATGTTTGGTTGTGTGGGGGTTGGGTGGGTGGTCAGAAATGTGGGACTGTTTTTAATCACTGTAAAGCACTTTGTGTTACATTTTGTATGAAAAGCACTTTATAAATAAAGTTTGATTTTATTTGATTAGTACTGTTAACAGAAACGACAACAATTATAAAATGTAGTAAAAGTAATAGTACTGTGGTAAGATCAGTGTTGGGGAGTAACAGATTACATGTACCGGGATTATGTAATCAGAGAACAAATTATGAGTAACTGTATTCAGTTCAGTCAGCAGGACTAATGCAGGACTAAACCAGGACTAAATCAGGACTAAATCAAGACTAAATCAGGAGTAAACCAGGTCTAAACAATATGACACTAACAGTAGAGTGAACATAATTTAAGGCAGCAGTGATCTCATATAGAAATCATTTCTCTATCAATAATATTTTTTATATGCTTAAGTAAAGACTGTTTTTTAAATTTTCTTTTAGCAAACAATTATGTTATGATTTCCTGGTCTTTGTTTCTCTACAGTAAACAGTGGCTTATTCATGGAGACTTGGGCTCAACAGAGAATTTTCAGGAAGTGGTTGGTACATTCATGTAGTTTTAAAAAACATGACAATATCAAGTAATCCAAAGTATTCAGATTACGTTACTCACCTTAAGTAATTTAATGGATTACATTACAAACTACATTTTGGTATGAATCTGTAATCTGTAAATAATTTTAAAAGTCACCTTCAAAAAGCTTACAACAAAATGTACTCAAAATACTTGGCCTTGTAAAGAACCAGCACTGGTAGTGGTGGAGTTATAAGAAAAAGAAATATAGTATAAGAAAATGTTTATAGGTACAATAATTTCGAAGTTAAATTGCTGAAAAGGTAAATAAAATACACAATTTCTTCAAAAACATTCCCACTTCCCATCTTTTCTTTCCCAGGAATAATCCCACCTCCGCTGCAGTCCTTGCGTTTTAATCTCCCCCCACAATTACTCCTTTTTTTATTACAAATGATTAATTAATTCCGACAAAGTCCTTCTCCCGGCCCTCCCCGACGGCTCGCGTTTGACCCTGCACCTCTCCCAACTTGACACGTCCGCTCACTAGATGAAGATATTAATAAATGAGACTGTCATATTCCATTTGGCGACGTGGGAGATAAGCGCAGTACCGACGCTGTCCACTGGAGGTCGCTGTTGGCTCGTGGGAGACGTGGGGAGTCGCGCGCTGAGACGGGAGAATACATTAGCACGTGTTAATGAATTCCGTCAAACAAAAGGCAGCGTGGTTAGCGTGGAGGTGGTCGATAATTGAAAGTACTGACACAAGAGACCAGCGCTGGAGAGGTGTATGAATACCGTAGTAAGACAACTGCGAGGTGGGAGAAGTTACCCGAGCTTTAAAAGGTGCACTGAGTAACTTTTCTTGTTTGCTCGTCTCCATGGAGATGTTTTTGCTTTGCCTAGAATATTCCAACATCGACTCGTGTGAGCTTTAAGTCGTGTTTAGCGTGACCAGATTTTTGAAAATAAAAAAAACATCCCCGGTTTGCGTTGGTTGTGAATAATAAAATTGTGAAACGATGCGTAATTATGGAAAAAATTCAGCAAACTCGGCACTAATGTGAGTCAGTATAGTCGCATTTTCTTTGTGTTTTGGTTGTTTTTAAGCAGCTTTTCTGTATTTTACCTCAATGAATGACAGTTTATGTCTCTTTACTGTTGGCAGGGATCAAATTGGTCCAAAATAGGGACACGTGGGACATTTTTTTGTATAAAACTGGGACAAATCACTGGTTTTGGATAAAGCTGCTGGGACAGGGGACACAGGGCGGGTAAATAGGGACTTCTGGTCACTCTAGTCGTGTTATAATGTTGTTACATCCTCAAAAACAGACCTGGAGTTGTGTTTTGTTTCATTCACACATTTTTGAGTAATCCTTTATTATTAGTCTGTTTTAGGGGACACGGGACAGTCCCAGTTTTGAGTTCTGTGTCCCCTGTCCCAGCAGATTTATCCAAAACCAGTGACGTGTCCCAGTTTTGTACAAGAAATGTCCCAGGTGTCCCTATTTTGAACCAACTTGATCTAAACTAAGGGCCTGTTTACACGAGAACGCTTGAGGGTAAAAACGACAAAATATTTTATCAGAAGTGTCTTTCGTTTAGACGGTGACAGCCTTTTTGGGGATTAAAAACGCAAAAATCTGAAAGCACCCTCCAGAGTGGAAAAGTTGCTCACGTCACTTATGCGTTTACGTCACATACATACAGTACACACAAACCTGGCATGCATACACAAATTCCACACACTTTTGCGTCACCGTATGCACGCAGATTTCCTCCCGAAAATGCTCATCTACACGTGGAATAAAAAGTGAAGACGCGACGCCACTTTTGCGTCTTCTGTTCAGACCGTCATCATATAAACACAGCCTTAGATTAAACCAGGACTACGTCAGGTCTAAACCAGGACTAAAACAGGACTACCACATTTTTAACTAATCTAATCCCTGCCAGCAGTAAAGAAGAGCATAAACTGTCATTTGTTTTGCCAAAATACAGAAAACCGTATTTGCCCTGACAAAAACCATCTTGCTGGTCGATACACATTATCCAATAAAGGACTATATTCAGTCGGAGTGGCTCAGGTTTGTACCTTGCCCACTTTTATATTTTCTGGTAAGGGTCACTTTCTGTTTATAGACTGACGAAAACCGTGTTTGCGAATGCCCATAAAGCAATAAAATGGAGCGTCAGAAGCCCCTCAGATCATGACTGACACGAGAATGCACAATCTTACACACTCTATTCACAATTTTATTTATGCCAACCATCCCAACCCGAGTGTGTCCCAGTTTATAATTTTGAAAATCTGGTCATCCTAGTGTGTCCACATCTCCAAAACTCAAAAGGCTCTGTTTCAATTTGTGATTTCATGAAGACGTAGTTTGTAAGTTAACTGCTACCTTTTACTTTTAGTTCAATAGAGATTGGAAATTCCAGGGCTGAAATGATCTAAATGCTTCTTGAAGGTGCAAAAACACAGTGGAGGACTTCTCATCACAAGGTAGAGCAGAGTGTTTTTTGTCTGAGTGAAGAAAAAGTGTAAATACATAATAAAATAATAATAAAAAAACGTGTGAATTTTGACTCCACTTTCATACATAAGCAGGTGGGTGAAGAGTGTGGCCCAAGGACATAACGGTAACTTGGTCAAACTTGGAACTGAACCATAGACCTTGTGGTTGGAGGGTAAACGCTAGCCTGATTCATCAGCTGGTTTTACTTTGTACAAACCGTGTGACCTTGCAGCATTAGAATTCGTTCACTCGACAGCAGGTGGGTACATTTTTAATTTAACCAATCTAACTGGTATATTCAACTTTTCCCAAATCCCGTAGGAAGAAGGACAATAACATCTTTCCTCTTGATAAAATTCACCAAACATTCTCTTTGTTCCGGCTTTAAATCCTTGATCTCGGGAATCGTTGTCAACACAGAATATGTGTCTCTTCGCTAATTGGCTGGTGCCCGAAGTTGCACTTCTGGGGTTTTTGCGAATGGTCTAGTGTATTCTGATTCCTGACCTAGTCACTGGAGAGAAATGAAATTGAGCGAAGGCACTAGGTGGTGCCAGCCTGACTAGGCAAACAGAGTCAGTGTTAACTAAAATGTATATATAGTAATGTATTGTTGAACCTAGTAACATTTCTCCATATGATTAAAGCCCAGATAAGATATTGGTTCAGTTGTGTTTACAAAATCAGACAGCGCAAAGGCTCCACCTGCTGATGATCTCAACAAACTGCTCCTCTGGTTTTACACTTCAATGGACTTGCTCTGCTCTGTTCAGTCAAAAGTCCTTTTTTACAGAGCATTTCTTGCAAATTACCAACTAAACCTTAAGGATAGTCTTAAAGTGAACCTATTTTCCAAAATGGACCTTTCAGAGCTTTTTACCGTGTTATAGTTGTTCGCTCTTCTCGTTTACTCTCTGAAGTTGTATTTGGAGAGATTCGTGCATGTTTGTGTCATCTTTAATCGCTTATTTTCAAGCCGCCATATTGCACAGCAACTTCCGTTTTTGCCGCCACTTTCTTAATCTGTGATACTCGTAGGATTCATCAGCGTCGCTTAGTCATTTACAATAAAAAAAAAAATCTGTTACTCGCTACTCGTGTGATCTGCAGCTTTCCATTGGAGTTGACTCTGTGATGACGTGTACAGCTCTCACTGGGCACCGCAGTTTTCTAACACTGGCGTGAGTGAACTGGTTTCTTTTATTAAGTCATTTTAGATGAATATTGTGATTTAAAATGTGCAAATTGTCATAGATTATAACTATAGAGCAGACACAAGAACAGTATGTGCAATAATAATAATAACGCATCAGTTTTATCTCGCACTTTTCTGGACACTCAGAGACGTTTTACAGATCATTATTCACTCACTCCACACTCACACTGGCAAACTACTACTATAGCCACAACTGCCCTGGGACAGACTAATGGAAGCGAGGCTGCCAATCTCCATCATCAGCCCCTCTGATCACCACCAACACACACACCACTTTCATATTGGCAATGCAGGTGAAGTATCTTGCCTAAGGACACAATGGCAGTTTTTGCCACTAGTGATCCCCTGTGGCTCCTGGAATTCCCAGTGTTTCCCATCCAAGTCCTGACCAGGCCCGGTCCTGCTGAGCTTCTGAGATCTGACGGGTTTTTGCAAACCGTCTAGTGTATTCTGATTCCTGACCTAGTCACTGGAGACAAATGGAATAGAGTGGAGGCACTAGGTGGCACCAGCCTGGCTACCGTATTTTCCGGGCTTTTAGGCGCTCTGGATTATAAAACGCACTGTCATTAAATGGTCTATTTTTCGAACTTTTTTCACAAATAAACTGCACCGGACTTTAAAGGAAACCCAACAGTGTGATGGGTGAGTGGTTTTGTTTGTTTGTTCGTTCACGGTGACTCTGGGCTTTGTTCAGTTGTGGCGTGTAGGGAGGGTGTGTCTGGGATCGCTGGATTGTCGGCGTGTTCGCAGTGACTCAGTTGTTCAGTTGTGTCTAGAAGTGGCACATTGCACTCGCTTTTTCGGTTCGTTCCTGCGTTCCGTTCCTTGTCGGCGTGGAGTGATGAGTGTGTCTGTGGGTGTTTTTGGCTGTGCTGTCACTGTCTGCTCCGTGTGTGTTTGTGTGCGCTGTGGGTAGTGCGGCTTTGTAGTTTACTGAAGTCGTACTGGGACACCTGAGTGGATTCGTGTATAGGGCGATGGGGTTGGAAGCTTAATAGCGCGTCTAATAGCCCGGAAAATACGGTACTTTTTTTTGTTTGTTTGTTTGTTTGTTTTATCCCTGTTGGGATATTGGGAAATTCACCCATGTTTTCAGGAGCAATGGGCAGCACATGGGACACCCGAGGACCATCTCCGTGATCTTGTTGCCAGGCTTGGTCAGGAGCACTTGAGCTGGAGGATTAACCTATGGTGCATGTTTTTTTGGTTGAGTTTATAGCCTATATTTTATCCTCTATCCAGCTGTTTTAACTTCAGCATTGACTTGTTAACACTAAAACAGCATCGTTAATCCACCCGGTTCCCAAAATGTAACCCAAACGAAATCATTCTTTCCCCCACTCATCTGTACCTCCGTCTAATCTCAATTTTTGTATAATTTTTTTTTTTCAATTTGTGTCTTCTCTGATTTGGTAAACGACATTTGAACGCAGATGTCAGGAAGCCATCGAAGCCCCCATCGTGACGAGATAACAAGCTTTCGTCAAGAGAATTAGCGCTATTGAAAAAAAAAAAGATGAGATTAGTTCAGCGGTACGGATTGGGTAGACCCGTATCAGACCTGCCCTGCCAAATCTTGCATCTATTTCTGGTATTAATTACAGAACGCGCGCTGCTGTTGCGTTTTGAGTCGTCGCGTTGTATTATCTCCCATTAACGCGTCAAAACCGGAGATTATACGGTGCCTCGGAGGTTTTTTGATGCCGTGTGAGGGGCCGTTAAACCATGTCTGAGGCGACTTTTTTGCGATTGTGTGTCTAAATGTGCGTTCTTAAGCCTTAAATTTGATTAGTTTGTGAGAATTTATTCAATTAGGGGCAAGGGTTGAAATAGATTTTGGTCGTTATCCAAAGCCACCTAAGACAGATCTGTTATTCTTTGTTTATTAGCCGATCAGTGGATTTCGTTCGTACATCTAAAGTCGTGTTTCTCAAATTGGGATGATGTTGCCTGCTGGGATATTTGCCACACATATTAAAGAAATGGATTTTGATTATTTTACTTATACTAGGGTGACCAGACATCGCTATTTACCCGGGACAGTCCCAGTTTTGAGCCTGTGTCCCCTGTCCCAGCAGATTTATACAAAACCACTGATTTGTCCCAGTTTTATACAAGAAATGTCCCAGGTAGTGTTGTAGTCAAGACCGCACTAATCGAGACCAAGACCGTCCCGAGACCAGGATGAGACCAAGACCTCTGAGGGTCGAGACCAAGACAAGACCAAGATTTTTAAAGGCCGAGACTGAGACAAGACCGAGACCACAGCCCATCGAGATCAAATTGAGACCACCTTTGTTATTTTCTACATTTATTTGCATTTTACTGTTATTTTGGCACAAATATATACCAGTGTTTTTATAAATCTGTCTCCATTTTATCACTTGTCAAGTGTCAGACCTTGAGTCTGAGACAAGACTGTGACAAAACTGAGTCTGAACGCGGTCGAGTCCAAGACAAGACCAAGACCGCAAAAAAATAGTCTTGAGGCCAGTCTCGAGACCAAGACCAATCTCGTGTACTACAACATTAGTCTCAGGTGTCCCTATTTTGACCAATCTGATCCTTGCCAGCAGTAAAGACATTTGTTGAGATAAAATACAGAAAATCTGCATAAAAATGACCAAAACACAAAGAAAATGTGACTATACTAAACAGGCCGAGTACAGAACAGTTTTCCTTAATTACACACTCATTTCACAATTTTATTATTACCATCCACCACAACCCAGGGATGTCCCAGTTTTTATTTTGAAAATCTGGTCACCCTGACTTATAACTTTCAAAATTCATAAGCAGGCCCACACATTTATCTTAAAGGTGCATAGTGTAACTTTTCTGGTTGGTGGATTGTCTGTCAAAAGATTTTCTCCATGCAGATGTTCTTGCTTTGACTGGAATGTGTTTCACAGTAATACATTAAACCTTTCTATCTTCATGGAGACCAAACCAGACAAAGTTACAGATCAGATCTGTGGAGAGACAACCCCACTAGAGCTATAAAACCACCTGAGCTGTTTTAATGTCACACTGTGGAACATTCCAGGCAGAGAAATGACATCTCCATGGGAACAAGTAGGTGATGGATGCCCAACCGAAAAGTTACACAGTGCACTTTTAAGTTGTTTGTTAACTATCACAAATTCACTTTTCACTTTTGTAATAATAATGTAATAAAACAATAATAAAATGTATTTATCAAAATAATAAAATAGTTTGCTATTTGTGTAAAAATGCAGCCATAGAATGCTCTTTTATTTACATTCTGACTCGTTAGTCTGTTCAAAAAGGGCACACAGGCTGGGGCAGAGTAAAAAAATATTGGTATCGAATATTGTCTTCAAGTTCCAATATTGGCCGATGCAGATGAATCAGTATCAATGCCAATACTGGAAACGATATATCACCCATTCCTCAATGAAATAATAGTAAATGGTTAAAATTTTTTTATACAGCGCTTTTCCACCTTCAAGGCTCAAAGCACTTTACAACAAGAAACCACTCACCCATTCATACACAGACACTGGGGGCGAGGTGGGTTAAATGTCTTGCCCAAGGACACAACAACAGTATTCACCTGTGGGAGCTAGAATCATACCACCAACCTGTGGAGCTGACCACTCAACCAATGATGTTTAGGTCAAGAGCGGGATTTGAACTGGTAACGTGCCGGTCAGTGGACCACTGCTCTTACCAACTGTGCTCCTGCCGCTCAGTACTTTCACCTGTGTAATCGTACTGTGTTTTCAAATTCTGGACACATTCAATTTAAAAAATCAAATGACTCTGCTAAAATAGTGGGGTAAAAAGTTCAGTGTGAGGTAGTGATGGGCGAATGGAGCCTCGTGAAGCACTGACACCTCAGTCGCAATATTGTCTCAAATGGTTCAACGTGTCTGAGGCCTCGGAGAAACACTGACCTCTAGTGGACAAATTTAACAATAAGACAATAGTTGTGTGCAGAGCGACACCGCACCTAACAACAATAATAATGATGATTTAAAATAATATATAAAGAGCAACATAAATAGCAGCTGTAAATAAGAAGGGTTAGGTTAGGTTAGGTGACCTTGTTAGGTGGAATTAGATCAAAGTGATCCCAAACCATGGATCACTTTTTTCCACTTGTAGATGACATTGAAAATGAAACAAATGCCAAAAGTCGCCAACATCACCACTAACGTCACATAATACTCCTCACTACCCAATGTTTTTAACAAATACTGGTGCATCTTTTATACTGTAGCAGTTTAACGCTTGTCACCATGGAAGTGCGCTGAACACTCTGAACCAATCACAGAGCAGAACATTCGCCGAGCCAATGAAACGCTTCGATACACTGAAGCGATGGACACGCAGAGTGAAGCAGTAGGGGGAGGGACCGACACTTCCACACTTTGGTCACGTGAGCGGCTGCTGCGAGACGAGCTCCGAGGCAGAGCTTCAGAGAGATTTGTTTCAGAAAGAACGAGACGTGCTCCAGAGCTCCGACTCATTTGTCCATCACTAGTGTGAGGACTTTTGCCGGCATGTTGGGGAGTGTGAAAGATTAAATTGGAGTAACAATAATTGTTGCCAGCTTCTAAGTTAGTTTATTATCAAAACCATATTTTTCGATCTGTAAGTCACACTTTTTTTCATGGTTTGGGTGTTTCCTGCGGCTTGTTATTTTCACACTGAAGCGGTGAGAGGTTCTAGTCTTGTGTGTGAGTATCTGCTGCTCCTGTTCCTCCTGTACCACTGTCACTTCACTCTACTCCTGCAGAAAGAGTCTCTGTCCTGTCTGTATCATGTCATTGTCTGGAGGATTTCAGCAGATTTCAGACTGTCTTGGGGGCGGGGATAGGTGTATCGATCAGGTTTGAGTGGATGTCTGGCCACTGAAGTTTGAGACTTTTCTTCTCGTCACTTTCACACTCATCTGATTTAACACATACGGGTCATTAAGACATGTCCCACTCACTAATGCTCATTTAGCATCAGAACTTATTTTATCATACAGTTATAAACTGTTAATCATATTCTGAAGATTACAAGCTGCAAGTAGTGAAATAATCAGCCGAAAACGGTAATCAAGCAGCAGGAAGAAAGTTTGGAGTGAGCGAGAAACTTGTGAGGGACTGGAGAAAAGCGGAGGATACTCGAACTGCAATGAAGAAAACAAAAAAGTTAATCACGGCCTAAAAGCTGGATTTAGCTCGAGTTGGTGGAGGTGCTCAGAAGTGACACCGAGGACTTGCCCCAAATAATGCAACTTATCTATGTTTTTTTTCTTCTTCATTACACATTTTTTTAGCTGGAGCTACTTATACTCTGGAAAATATGGTACTACACAACTTCAGGTATGTTTGTGATAAGGAAAGAACATTATAACAGGTCAGAAAATAGCGCAATATGAGCCTTTTAAACTTGAAGACAATAACTGGCTTGAACTCATGTCACCTTTTCCACCGCTCATTCATGGAACCATCTCATTTGTATTGCCAAAGACGACTGCTTTTGTCACCGCGACTCAAACCTCTGCATAAACATCATCGGGCCGCGCATTCCCTGATCCCAACGTGTGAAAAAACAATGGAGCCTTCCTCACCTCCTGTCCATCGGAACGGCAAACCCACCCAAATCAAAAGCCCGTCCTGATCTACCGCGAGATGCCTCCGTTTTCGCACCTTGGAGGATTTCTCGTAGATTACCATAGACTCCCAATACCCTTCCTCCCCCTCTTCAATCATAATGAAACTCCCGCTGTGTGACACCCATTTCACACTTGGGCGACACCCGCGATGGAGACATATGTTGTATTGATGTATAATTACGGCCATTGAGTTGTTCTCGCAAGGTTCTACGTCTACGGTTCTGGAATGAGCCGGCGAAGGCGTGACGCAAAGTAAAGTAAGGGAGGGATGGAGGGATGGAGGGGGGTGAGAGAGCCCCGTTGCCCCGCCCCCCTCTCGGTGCTCCGTTGACGTGGTGATTATACAGCGAGATCGCGAGCTGCCCGGAAGAGCGCCCACAGATCCGCCGCCACCTCTGCACGTGTTACCCAGGTATCAAAAGTGGAAGAGCAGTGAAATGTGAAGAGAGAGTGAACGTGGGCCTCTTCTGGTGCTGCTTATGACTGAAATACTCCTTTTACTAAAACACAGATCATTATTACAAAAGAAAAAAAAGTCCAGTTTGGGAATTCCATAACTGTTACCTCACAACTGTGGTGGTTTTCAGATTCTAAATGTCATGCTCTCAGGGGGGCAAGGGTCAGATTTCCCTATTGATTACACTGTACTTTGTCATAAAATACCCCAAAGGTAAATTCACAAATGTTGAACCTGGTATTTTCAATTATTAACTAAACTCAAGAATTCACTGTATTAGAATATAATTTTGCATTCTAACAATTTTAATTTTAGCTGCCCCCCATCTGTAGTATCGTCCTAGGACCTGACGTCAACACATTTTGGGTTGTTCAGGCAGTTAGTAAATAGTTTTTTAAGTAAATAGCAAATCATTATTCAATTGTGACATCACTGTGTTCCTCCAAAATGATTAAAACTAGGTCAGGAATCAGAATACACTAGATCAGGCATGTCCAAACTATGGCCCGTGGGCTAAATGCGGCCCTCGGACAAATTTTTCTTGGCCCTCAGGCTTCCAGGTGATTTGGCCCAAATGACCTTGCATCAATTAAAAATAAACTTTTTACTGCAAGTTTTTTGAAAATCTACTTTGATAAAGCGAATATTGAAGATTTAATGTGTGGTTTTGAGGATTTTAGCATGAATAAAGACTGATGGCTCATTCTAACGTCTTAAACATGCAAATATTTCAATTATTCCCTGTACTGAGCACCAGTCTATGGCCCTCAATCGGCCTTCGTCTGTGTTTAGATATGTGGCCCTTGATGAAAAAAGTTTGGACACCCCTGCACTAGATGGTTCTCAAAAACCCCAGAAGTGCGAGTTTGGGCACCAGCCAATCAACGAAGAGCCAGACATTCTGTGTTGGCAACGATTCCCAACATTGGGGATTTAAAGCCGGAACCCTTATGTAACAGATAATACTCCTTACAACTCACCCTTATGGAACAAATGTCCTGTCAATCATCATATCATTATCATCATCAATAGAACTCTTTACTTCCTGTCATTTTCAACATATTTTTCAACTTTTCTTCACAAAATGTTGTGGTGTAAAACTATAATTTATATTTACTACAGGCATTATCCCACTCATGTACTTTAAGTCCTGGTTTAGACTTCAGATCTCATCTAGAGGTTTTTAGGTTTTGACTGAAATGCTTTTTTTTTTTTTTTTTGTAATCATAAAGTTGGTGCATGGGCTTTACTCGTGGTTGGCATTCCAGACAAGTGTCTATCTCCTAACTGAAGTGTGGAGACAAGTTTCTAGATAAGCCATTGCCTGGGATCCAGAACACACACTTCTTCAACACTTTATGAAGATGTGAGTTTGGTCACCAGTGAATCTCCCAGTTTTCAAATGGGTGTGATTGACAGATGGATTAGCCAATCAGAGACATGCATGGTCTGTATATATCAGAAAAAAATCTAAAGAAAAAATCACAGGGGGTGAAAAACACAGCGGATTTGTGTTGAATCAATGAGTGAAGCACTAAACTCTGATTTTGTTTGTAAATGATAGATGACCAATGAGCTCCTTCATTTCACACGTCACTGAAATAAACAACGATCATGTCAATCATAAGATGTGATGGAGGAGTAGGATCAGATTGATATTAATCTGTATAAAAATAAAGAGATGCCAGACAAGACAAGTCAGGTTTATGTGAACTTGGTCTTATGTTGTTGTCAGTTGTTGTGGTGTTATTTTGTGTTTAGCGGGTCACTCTGGTGGAAAGTGGTGCTCAGTACAGGTGTGCAGGTGTGCAGTGTGCAGAGCTCCGAGGCTAATGTAACAGCACACATCGGTTTAATTACTTTAGAATTGTTGCATTTGGTGTAAAACTGAGTTAGTCTGGAGCCAAAATGACACCATTATACAACAAATGTGTCCACATAAGTCTGTCTCATGGAGTTTGGAGGAACAGCCTTTAGTCTGGTTTTACAGACCAATCCAAGAGACTTTATTCACTAGTAGATGGCAGATGTGAAACCTAATCCCAAATGGTCGCTTTAAAGACAACAGTTTTGTGTCTAACATTAGCAAACAATAATCTATCAAAATGTAAATTTGTGTGTGTCTCTTAGTAAGTAAGTATTTCTATAGCGCTTTTCACAGACATTTTTGTCACAAAGACACTTTACAGAGCATTATTCATTCACTCTATACCTGGTGATGGTAAACTACTGTTGTAGCCACAGCTGCCCTGGGGCACACTGACAGAAGCGCAGCTGCCATGCCAATCAGCGCCATCAGTCCCTCCAACCACCACCATCACTCACACACACACCACTTTCATACTAGGCAATATGGGTGAAGTGTCTTGCCTAAGGACACAGTTATCACCACTAGGTTCATTGATTGATTGTATTTAACTGACCTTGACTATCAACTGTTCTGGAGACCTGGAGCATGTTTTGGGTTGATGGGGAAACCGGAGCACCCAGAGGAAACCCATCCAGACACAGAGAGAAACATGCAAACTCCACACAGAAAGACCCGGGTGACCCGGGGATCAAACCCAGAACCTTCTTGCTGTGAGGCCTCAATGCTAAACACTCAGCCACTCTTGGTCTCTTGGGGAGTGCCACAGGTCTAGACCTGGTTTATTCATCTTCCAGTTGGAATGAGTTCGGGAGAGAGAAAGAGAGATTATTGATCTCAGTGTCCTTTGTGTCTCAGTGGAAGGTCTCAGTGCAGTTTAACAGGAGGAATGGTAAAGTAGGATGAGCAGATCAGTTTGAGGAGAAGAAGAGCCAAAAGTCCCTCGTCTGTGTCCTGCAGCATCACAGCAGTGTCCAGAGGGAGTCAGGTGAACACAATGGTTCATTCATGGTTAACTTCCTCATTACTTTTAAAGCTTCAGTTAGACCTTATCCTGTCTTAAAACAAGTTGAATCTTAGAATAATAGTTGCTGTTAGTTACTATTAAGTTCTGTCAGCTTCCCCTGGAGGCGGCCTGAAAAGAGTCTTAAAGAAAGTCCAGGAGAGTTAAAGTAGTTCACAGACATGTCTCTTTATTGGCTCCAGCAGGTACAGGTCTCTGATTCAAGTTGATTACAGGACTGAGCCACACAGCATCTGTTCACGTCACCCCCCTTAATACAGCAGAGCAGACAGCTTTCTACTCAACCATCTTAAAATATCAACTCAAAATACTGACTGACTGTAAAACTGTTTTTTGCAGGAAATTCACAGTAATGTTGACCCAGTGTTATCATGGATTGACTTATGTCAGGAGGCTCAGACCCTCCCCTTTTCTGTCTCGTATACACAGTGTGGAGAAGGTGACTTTTAAAATGTATTCCCCTACAGATTACAGATTACATACCCCAAAATGTAGTTTGTAACTTAATCCATTAAATTACTTAAAGTGAGTAACGTAATCTGAATACTTTGGATTATTTGATTTTCTGTAGAGAAGCAAAGACTAGGAAATCTTCACATAAGAAGTTTTGTCTGCTAAAAGAAAAGAAAAAGCCCAGACTTTACTGAACTGTTTAAAAATATTATTATAGAAAAGGAGGAAACACGGTCCTCACGCTATGGTTTAGTCCTGTTTTAGTCCTGGTTTAGATCTAGTTTAGACCTGGTTTAGTCCTGGTTTTAGACCTGGTTTAGTCCTGGTTTAGGTTTAGACCTGGTTTAGTCCTGGTTTTTTTAGTCCTGGTTTAGACCTGGGTTTAGTGTCCGGCAATGAGTGGACAAAACAAAAAAGGGATATAGCCCCAAATGTGAAAACAGGAAAATACCTCTGTGTAATCCATTTATTTCAACAAAGTAACTGTAATCCAATTACCACTCACTGAAACAGTAACTGTAACTGAATACAGTTACTCATCATTTGTACTCTGATTACATAACTCCAGTACATGTAATCTGTTACTCCCCAACACTGATGATGAATTAACATGAATGAAACATTAAAAACACAGAGAATAATTGCCACAGTTCTAACTAAGGAGACCACACTGCAGCTCCAACCACTGAGCCACATGTTGTATTTTAATATTTGCAACAATGTTCAATTTAGGAATTCTCCTCTATTGAAACACTAGATTACATCTTCATAATCCACTGTACATTTACTTAAAAAGATGGATTCCCAAAATTATGACTAACCTAATATTCCCCGTTCAAACACGATTGAATTTGTGAATAAACAGGATGCGAGTGTGTAGAGAGGTGGTAGATTGAAAGGGGGAGGTGTGATTCGGGAGAGGAGGAGGACGAGGAGGAGGGGGGGTGAAATGAGACCAAATTTTCTCCGGCAATCTCCGCGCTGGTGCAGGTGCCGCGTCCGTCCCTCTAAAGCGTTCCCCGCGCCGCGCCAATGTCATTAGTTCCTGAGCCCCGGGTGGATTGGCCACAGTTCCGCATGATTAAGCCAGATAATTGTGTGTTGATAGCGCGCATGGTCGATGGAATACAATTTTGGATTCCCCGGATTCCTAAACAAACAGCTCAGCAGTAGGAGCGGCGGCGGCGGCGGCGGGGGTTAGGGGTGGTGGTGTGTGAGGCGGGTGAGGTGGGGGGAGGTGGGGGGGGGGGGGTGCGGGTGTCAAGGTAGCAAGAGATTAAGATGGCGTTCAGGTTTACAAAGAGGGAAGAGGTTCAAAGCAGCACAAGTTCAGATGAGTAGAGTAAGTAAGTAAGAGTACTGTTACTGCAAAATAATATTACTCAAGTTGCAGTACAAAGTTGTGGTTCAAGAGGAAAAGAGTGTCAGGAGAACGTGCTCAAGATTACCTGAAAGAGTAATCGTCTGAATGCAACATGACTTATGGGTCCGGTCAAGCAGAAGTAAACAGCAAGGCTAAAAATTCAAGTTAATGCATCTGATATAAAAATGTATTGAACAGATACATATGTACTCTAGTTTATGAAACTGTTGACCTTTTTCAAAATGAGACAAACTAAGTCAAATCTGAAGGAGCGGAACAAGAAACACAAATGTTCAAATCATTTCACATTGTCACAGCTTTTGTCACTTGTAGACTCAGGGCCTGTTTACACGAGAACACTTGTGGCTAAAAACAACAAAATATTTTATCGAAGTGCCTTTCATTTAGATGGTGATGGTGTTTTGGGGCTTAAAAATGCAAAAATCTAAACCCACCCTCCAGAGTGGAAAAGTTGGCTCTGCTGTAGCGTTTTCATCTACACTGCCCAAGACGCAAAACTCTGGTCAGATGTACTCAGGTTGTGTACACATTTACACCATGTACATACAGTCAGTGTTGGGGAGTAATGGATTACATGAGTTACGTAATCAGAGTACAAATTATGAGTAACTGTATTCGGTTACAGTAACTGTTTAAATGAGTGGTAATTGGATTACAGTTACTTGGTTGAAATAAATGAATTACTCAGAGGTATTTTCTTGTTTTCACATTTTCTTTTCTTTTTTTCTTTTTTCAGTAATTCCACTCATTCCCAGATCTAAAACCAAAACCAGGTCTAAACCAGGATCTAAACTAAACCAGGACTAAACCAGGACTAAACCAGGACTAAACCAGGACTAGGTGGAGGTGGAACAACTTTGTGGAAGGAGTAACTCATGAAAATGTGTGTCGTGAAAACTTCCGTATGTTCAAAGACGCTCTTGTTGCTTTAAGTACATGCATACACAATCCAATTCCACACACTTTTGCATCACCATATGCACACAGATTTCCTCTGAAGACGCGATGCCACTTTTTTTGGCGGCACGGAAGCTGAGTGGCTAGCACTCATGCCTCACAGCAAGAAGGTTCTGGGTTCGATCCCCGGGTCGCCCGGGTCTTTCTGTGTGGAGTTTGCATGTTTCTCCCCGTGTCTGGATGAGTTTCCTCCGGGTGCTCCAGTTTCCCCCATCAACCCAAAACATGCTACAGGTCTCCATAAAACAGTTGATAGTCAAGGTCAGTTAAATACAATTAATTCAATCATTGTGTCCTTAGGCAAGACACTTCACCCACATTGCCTAGTATGAAAGTGGTGTGTGTGTGTGTGAGTGATGGTGGTGGTCGGAGGGACCGATGGTGCTGAGTGGCATGGCACTTCTGTCAGTCTGCCCCAGGGCAGCTGTGGCTACAACAGTATCTTACCATCACCAGGTATAGAGTGAATGAATAAGGCAGAATAATGCTCTGTAAAGTGTCTTTCTTTCTGTGAAAAGCGCTATATAAATAAAGACTTACTTTTGTTCAAACCGTCATCATATAAACGTAGCCTTACACAGTGGGAAGAATAACTACAACTTTTACTCAAGTAAGAGTACTGTACAATATATTACTCAAGTAAGAGTACTGGGGTCAGAAAATATAATAATTGAATATAACTGAATACTATGTAAGTTTGTTAGCAAGAAATGTGTTGTAATGAAGGTCGTTTCAGTGGTGAAGTGATCAGAATGGTTGAATGGACTGAAACACACAAGGGAGTTTTGAACACTTCCTGGATTCAGATTCAACGTTATTGTCACTAAACATGTATAAATACAAGGTAACAAAATGTTATTTAGCATCTAATCCAGAAGTGAAAGTGTGATATACAGAACGTGGAGTATAACAGTATAGACTATATAGAGTATATTAGAGTGTAGACTCTAGTGGATATATACAAATAAATATGGCAGCACGCACAGGAGGGATTAGGTATCATATACATGGGGGACATGAAAGCAGATGTACTGCAAACAATAACGCAGTTTACATGTACAGAAAATATAAATATGTATGACATATATAAATAAGTAAAGATCTATATGAACAGATGCGCTGTGAATAAATAAATCTAAAGTTCTGTATCAGATGTAAGATGAACATGTAAGTGTGATATTCAGAGTTACACAGCATTGGTGATAGATACATGTAGTTTGGATGGAGGGACTGGACAGGATGACCACCTGATGACATCACAGGGTGGAACCAAGTGCCCTGAGCTGTGGCGAGGGAGATGGTCTTCAAATGTCGAGTGTGAATGAAACAAAATGGAACTCTACACATGAAATGTAATCGAACATGATTTTTAAAAGTACAGGATGGTCCAGTATTGTCTCGCTGCTGTGGTCGATAACTGATATTTGCTGATACCGATATTAAGGTCAAATCCATAGCAGAGCCTAACCATTTATGTTAAACTGGTAACTTCAGCGGTAAAATTCCATTTGTTGCACAATTATTTAAACATACTGCCACATTTATTTGTTTTTAATCAAATGACTCGGATTTAATTCTGCAAGGTTTTTCAGTCCCCTGTGACATTTTTGTCATTTTTTTTTTTTTTACAGTCTGACCATGGCTGTCTCCAATTGGCTAATCCACCTGTCAATCATGCCCATCTGAACTCTGGGAGATTCACCGGTGACTCACATCTCCGTAAAGAATTGTTTCTAAGTGTGTATTCTGGACACTAAGTGTGTATGGACACCAGGCAAATATGGACTCACATAAAGTGAGGTGGCTTAAAAAAAAGATTTGTTACCGATATCTGGGAGAGCACGATATTAAGGGTGGGCAATATCTCAATGTTTAATATATTGTGGTATTTTTTAAACACAAAATGGATTCTGACATATCGTATGTATCGATATAATGCTTATATTTAATTCTGATTTCGTGCTTCGCTTGTTTGCAGTAGTTTTTGAGGGATTATTTTTCCTGTACAGATATCAAGATATATAGTGTATACCGAGATATAGCCAAATATATCAAGATATATTTTTTGCTCCATATTGCCCAGCCCTAACCGATATTGAACCCGATATATTGCCCATATCTGAAAATATAATATAAAAATATCTGCATAATATACAACTTTTTTATGCTTTGTTCATTCTTTTACGTCTTGAATCCATCTTTTTTCTTCCTGCGTTTGCTTTCTGGTGAATCGCTGAGTGGGCATATAGCCGTATACACCTGTGTGCAGATTATGTGATTATCCTGATGTGATGAAGGGAAGAGGTGAGAGACGGACTGATCAACCAACAGCAGATAGAGACGTGTCTGCGAATTAAAGCAGAGTTACACTAAGATGTAGGTGTAAAAAATAATATGCAAACCAAACAATATGCAGGAGAATGTTGAAATACATCTGTGATTGATATTTTGCAGTGACCAGCTGTCCCAGTTTACTATATTTTTTGGACTATAAGTTCCACTTTTTTTTCATAGTTTGAGTGTTTCCTGTGACTTATACTCCTGTGTGACTTACATATTAAAATGTTCACACTGAATCTGCGACTCCTGTTCCTCCTGTACCACTGTCACTTGGCTCTACTGCTCATGTCTCCTGCAGAAAGAGCCTCTGTTCTGTCTGTATCATGTCAGTCAATCGCACCATTACTTCTGCACCACTGAACAATTTAACATTTAAACAAACTTATAAAGACGAGAAGACAAGAAGACTGAACACAAATGCCCCCAAAACAAAATCAGATTCTGCAGATTATAAACTGTAAGTCATGAAATCTGCAGCTGGAAACGATAATCGAGCAGCAGAAAGAAGGTTTGGAGTGAGAGAGAAACTTGTGACACCAGGAGGATGCACCATGAAACTTTCCTGAAGTCACTGGATGGATGGACAAAGCCTGGACTTCAGTGACACTGAAACCATCCTGTCGGGATTCAGAAAGACCCAAATAATTCTAACTGGAACTGATGCTGAGTCTGATGACAGCGACACAGAAGAGGAAGCGGCGCTCTGTTTACCTCCAGAGGTCGAGGCCGAGTTGTTCAGAAGTGACACGGAGGATGAAGAATTGAATGGATTTAGTGATTTGGAGTGAGATGGAGAGTTTGTTAAACTTGTTCTGTTCTGTTGTTTATGATATAGTTTATCTGAAGAACTGTTCATATGTGACGTTAACAGTCTGTTGTTCTCTCTTCTATTGTTATTACTACAACTTGACTTTACACAGGAAATGTCGGTTCCTGGCCTCTGATTTTATCAAATAAATTTTCCCCAAAAAGTGTGACTTTTCTCTTCTTCGTTACGCATTTTTTGGCTGGTGAGACTTATATTCCGGAGCGACTTACGGTACCCGGGACAGTCCCGGTTTTGAGCCTTGTGTCCCCTGCCCCAGTGGATTTATCCAAAAACCAGTGATTTGTCCCAGTTTTATACAAGAAATGTCTCAGGTATCCCAATTTTTGACCAATCTGAGAGAGAGAAATTGTAATTTGTTGAGGTAAAATACCAAAAATCTGCTTAAAAAAATGACCAAAACACAAAGAAAATGTGACTGTACTGACTCTACAATCTTACTTAATATTGCACTTGTTTCACAGTTTTATTATTACTAAACACCAAAACACTGGGGATGTCCTGGTTTTTTGTTTTTGAAATTCTGCTCACCCTACGCTGGGGGTGCAAACTACATAGATTAGAACAAATAGGAACCAAACGACATACAAGATACAAGACAGACATTACGATTGAAGATTACACACAAATAGGGACAAAGGTGACAGAGGTTGGTGACAGTGTGGACCTTATATGTGTGTCTGTGTGTGTGCATATGCATGCGTGTGTGTGTGTACGTGTGTGCATGCGTGTGTATGTGTGTGCGTGTGTGTGAATACGCGTGTGTGTGTAGGCTATGCGGATGATTTACTATTGACCTGTATTATTACTATTTAATACAATTAATCAAGGAATATTCCTGCTGTTCCCATGGTGACGCAAAGCACACTTTAGAAAACACTGCCAAAAAGTTTTTAGATTGTCTGAAAACTCAAGAAATAGTAAGTGGTTAATTTCTTTCTTCAGTCTTTCGGCAGGTTGATGTCAAATAAAAACCTGGAGGAGGAGCCTGCGATCAACACGAGCTTCTGACTCTAAAAGTGTCTTGCCAAGGACACAAAAACAAAAGCCTATGTAACGCCGACTGGTGAGATCCAACTGCAAACTGAGCTTCTGCTGCCCTGCTCTTGATCACAATTTCAGTTCTTTTTTGTAGCAGACGGTTTCCTCAAATCCAAAACATTATGCTTGGAATCATATTTTCTTTGGACTAAACACGCACTCTGAGATTCCAATTCTGCAGAAATATTGTTTTTGTTACTATCCCAACCTCGCAAAACCTCCCAGAATCTTCCAAAACATCCAGGTTAGCGGCTTCAACTGTAATTCTGAGACAACACAAGGATCAGCACTATCCCTCTCTTTCTTTGGCACACGGATTATGCTATCCCGTTAGCGCGCACGGCTAATTTCCCACAGTGCACCTGGGGATTGGCTCTTCGGCGGCTCCGTACCTGGCTGCTTTCTTTGTTTTACCTGGGAGTTTTTGCACATTCTCTTGGCGTTCTTGGATTGTGAAAAAAAAGATGAAAACACGGCGTCTTTTGGTTAACAGATGTTGCCGGCGTGTGATTAGCTGCACACTCAGGTTTGGAGTTAAGCCTCTTGACGACGCGTGTATTTTTTTGTGAAGATATTAAAGCCAAGCAAAAAGAAGAAGAGCCTGTGTGGAACTGATAATGTTTGGTAGTTAGTTATAAGGCCTCCTTAAGTCTAAAAAGCACCGTCTTATATTCACATTGGTGGTCTACTGCAGCTACGTCAAGTGTTATTCAGTTTTAATATTATACAACAAGACCCAGGGACGGACCAGGACCAAAAAACAACCCTGGACTTTTCTCAAACAAACAGGCCTATCATGGGAGGGAATTATTTAATGAATAATTTCAATAAATCAATAATGAAATAATTGAAGAAACACACAAAGATTAACAACTTCTGATTTGATCTTTATTTTAAAAAAACACACACACAAAAAACACCTTGTGACTTAGCTTTTTTGTCTTTAACCTTTCCCCATCCACCTTTCTTCTTAAGTTTTCTGTTCAATGTCTTTGACATGTGATGAAACCATAGACTGTATTTTTAAAAAGTGGACTAAGCGAGTGTGAGGCTCGCAATGTTCACAGTTACAGGAGCGGATTTGGAGCCAGGCTCTATGTTAGGAATAGGATTTTTTGAGGGACAAAATAATGAAAAAAAAAAACACCAGGATCATGTAGAGCGGGTTAATACAAACATTTTCAGCCCAAAATGTTGAGGCTCACTGCAGCAGTTACAGAGAGAGGAGCCACAATATTCCAATATAAGTCAATGGGAGCCAGAGTCAGAAGGAGCCGGAAGAGCCACATGCTATTCGGAACACGGACGCTACCGCGTTCGCTATGTCCATTTATATACACAGTCGACGGTTGAAACCAGCGAGTAACCCACTGTTCTTTGTCGCCTTTTAAGCCAATGGAATTTATGCTTGACAAATGGGCAAATTAATGCCCTCTGTTGTTAACATTCTGGACTTTTTGGCAGACTTTCGGGGTGGCAGTAGCTCAGTAGGTAGAGTGTTTGTCCACTGATCTGAAGGTTGGCGGTTCGAATTCCTCTCTCTCATTAAAGAAAAAAAATCATTCTTTGGGCAGTCAGATCTACTAACCCACAGGTTGGTGGTATGATTCCAGCTCCCACAGATGAATGCTGTTGTTGTAACCCACATCGCCCTAGTGTCTGTGTGCACTGGTGTGTGAATGTGTGTGTGAATGGGTGAGTGGTTCCTTGTTGTAAAGTCAGCCTTGAGAGTGGAAAAGCACTGTATAAAAATGTGACCAGTATTTGTGAGATCAAACTATCATAAACTCTTAGTCAGGCTGACGCCACCTAGTGCCTCCGCTCAATTTCATTTCTGTCCAGCGACTAGGTCATGAATCTGAATACACTAGACGGTTTGCAAAAACTTCGGAAGTGTGAGTTCGGGCACCAGCCAATCAGCAAAGAGTCATACATTCTGTGTTGTCAACGATTCCCGAGATCGAGGATTTAAAGCTGGAACAAAGAGAATGTTTGGTGAATTTTATCAAGGGGAAAGACGTTATTGTCCTTCTTCCTATGGGATTTAGGAAAAGGTTAATATACCAGTTAGCCCTGTTAGAGGTGCATTACATATGTCATGACCAAATAGCAACGATTGGTTAAATGATAAAAAGTACCCGCCTACCGTCAAGTGAACAAATTCTAATGCTGCGAGGTCAGATGTTTCTATGAACTGAAACGAAGCAAAACCGTCTGATGAGTCAGGCTAATAAACTCTAGCATGGACTGTGTAAATATAAATGGACATAGCTAATCACTAGCCATCGCGTTCCTTAAAGGAAGTGTTCATGGGTGCACTTCCGGCTCCATTAACTCCATTGACTCCAATTGACTTTTCTGTAACTGCTGCAGTGAACCTCGTCATTTTGATCTTAAAATGCTCATGTTAATCCACTCTACATGACACTGGTGTTTTTATTTCCCTATTTTGTCTGTAAATAAATTCCTCTTTTTAACATGGAACTTGACTCCTGAAACTGCCAGCCTCGTTGAGCTTCATTTGTCCACTTCTTTACATGGTCAATGGACTCGGCTGATTTTTTAAACGGGTTGCAGCAGCCCAAAGTTATCCCTCACCTTTTTAATGCATCCTAAACCTTTATCACAGTAAGGCTAACAACAACTAACATGCTAATACTGCACTTCCTGATTCTCTGAGGATAAACAGCTTGATAATGAGATAGCAGTTACATTAACTCATGGGAACAAATCAAACAAAGACAGTTACACTTGATTCATTTTAGTTTTTTAATTTACGACAATGTTCTAATTCTGAAACACTTTACAGAACCGTTGCGCTCATGCATGCCTCAGCCGTGTCTTTGCCTGTAATGTCAGATGTGTAGCATAACAGGAGCAGCTCGTGTCCTCCCACTCTGATCTCATGAAGCGATATCAACATGATGCAGATCAAGACTCCCACACAGCACCTACATACAGCTGGGCTCCACAACAGCGCCCTCTACATGTCACAGCCTGCACTAATGTTAATGTAAGATCACAGTTAGTAATCCCCTGCTAAAACAGAACAGACTTCTTTTTTTTTCATACTAGACTGTACCTGATTTTTAAAAATGTAAAAATTCATATGACCCTATTTTCTGATCTATGTTATAATCATCACAAACAGACCTGGAGTTGGGTTTTGTTTCATTCACACATATTTAACCCTGCAGATTGTGCTTGAGTGCTTCTCACTCAAACACTCTGTTCCACCTTGTGATGTCATGCAGTAATAAAGTGCTTCACTGTGTTTTCAGACTCCATACACCTTCATTAGAATCATTTGGATCCCTGGAACCTCTACTGAACTAAAAGTAAAAGGAGCTGTTCACTTGAAAACTACCTTGAAATCCATGTACATTTGGCTGTAGTTGAGCATAAAAAATATTCATAAACTCTGAAATGAATCCAGTTGTACATAAAATGTATTGCGTGTATTTTATGCACCATAATAAGAATTGAAATGTTACGATATCAAGAATCATGAAATGAAAATTTCCGAGTACACTTTCTTCAGTACAAATACAAATTCACAGACATGACTTGACTGTCAAAAATACTTAATCACTTCACAGGCTTTATTTTTTGAGCAGAAGAAACATCAATCAAGATGCCACACTTTTACGCAGCATATGGACTGAACCAGGACTAAACCAGGACTAAACTGCGCCCGCGTAGATCGTCAGGTGAAAGGACCGACTCAGAGCTCCGCGTCCCAAGGGGCTAAGTGCAGTCGTCGCCCGAATACACTTTGTGGACACCCTGATCCACGGGGTCCTCCCTCTCTCTCTCAAGTCCAAGATTTCTCCTGGTTTAGTCATGGTTTTCTTTCTCCATAGGATACGTCTTCATGACCCGTATGTGTTAAATGTTAAATGCAGGTGTGTAAATGACGAAAAGAAACGTCTCAAACTTCAGTAGTCGGACATCGACTCACAGAGGCTCTTTCTGCAGGAGACATGAGCAGTGGAGTGTAGTCTGATAATGCCTCTACAGGACCTTTAAACAGTTTGCAGTGGTCCAAAATTCTTCCTCATTTACTTTAACCATTCACAGTGTCCTAATTATTCACCATGATGAGTTTATAAGCAGTGAGGGTAACTCTAACAACCATTAGCATGCTCACATGCAAGTCCTGATTCTTAGACATTAAAATGTTTTCGAATTAGATGCAAACAGTACACAGTGGATATTTTGTCCCCAAGAGCTGCTTATGCAATATATCTGTAAAAAGCCATTTATGAATTATGGTCACATGAACCCAATTTAGAGTATTTTTTTGTAGTTTTTGTTGTAATTTTTCCTTTTAAATTGGACTATGTAACATTTCTAGTGGAGGATCTGCCGTCTGCCTGTCTCCATGGCAACTGCTTTAACAGGAATGTTACATAGTGTGACATTAAACCTAAACTGTCTTCAGTGTTGGGAATAACGCATTATCAAATTAACGAATTACTGTAATGCAAAGCTTTTTGCTGTAACGCAGTAATGTAAGGCATTACAGGGAAAAAATAATATAGTAATATTATATTATTATTATTATTAATATTGTACTTTATACAAATGTGAATAACGCGCGTTACAATGCTTTTTTAACCTGGATTGAAGTGGTGGGGTTTTCTTCATACAAATTCTCTAAAATCACTGCGATATCGGCAGCGGTGAAACGCCGGAGACGCGCCCGTGTAGACTGTCAGGTAACTGCGGGCAAAAGAACCGACACAGAACTCTAACCGGTTAGAAAGCTAACCGCTCCTGACGCCCGATTGTGCCTTGCAGACACCTTGTTCCATGGGCTCAGGGTTCTCTCAGGGGCGGTCCTAGTTTCCAAGGTTTAGTCCAAGATTAGTCCTGGTTTGGTCCTGCTTTAGTCCTTGTTTAGACCAGGGTCAGTTGTGGTTTAGTCCTGGTTCAGTATGGGTTCAACTTTGGTTCAGCTTTGGTTTAGTCCTAGTCTAGTCCTGGTGCAGTCTTGGTTTAGTCCTGGTTCAGTCCATATATGGCACAAAAGTTGAGCATCTTGGCACAACGTGAAAAGTACTGCAGTAGTCATGTAATGTCTTACATTTTAAATGCAGTAACAATGTAATGTAACAAATGAGTTTGAAATGACAGTAATAAGTCAGAAATAACACATGACAGTGTTGAAGTCACTTGCCCAACAGTGACAGTCTTGTATTGGTTCATTTGCCTGAGTTTGGTCTCGTGGTGTCACATGTTTTTCTCCACAGATGTTTAAATGCTTTACTGTGGAACATTACAGATATAGCAAGAACACAGTTACATAGTGAACCTTTAAGATAGTCAAAGAACGACACTGGTGACAGGTGATTGAGTGAAACTGAAAATGCTCCTGTCATATTAGCAGACGATGTAAAGTGTAAAGCGCTGTTAGCATACCGTTAGCATACCGTTAGCGCTCTCCGTGCTAGGCTCACTCGGCTGGAAGTGTGCCTCCGACTCTGTCACTTTACGCTGTACCTGTTAGCCGCGCGCTTCCTAATGTTAGCACCTCGCCGCGCGCCGCTAACCTGATCCGTCAACCCGATCCGCGCCCCTGCCGAGTGACAAACACGCTTTAACCCGCAACTCTGAGGCAGACGTTTAGAGCCAGAACGAAGAGAGGGAAGAGAGGGAGGTCAGGGGTCGAGAGGAGTGAGAAATCATTTCATTTCACTAGGCCAGGTTACAGGTCAGATCTGTGGAGAGGGGACCCTGCTCAGAGTAAGAATGCATGTTTTTGAAGGCAAGTTTGAACAAGAAATACAAGCCATTGAACGAATGTGTAGCAGATCATTTTACTGCCGATGTTCTGTTGAAATGAGCTCGCAGCAGCCTAAATCGACAGTGAGGTCTATAGATTCACGCTGCCCTGTCGAAATAAGCGACCTCATGTTTTTCTGTTTACAGTTGTGTTATCGGAAAAACATGATAAGAATTGACTCCATAACCAGATGAACAGTTACGTCAAAGAAATTTCCATGTTACATCTTCGTGAGTGGTCCAGACAAAAGAAAATCAACAGTTTATGATAACAGTTTATGATAATGAGTAGAATGGGCATGTGTACATATAAAACCTTGGTACAGAGAATATACATAAGGCAAAAGTATAGGAACCTTGTGGCTCAGATAGAACAGGAAGTACTAGAAGTCAGTTGAATATCACTTAATGAAGACACTGAAAGCTCCAATATATGGAAACACGTTGTAAATTTAACACATGTGTGAGAGGAGCAGAGGAAGATTTCATGCTTGTACAGATCCTCACATCCCTAGTTTGACAACATATTTGTTTGGATTAGAGACGCAGGTTTGATGCCATTTGCACACAGTGATCACACTTTATATCTTCAAAATTTCAACTCATTTATCTGAATCTGTGTAGTTCATTTGGACACACGTATTCTGCTCGAATTGGCTTTGACTAAAGGGAGTACATGTCGACAGGACAGTTTATCCATCGAATAGGTTGTAAGGGTGCACAAAAATCACAGTTTGGTACATACCTCTTTTTTGAGGTGACAGTTCGGTTCATTTTTGGTACAAAACAAAATGCAAAACCATTTGCTTGTTGTTTATTCGTGTGTTTATTAAACTGTTTGTTTTAACATTATGCAAATGGGAAAATGAAATAAATGCAAAGTGGTGCTTGGTAATATTAATAAGTTCCTTGTAAACAATAAACAAAACTTTTCAAAAAGTAAAGTGCAGCTCTAACAGTTCCAGGATGAAGCTCTTCAGAAGATCCTCAGCCCTGCACTGAACCGAACTTTCCTGAAATGGTTTGGCATGAATACATGTACCATTACACCCCTCCCATCGCAGAATCATCATTATTTAATCATTTAGATGAATATGGGTAGAGGTCGCAATCTTGACTCTATCTTCTCCCAAATAATGCTCCACTAGAGGGCGCACACCTCACCTTTGTCATACTGGGGACACTGAAGATGGGACAGCTCCATGCAAGTCAGTTTTATTTATACGGCAGCAATAACAATGGACTTGTCTCTTAGTCATGATGGACAAGGACAGAAAAAGGGACGACAGAAGAAACAATTATAACAAACATGTATTTAAAAATATATACACATGATCCAGGGAGAGAAATTGATCCCATCTGTGCCTGTGGAGCTCAAATCGACGGTATTTAAACTTTAATAGTGCTTTGGGAGTCGTGTAATAGGTAGCTCAAATCGACAGGACTCAATATACCATCCTAACAACACGTTTTTATGGACCCCCCCCACACACAGGTGCAGTTACATAATTACTGAACTTCTCTGTGACCGTCCCCAAACTCTGAAACACTCTGCCCCCCCACGTCCCAACAGCCCCACACTGGAGAGTTTTAAATCTCATCTTAAAACCAACTTTTACTCTGTGGCTTTAACACCGCATGAGTTGTGTGCTCCTCTCTGTCTTTTATTTCTTTGTATGGAATTGGATGGAGTATCGGAAGTCTTGCTCTTATTTGATTTGACAAATTTTATTGTCTTGATGAGGACTAGTGGAGTTAAGTAGAGAGTTTATTTTATATTTCTATTGGGTATGTGTCTCATTTGTATTGTGCAGCACTTTAGAAACTGTTTTGTGCTGTAGAAATAAAGTGGATTGGATTGGATAAACCGTCTGAAGGAGCAACAAGAAACACAAATGTTCACGTCATTTCATTTTGTCACATAAAGCTTTTGTCATTTGTAGATTTACTCACAGTGGGAAGAAGAACTACAACTTTTACTCAAGTAAGAATACTGTCACAGTGTATTATATATTAATTCTGGTAGGAGTAAAGGTCTGAAAACGTTTAAAAAATGTATTATCAGTGTATTTATTTTGGGCAAGTAAGCATTTCACCTATGGTCATGAGCTTTGGGTAATAACCGAAAGGACGAGATCACCGATACCAGAGATGAGACCAAGTCAATTGTTTTGCAAGTCTCAAGTAAGTCTCAATCTTTGTCCTCAAGTCCGAGTCAAGTCCCAAGTGAAATACAGGTAAGTCCAGGTCAAGTCTCGATCTGGCTCATAAGTCCAAGTCTTGTGCTTTGAGCTTCAAGTCATTTCAAGTCTTTAAACCAAAATACCAAATACAGTTAGATTTTTGCTACTTATATGAATTTTAAACTAAACTGTACTTAAAAAATCGTAGTATATTTATATATGAGTATTTATAGTGTATATAAGAGTAGTAGAAATGTAAATGTTTCCTTTTTAAATGTTTTGGCAAGATCTTAGTGTGAATCATTACGGCTAGAATAGAAAGTGCTTCCCAAGTCTCAAGTCACAGGCCTCAAGTCTGAGTCAAGTCCCAAGTCTTAGTGAGTTCTATCAAGTCGAGTCTCAACTCCTAAAAATAGTGACTCAAGTCTGACTTGAATCCAAGTCACGACTTGCAAGTCTCCACCTCTGGCAGATACAAGCGATTGAAATGAGTTTCTTTCGCAGGGTGTCTGGGTGCTCCCTTAGAGATAGGGTGAGGAGCTCAGTCACACAGGAAGAGCTCGGAGTAGAGCCGCTGCTCCTCTATGTTTAGGGGAGCAGTTGAGGGGAGGACATCTGCTCCAGACTCCTCCCAGGACATGCTGGAGGGACTATGGCTATGTTCAGACTGCAGGGCTTAACGCTCAATTTGGATTTTTTTTGTGAAATCCGATGTTTTTGTGAGGTTGTTCACATTTCCAATTAAATGCGACTTGTATGTGACTCCAGTGTGAACATTGAACGGCCCGAAAGTGTCCCGCATGTGCACTGGAGACATGAACCACTTATTTGTTTTAAGGAGGAGATTGAGAAGGAGAAGGACGAGGTTTTTGGCCGTGGTGTTTTGTGGGGCAGCGGCAGCGACGTCCGTTGAAAGGAACGTGTGGATGTGGAGACGGAGCCAAGAGTGGTGAGTGGTGATGTGCTTTACTTCAGTGACACGGAGTTCATTAACAATTTTCACCTATTTCAGAGCAGAATAGTGACATTTGTGTCTTGTTGATAACGTGTAGGTGGATGAATGTGCTTTGGCCGTTCACACTGAAGTCACATGTCAAAAGATCAGATATGTATCAGTTTCAGGAGCACATATCCAAGTGTCCTGGGTCACATTTGAAAAAAATTTAACTGTGTGGTTCAGACTGTCATTAAAAGATCAGATACAGGAACATAGGGGCCAAAAAATCGAATTTGGGTCACTTCAGGCTGCAGTGTGAACGTAGCCTATGTCTCTGGGCTGACCTCCCCGCAGGAGCTGGAGGAAGGGTCTGGAGTGAGGGTAGTCTGGGAGTCCCTGCTTAGACTGATGCCCCCACGACCCGACCCCAGATAAGCAGAAGAAAATGGATGGAGTATTTTAGTTTTTTTTACAATGGAACATAGTACGTATTATCCATACTGACATTAGAGCAATCATGACAACAGAAACAAGAACAACAACAAAAATGACCCAAAAAGGAGCAGGAAGAAGAAACTGTATTTAATCCCACCCCCCCACTACTCCGTGATGTACAGTTTTATTAGAACATGTCTGTAGTGTGGTGTTACTGCAGTGGAGTACTACACACATTTCAATAACAATAACCCCATTTTGAGACCTTCCAAATCAAAATACACAGTTATCAATTGATAATTTAACCGCCCAATTTACTTTTTATTCTCTATTTAAGTGAATCCCAATTACCTCTACACCTGTTGCTCCTCACCACCGCGCACACACAAAGAGCCCCACCGTCTTCATACGCTGAGCGAGACCTCCCAGCGTCAATCTGTGCGCCCTTCACCCAAACACAGGCGCTCAGACCAGACGCCAATTCTTCTCCGCTCCGGTGTCAGCTACAAAAGTCCTCCTGATTGAAATTGCCGGGTCATTACGAGACGAGGAGGAGCGGGGCGAGGCGAGGGGGGGGGCGGAGGTGATCCTGTCTATTCATTTCCACATGAAAGCTAATTACACGCGATGGAGGGGGAGGAGGAGGAGGAGGGGGGGGCTGTGGAGGAGAGACGAGGTGAGGAGCCACAGATTTAGACCAGACACGAGGATGTACTTTTATATTTGGGTGAGAATATGTCGTAACATAAAATTATTTTTACTTTACGGTCCCGTGTTATGCCAGACTGACTATTGTGAGATTTAAACTTGTCATGAACTTAGACAAACTTTATTGATCCTCAAGGGAAATGATCTGGACACAGGAGATGACAATATAATATCATAACAAAGAGAAAAAATATAAATGGTAATAATACATTCTAAACAAGGAGCAACATACAGGTGTCAAATAAAACATCATTATATTAATGTAAATGTACAAATAAAAATCTAATTTTTTGTTGTTATCTGTTCCATAAGGGTGAGTTGTTGTACAGTTGTAGGGAGTATTATCTGTTCCATAAGGGTGAGTTGTACAGTTGTAGGGAGTATTATCTGTTCCATAAGGGTGAGTTGTACAGTTTGTAGGACAGTTGTAGTAGTATCTGTTCCATAAGGGTGAGTTGTAGTTGTACTGTTCCATTTGTTCAGGGTTTGCAGTTGTACTGTTCCATAAGGGTTTGTAGTTGGGGAGTATTATCTGTTCCATAAGGGTGAGTTGTTCAGTTTCAGGGTGAGATTTGTTCAGTTGGCAATTCCAGGGCTGAAATTGTCCAAATTACTTTCTGTATTACCACGTGACATCACAAGGTGGAACAGAGTGTTTCCCATTGAAGTATGCAGGATTCGCATGATAAACATGAATGAAAGGACACAACTCTAAATATGTTTGTGATGAGGAAACACAATTATAGCACATCAGAAAACATTTTATATACATTTTAGCAAAACTATTGTCAACAACAGTTAATGCAATATCCACATTGCAGGGAACTTTCTTGTTTTCATTTCTGCAAATAAAAACATATGATATATAATTTGAATAAAAATATAAAATTGTAAAACCTTGAATATGTAAGTATCATAGTTGTTACATAATTTTGAAATATCACATGAATCATATGTTTTGCCAAACAGTCATCAGTAACAACTATTTTCTTCATAATTTGTCTCCAAAACCAAAATGAAAAAAAAAAAAAAAAAAAAAAAAAACGATAATGATTTTTTTCAGTTTTAGATTTTGTGTTTAAATGAATTATGGAAAAAACTGTGACTTAAACTGCAATGCTGGACTGAACCAGGACCGAACCAGTTTTAAACCAGGACTAAACCAGGACTAAAGCAGGACTAAACCAGGACCACGACTAAACCAGGTCTAAACCAGGACTCAACCAGGACTCAACCAGGACCAAGACTAAGGTCTAAACCAGGACTAAATCCCAGTCTCAGTCCTGGTCTGGTCCTGGTCTCAGTCCCGGTCTCAGTCCTGATCTGGTCCTGGTCCTGGTCCTGGTCTAGTCCCATTCTCAGTCCTGGTCCTGGTCTCAGGCCTGGTCTCAGTCCTGGTCTTTGTCCTGAGTCTACATGACACTCAGTGCTGATTCAGTCCTGGTTTAGACCTGGTTTAGACCTGGTTTAGTCCTGGTTTAGACCTGGTTTAGTCCTGGTTTAGTCCTGGTTTAGTCCTGGTTTAGACTTGGTTTAGACCTGGTTTAGTGCTGGATTAGACCTGGTTCAGTCCGGCATCGCAGTTTAAGTCAAGTCCGTTATTCTTTTTTTTTTTTCCATTATTCATTTAAACACAAAATCAGAAAAAAACAAATCATTATCCATTTTTTCATTTTGGTTTTTGGAGACAAATAATCAAGATAATAGTTGTTTTTTCATTTTCTTATTTCTGGTTTTATTTTGAAAAACAAATAAGCGAATGACACACAGATTCTCTCCAAACCTTTTACTCGTCTTTCCCGTTTGAAGTCATTGTAAAACATCAATGCCTTTTTGAACAATTCCTCTATTAAATCTATACCATTCTTTAACTCGACAAGTGCACTTATGTCGTTTTTTTTTTTTTTTTTTTCAACCCTAGACACTTCAACCGTGCTCAAGCGTTCTCTCGTACCTTCAAAGCCCAAACGGTCGTCTCTCACTCGGTCAAACTGTCGACAAAAACGACCCTGACCCACAAAACGAACCTTATTGGAGAACCGCGCCATCCACGACACTCGCTCTGAATTCTCCAACATTACGAGGCGCTTGGATGGTCTTTATTGATCTGGGCGTTATTCAAAATGTCCTCCGTCTTCGCCGCGAGACTCCCTTTTGTCCCGGAACAAAAGGTTGCGTTGGTGAAAAGACGTTAGAAAGGTGAGTTAAAGGCAGCTGAAGCGGTGTCACGGGTTTGGATTTCTGGAGAAGATGTATTTACGACGCTGAGAAGAATGAGTCGCGAACGGGAACATTTGTCAGGCTGTATCTTCATGGGATCGCCGATGGTTTTGGAGGCATAAGTCAAGTTCTGGTCAATGCGGCTTGTCGATGTGCGTTCAAACGGTTGAGTGAAATATTTGACTGGAAGTACAAAAACGACATGGGAATTTGCACTTTTTTTGAGCTTTTTACCATTTAAAAAGTTGTTCCTTGTGCAAAAATATAGCTGTTCTGGTCCATTCACACGTTTAAAGCAGCACTATGTAACATTTCTTCTGTTTGGTCTGTCTCTGTGTCTCCATGGTGATGCTTTACTTTCCACAGTATGGCTTTAAACGTATCTATCGTTCAATTATTTAATCAGAAATTCAAAAAATACCTTGAAAAACCTGTATTCGTGATCACTTCTCCGCAGATAGGACCTGTAACTTGTCTCCATGGAGATAGATACAGTGTGTTTAATGCCATACTGTGGACTATTCAAGGCAAATCTCCATGGAGACAAGCAGGCGGCAGACCCTCCAACAGAAACTCTGAATCCAAACGTATGATTTCTATCGTAAAGTTTCATCAACATTATAGAGTTAAAAAAACAAACCATGTTATTCTGCACATATTTACAATGCATGATTGTTAATTTTAGAAAATGTAAATAATAAAAATGTAACTTTTCTTTCTTTTCATCTCCATGGAGACAAAACGTTACATAGTGGATCTTTTAGAGAAGAAAAGTAAGAGGTGAAGTGTGTAAAGGAGAATAAAAGCACTAGTTACAAATTGAGCTTTGATGTAGACAAACTGAAGAAAAGGCTGCTGTTTGAAAAACGTAATTGCTTAAAAATAGAAAGTTGATGCTTCAGAAATGTTGTTCCTGTCTGTGTTGGTCTTCATTGGTGTTCAGGAGTTGAAATTTAGACTTAAACTTAGACTTAGACAAACTTTATTGATCCACAAGGAAAATGATTTGGACACAGTAGCTCACACATCACAATATAATATCATAACAAAGAGTAAAATTCTAAATAAGTAGCACAAAAGAGCAAGAGACAGATGTGAAATAAGACATAATTATATAAAATGTAAATGTGCAAGTCAAAATAAAACATTTAGCATATATAAAATTTGTAACCACATTTAAAGCCACTTGAAATGCCTTATTTTTTCTTCACTCCATTCAAATAGAACTTCTTGTAGACATCAAATTCCAGCTACTTTTTACAATAACTACACCGTTTGCAAACAGGATGTAACAAGATGTAACACTTTTGATTAAATACAATTCAAAATTTAAACTGCAAAACATTACACTTTGAGCTTTGTAAACATCATTTGTAACATCTTTAACTTTGATGTGTTACAATTAGGGATGTGACAATAACCCAAATATCATGATTTTGTATCGTCAAAAGTCTCACAATAATATCGTGGGCTGTCACAATATATTGAATCACAAGTTTCATTGCTTAAATGCATAGTTTTATAGTAGCAACAGCTTATAAACATCATAAACTTCATATCCCATGAATCATTTCAGTGCAGACAACAAATGAAGAATGAAGAAATATGTTTTTGACTTGAATTCTTGAGATTCTGACCGTAATAATTCACACCAAAATCTTGCCAAAGTATTTTAAAAGCAAAAAAGTGTCCTATCTACAATAATATCACCAAAATATCACAATAAATATCGTAACGTGAGATGCATATTGTGATAATATCATTCTGTAAGATTTGGATATCATTACATCCCTAGTTACAACGCATACAACTCCTCACTCGTTTTTACACAAATGACAGATTAGACATTTCACTAAAACATTTAACACAATATTTACGATTTTATGGGAAATTTTGCTAGAGCTTTTAAAATTTCGGTGAGGTTTACAATTTTACACACAACATATATGACATACTGTATGTTGAGGTAATTTTATGAATGTGAGCTGGCAACTATAATGTTAAGGACCAAAATTGGGTGACCAGATTTTCAAAATCAAAAACTGGGACATGCCTGGTTTTGTTTTGTTTGGTTAGTAACAATAAAATTGTGAAATGAGTGCGTAATTAAGGAAAATTGTTATGCACTTGACTAATGTGAGTCAGTATAGTCACATTTTCTTTGTGTTTTGGTCATTTTTAAGCAGCTTTTCTGTATTTTACCTAAACAAATGACAATGTATGTCTCTCTTTACTGTTGGCAGGGATCAGATTTATCAAAAATATGGACATCTGGGACATTTCTTGTATAAAATTGGGACATGTCAGTGGTTTGTGTAAATCTGCTGGGGCTCAAAACTGGGCCTGTCCAGGGTAAATAGGGACGTCTGGTCACCCTAACCAAAACATGCTGAAACTGCACAATAGTTATGACTAGACTAATACAAAAATAATACATTACAACACAAAATAAAGGTTTAAACTGCCAGAAAAGTTGTGTTTCTTCTGCAAATGTGAGCTGGCAACTATAATGTGAAGGACCAAAATTTATGGTGACCAGATTTTTTAAATAAAAACTGAAAATCTGGTCAATTGTGTTTCTTCAGCTAAAATATGGGGACATTTTAGTTGAAAGGTTTGTTGTCGATGATGGGATTCTGTTTTAGATCTCAGCACTACCTCCTGTCCCATATGGAAAAGGTAGAGATAAATCATACACAATTTGAACATGTTTTATCTGAATCCTAAAAGATTTGTATATGACACTGAAAACACTTACAAGATCTTTGGTAAATATGTGCAGCATGAAACATATATAAAACTTTGTAACCTGCAAGAGCTGAATATGACACTAATCCCACACACAATGTCCTCACAAGTGTTGGACAAATGTCATTTTTACCACAGAATCACAGAAAAACAAGTGAATGATGTTTGCTTCCTTAAACTTGATTGCTGTGTTGTGTGTGTGTGAGAGTGAGAAAGAAAATTATCACAGTGTGTGTGTGTGTGTGTGTGTGTGTGTGTGTGTGTGTGTGTGTTGGGCAGTATGGGGGTAAACACAGTAATACAAATATTGCATTACAACCTTAAAAAACATAAGACACACACTCTTCCACTGATATCACAGTGAACATACATCAGACTGTAAAAAGATTTTTACTCTGCAAAATCCTGTAGTCACTTTCCTTGTTGCCTCTTCGAGGAGCCATTTACTTGTGGGACACCAGAGTACTTGTAACTGTCCTCAACATCTGCTGTAGTCCTCACCACTACTAACAGTTGGGTAGTTTAACAGGTGAGTCACTGGACTGTCACATGGGAAACCTGGGTTCAAATCCTCCTTCTGACTCAGACTTTGTTTTGTTTTTTAACTGAAACATATAATTAAAGAATACAAACATTACATGGAACATACAAAGAAAATGTAGTTTATCATGCACATTACCTGTAAATGTCATGCAAAATGTTCACTTTATCTTTACTAGTTTTTCATAATATAGTTGTATGAGAAAAATGCAGGAGTAAACCACACATGACACATATTAAGCTTATATAAAGATTTACTACAAAGACAGTGGTAAATTCTTATATTTTTTCCCCAGTTTTTTTCCATATGGGGTGTTTTTGTGCTTTTCTTCTCAACTTTTCTTCCACAAACCGCCACTTAACTGATGTAAAATTATAATAAACTTTGACTACAGGTCCTATCAGAAAAATGAAAACCTGTATGTGCACTAAATACACTTAAATTGTTTTATATTGTCTCTTTCTGTCCTGTTTTCGAGTCCGTCCTGCCGTAGAGTATCCACCTACCGTCCACCTGTCTGATCATTCATAAATATGGATCAGCCTCTCCAAGCTGACCACTCCAGCCCCCTCTGACCCTCTCCTATCAAAGCCCCGAGTATCCACATCAAAGTCCGCTCTAGTCACGGCCCCGGCGCCATCATCACCGGGGCCTTGTGTGTCGCTCGTTTGAACCTCCCCCGGCCCGGACTCAACTGGACAAAACCACAATTAATCCCTGTCATGACGCAGACTTCAATCGCACGTGGCCACTGTGTTTTTAGTGCAAATGGTTCGTGAATTGTAAATATACTTTAGGTTGATGTTGTTTTTGTAAATCAGTCTTAACTGTTTAGGTACAGTAAGAGCAAAGACAGGCATTTCAGTTTCCCTCGAATCTGCTTAACACGTAAAAATGGCTCCTAATTACATCGTGAACTAATATTATGCATTGCAAATAGTAAATGAGTGTAATAAAGGCCAGTGTTGGGACTTTTAAAATGTATTCCCCTACAGATTACAGATTACATACACCAATGTAGTTTGTAACGTAATCATTAAATTACTTAAAGTGAGTAATGTAATCTGAATACTTTGGATTACTTGATTTGCTGTAGAGAAGAAAAGACCAGGAAATCGTAACATAAGATGTTTTATCTGCTAAAAGAAAATAAAAAGCCCAGACTTTACTGAACCACATTAAAAATATTATTGATAGAAGAGGAGGAGACAGTTTGGTTTAGACCTGGTTTAGTCCTGGTTTAGTCCTGGTTTAGACCTGGTTTAGACCTGTTTAGTCCTGGTTTAGTCCTGGTTTAGACCTGGTTTAGACCTGGTTTTAGTCCTGATTTAGCCCAAAATGTGAAAACAGGAAAATACTGCGCTGTAATCCATTTATTCTAACAAAGTAACTGTAATCTAATTGAAACAGTAACTGTAAATGAATACAGTTACTCATAATTTGTACTCTGATTATGTAACTCCAGTACATGTAATCTGTTACTCCCCAACACTGATAAAGCCACATTTTGATAGAAATGTTGCACAAACATCTCTGAAAATGTCTCTTCCCTTGTCTTGATCAGGTTTTGCTTCAACGTGATCTCTGATTTAAAGCTACAACTGGAGGTGGTCAGTCACCTGCACGATTCTGTGGAAATTGGAAGTTAGTTAATGGAGTGTTATTAGTCAGGCTGGTGTCATCTAGTGTCTCCGCTTAATTTAATTTCTCTCCAGCGACTAGGTCAGGAATCAGAATACACTAGACGGTTTGCAAGAACCCTGGAAGTGCAAGTTCAGGCACCAGCCAATCAGTGAAGAGACATATATTCCTGACATCGAGGATTTAAAGTCAGAACAAAGAGAATGTTTGGTGAATTTTATCAAGGGGAAAGACGTTATTGTTCTTCTTCCTACAAAATTTGGGAAAAGCTTCATATACCAGTTAACCCATTAGAAGTGCATTACATACGTCCCATAAAGGAAGTGTTCATGGTCATGGTTCCGGCTCCATCGACTCAGACTCCAGTTGACTTTACTCTGAAAAACTGTCACCTCTCTCTGTAACTTGTTAAGGTTTGGTTGGAGGGACCCCAAAGCAGAGCCAGAACACGGTCAAGTTTTAAACAGTTTATTTTCCAAACGAGCACAGGCTGAGGAGGCAGAGGTTACGGCAGAAGGCAACGGAGACACCTGGGCAGAGACAAATGCAGGTAAGTCCAAAAAGTACATCGAAGCAACAAACAAAACGGGTATATTTCCAAGAGGCAGACTGAGCACTACCGAACAGGACGGAATTATCTGGCAGAGTCGGTGGTGAGAAGACCAAGACTTTGTACAGAGGCTGATGAAAGAATTGATTGCAGGTGAGTCTCATCTGCTCTGGGAGAAGCCACGCCCCCTGCCACACGAAAGCTCTGCAAAACACAAAGAGGGAGGGGGAGAAAACAAAAAAACTAAATCCTAACACAACTGCTGCACTGAACCTCATTTTGATCTTAAAATGCTCATGTTAATCCGCTCTACATGACACTGGTGTTTTTATTTCGCTATTTTGTCTGTAAATAAAAAAATACCCGCCTACCGTCAAGCGAACAAATCCTAATGCTGCGAGGTCAGACGGTTTCCACCAAGTGAAACCATCTGATGAGTCAGACTAATGTGTTAAAGCCAAAGAAACAACATTTCCATGCATGAAAATAACCAGGTTTGTGGAGATGCGAGCTTGAGATGTTTTTCAGTGCAATTAAAAACAACCAAAATTTAAGATGTTGCTTTTTTATTTTTTATTTTTTATTTTGAGTTTATGCCAAGAGAGAAACAATAATACATACATACTGTACATACATACACATTCTAAAGAAAAGCACATTTCAGAAAAAAAAACGTATATTAACCCGCTCTTGTTCATGACATAGTTTCAAAAATGATGTGGTTTCTTACGTACATTCACTGCAAAAATCTAAATCTAGTCAAGTTAAGATCTCTTGAATTAAGTAAGTTTTATCATGATGTGAGTAAATTTCATTTGACAAGTAAAATGATCTGCCAATGGAATAAGGTTTTTTGTAGTTAAAATATGAAAATACATCTTGCTACACTTAAAATAAGAAAAACAACAACTTTTTGCGCTTAAAATAAGAAACAAAATCAAATGTTGCTTGAATTAAGAAAAACACACTTATTCCATTGGCAGATAAGTTTACATGTTAAGTGAAATCAACTGAAATCATGATAAAATTTTCTTAATTCAAGTCATCTCAACTTGACTAGATTTTGTTTTTTGCGGTGTTGATCATGGAACTTTACAAATATTTACATATAGCAAAATCAGTTTCATACTATGGTCGTACAAACTAATAATAATGATAAAGAGGCACAGAAGTTTATCATTTATGGTTGAATCAAAAGAAGCAAAATGAAAATGAAGAATGTAAAGATTTTCTTTTGTTTTGTTTCATTATGGTTGTACAAACTAATCATAATGACAAAAAAGGCACAAATGTTTATCGTTTGTGATCATACAAAATAAACCCCAATGAGAAAAAAAAATGTAAGTTTGGTTTATGGTCGTACAAACTAATAAAGAAGGTACAAAGTTTATCGTTTATGACTATCAAAATAAAAGGTCATGTTCAAGAAAAGCGTGTGTTTAGTTCATAGTCGTGGTTTTAGTGAAGACAATGGATCCAGTCTTTCAGGTATTTCTAAGATTAGATTTTTATATTGTTTTTTTGAAGTGCACCAAGCTGTGGGGAAGTTCATGAATGTTACGTCTGATGTTTCAGAAAAAAAGGAAGATGTTTGAGAACCAACAAAACACAGAGCACAGATGAACAAACTAAGTAAACCAACTCAAATTATTTTTAAAGAATTTTTCAAAATGAACTTCCTATTGAAACAGTGATCGTGTTTCTACAGGGTGATGTGGCACTAGGAGACTTTATACCAGATGCCCTCCCTGTTACTGCGTTTAGAGGAAGAAAAGCAGCACACAGTGATTCTTATTGTTTCTGCAGATACACTTCTAATGTTCTTGTGATTCTGTTCTGGTCCGTTATTGTAGTAATAATTGCTTTAAATGTATTTAAACATGTAGAACAGAGTAGATCATCATCAGAATGTGATCATCATGTGTTCTTCTGTGTCCACAGAGACCAGAGCTTCTTCACTGGAATAAATCTTCACACTGTCCAGCTCCAAAACTGTGTCTCTGTACTTGTGCTGTTTTGATTCTGTTTAAGACAATACAGAACTGTGGAAAACTAAACACTGTTTTTTTTTGTATCATTTTACAGAATTAGATCAATTAAATTAAATTATACATACTTATAGATTTCATGATAACATAAGATAAATCTGCATATTCAGCATGATTTGAGAAAAAATATGTGTAGAGAAGATCGAAATAAGTTTCAAAGCCTAAACATCATTTTATTGCATGCAACCGCTTTCCACAACTTTTTTATGCAAATCCAGTGACCTTTTTTTTTCAGTGAAGTTAGTCCAAGCTTTGATATGATCATCTAAACTTTTCCATAAGTCTACTCCAGGTCTGTAACACACATTTACTTTTGATGGTGGTTCCAGAGAATTATTTTTTTTTTTAAATTTGACCTCTCAGGTTGTATTTAAGATAATTTGTGCAGAACAGTTTTTGAATGTTTTCTGGGAGCAGGTTGAGTTTCGCTTTAAATAAGATTTGGCATATTTTAAATTTGACCAGGTCCCCAAATTTGTGTATCTTTGGCAAAAAAGTGTAAAAGTCTGAAAGGAACTTAACTAACAAAGATAAGTTTTATTCTTATTTCCCATGTTTAACCTAAACTACATTTTTATGTATATTTTTTAAAGTAATAATGTTCAGTACACTGAAAAAAAAAAGTTGCTGGATTTGCGTAAAAAAGTTATGGAAAGCGGTTGCACGCAATAAAATTATGTTTAGGCTTTGAAACCTTTTTCGAACCCCTCTACACATATTTATCTCAGAACATGAACATCACTTTTTCATGTTGATGAAATTTGATCAAATCATGCTGAATATGCATATTTATCTTATGGTACCTTATCATGAAATGTATAAGTATGTATAATTTAATTTAATTGATCTAATTCTGTAAAAGAATACAAAAAAATAGTCTTTAGTTTTCTACAGATCTTATTGTCTTAAACAGAATCAAACACACACAGAGCACAGGGACAGAGACACACAGTTTGGAGCTGGACAGTGTGAAGATTTATTCCAGTGAAGAAGCTCTGGTCTCTGCCTGTGGACACAGAAGAACACATGATGATCACATTCTGATGATCTACTCTGTTCTACATGTTTAAATACACTTATAGCAATTATTACTACAATAACGGACCAGAACAGAATCACAAGAACATTAGAACTGTATCTGCAGAAACAAAACTCACCATGTGCTGCTTTTCTTCCTCTAAACACAGTAACAGGGAGGGCATCTGGTATAAAGTCTCCTAATGCCACATCACCCTGTAGAAACATGATAACAGTTTCAATAGGAAGTTCATTTTGAAAAAAATTAAAATAATTTTAGTTGGTTTACTTACTTTGTTCATCTGTGCTCTGTGTTTTGTTGGTTCTCAAACATCTTCCTTTTTTCTGAAACATTAGATAGAACATTCATGAACTTCCCCACAGCTCCAGCAGAGCTCTGGACGTCACTCTTTGTTTGTAGACGACTCTGGAACAAACACATTCAAATCTGAGTACAACTGTCACACTCTTGTAGATGGACAGTCAAAGACAATTTGATTCAAGGAGTCCTGACATTAACTCTAATTTCAAATAAAACACCACAAACATGTTTTAACAATGACGACATTCTAGGCCGGAGAAGCACATAATACAATCTTTAAAAAGTCTCACCTCCAGATCAGCTTCATAATCCTCCTGCTCCACACTGTGTGTCTCTGCTCCTGGATCTGTCCTGTGTCCTGTTACATTTGAATTTTCCCTCCAAAAGTTTTGGGGAGGAGAATTCCAGAGGGAGGAGCCTCACCACAGATTAGAATAAAGTCATGTTTCCTCAACCTGATTAAAACCTGCAGGTCTCACATCGACCACAATCAAGTGACCTTTGTAAGATTTAAACATGCTTGACAGAGAAACGTAAAAAAGTGATGTTATTGTTGTCAAATTTGTTTTTGCAATTTGAGCAACCCCCCTCAGACCTTTTTTTCAGTGTAGGTTTACTAAACAATTATGAGTTTTATCAACATCAGTGTATTTTGTTTATGAAATCATATTATCCAAGTGAAATTTCTCCAATACAGTCATACTTTAATACTCCCTACAACTGTACAACAACTCACCTTTATGTAACAGATAATACTCCCTACAACTGTACAACAACTCACCTTTATGTAACAGATAATACTCCCTACAACTGTACAACAACTCACCCTCATGTAACAGATAATACTCCCTACAACTGTACAACAACTCACCCTTAAGTAACAGACTGCACTGTCTTACCGTGACTTCTTGTATAAAGCTATGATTTTTATATTTTATTACTTATCTTTCTATTTTTATATTTTATATTTTATTACTTCTACTACTGCTTTATAATTCTATTTTATTTTGACTTGATTTACATTTAAATAAATATGTTTTATTTGACACCTTTCTATTGCTATCTTTTTTTATTGCTACTTATTTAGAATTATTTTACCATTTATATTTTTTCTTGTTGTTTTTATATTATTTTGTGATGTGTGAGCTCCTGTGTCCAAATAATATCCCTTGTGGGTCAATAAAGTTTGTTTAAGTCTAAGTTTAAATAGTGGTTTTCCAGCTGGCTCATTAGAGTTGCTATACTTAAAGCTGCCACTAGATGTCAGTCTAAGACGAGATATGATCAGATCTACGGCACGTTGGACTCACTCAAAAGCACACACAATCAAATGAGGGCATTAGATGTGATATATCATCTTAAACATCATTAAAGTTGTTTGAATTTTGAACATATTTAGCCACAATGTTAAAATATTTATTTAAAAATGTATCTTGAAAATATAAAAACAAAATAAATGTTATAAGTTCCATTAAAGTTAAATGTATTATTATTTTTTGTTTTGTTTTATCCTAAATTCATGTATACAATTTGAGTTACATAATGAAATGTTTTAATTTAATACACAATAGGCTGTTACTGTTCCTAAGTGACCAGTTTCGATTACACTTTCACTCCTATTTTTATTAGCCTATTATTACATCTGCAGCCAAATTAAAATGGCCGCAGTAATACAGCGCGGCGCAGTAAACATGTCCAAAACCATCTGCGTTTATTCTGCCTCCTTACTCCCAACCACCTAGCGCCACCTTTCCGCAACAGCTTGCCGTTCGACCTAATTTATGCGGGGTAACCTTTTGTAAAATGTCCATATGCTTGCTGTGCCTGCCTCCACTGTTGCGCCGCGCTAACCAGCTAACTGTAAACACATATGGACCCAACTGCTGCTACGCATCTGCACGCCGGCCTATCTCGTTCAGACTATTGCAATTATAGCGGCTGTCCCATACGGAAACTATTCACTGTGCATGATATAGGCTACGCGCTGGGTACTAATGCGCAAGTGCAGGGGCAGTTAAACACGATAGGAAAGTGTGTGTGTGCGTAAATGTGAGATAAAGTTATGAAAGGATGATCAAATTGTGAGGTGGGTTATCGTGTCCCTGTGCTCGACCCTCAAAGGCCCATGTGCGCTGTTCAAGTTTGCAAATTAAGACGTGAAAATAGCACTTACATCACATTTAGTCTGTAAACAAAACATCTTATCTTCAAACAAATGTTTCAAATCGGTGTTATGTTCGGAAAATTTACCCTGGTTCTGGCTTTGGTCTGACCCCAAAGTACGATGCGAGTGATGTGGTCTAATTCTCTATTTCTTATCCTAAATTTAGCACATTTAAACAAAAAACATAAAAAATCTAGTTAAAGAAAAGTAGTAGTTACTAATTTTGCAAGATTGTAGCCTTTTACCCTTTTCAGTACTGTTTTTTTATGTGTTAATATTTTACCTTGGTTGACCATTTCTGACCCCAAAATATGGTCAGATTCTTAATTCCTTATTATAACTTATAACTTATTTAGCACATTTAAACAAAACAAAACAGAACAAACAAACAAACAAAAAACATAAAATGTCTAGTAAAAGAAAAGTAACACTTATCAATTTTGCAAGATTTTAGCCTTTCTACCCTTTTTAGTACTGTTTTTATGTGTTATAAATGTGCCTTGGTTGAGCATTTCTGACCCCACAGTACTGCGATATGGTCAAATTCTTTATTCCTTATCCTAAATTTAGCACATTTAAACAAATAACATTAAAAAGTCTAGTTAAAGAAAAGTATCATGTACTAATTTAGCAAGATTGTAGTGTTTTTACTCTATTTACTGTTTTTATGTGTTATTATTTACCTTAGTTGACCATTTCTGACCCTAGAATGCTCCGATGTGGTCGAATTCCTTATTCCTCAACCTAAATTTATTCTTAAATTTACCACATTGAAACAAAAAAACATAAAAAAGTCTAGTTAAAGAAAGTAGCATGTACTAATTTTGCAAGATTTTTGCCTTTTAACCCTCTTTAGTGCTGTTTTATGTGTTATTAATTTAACTGATTGATTACATAATATCCATTTGTTTGAAATGCAATCCTGCTGATTTTTAGAGCTAAATGTTAGTGCTGTTTTTATGTGTTATGAATTTACCTTGGTTGACCCCAAAGTACTGCGATGTGGTCAAATTTCTTATTCCTTATCTTAAATTTATTCCTAAATTTAGCACATTTAAACAACAAACTTTAAAAAATGTAGTTAAAGAAAAGTAGCATGTACAAATTTTTCAAGATTGTAGCCTTTTTACTCTCTTTAATACTGTTTTTATATGTTATTAATTTAACTGATTGATTACATTAGTTCCATTAGTTTGAAATGTAATTCTGCTGACTTTTAAAGCTAAATGTTTGTTTTGTATTGCTGTTATCTGCCACATTTTGGAAACTAACTTGTTTAATAGTCTTGTTTAACTGATTTATTAATTGAATCACAATTCTATTCCCAAGTCTATTCTGTGTAACACATGTAACAAAATGTTATGCAAAACAAAACATTGTTCACACTTGTTACTTCATTTTAGTCTTCAAAGAACACCTGGCACTATTTACAAACTGGTCCAAATGTGATATTATATTTAAAAAAGTGTTACAGTTACAGAAATCACACGAGTGTTTGTCAACATCTTTTGCAGCTGACTTTGAATTTTTAAAGCCTTTGAGTTTTTTTGTTTGTTTTGTTAAATTTTGCCATTGGCTCCATGTTTATTTTTAATTATTTATTTTCACACCTGTTCTTTTTCTTTTTTATCTCTTTGACTGAGGCACTAAGAACCTAAAACACCCTACCTTTTGAACATCCTTTATTCACACTATCTGATTAGCCGTTGTATTAATTTGTCCAGAAAATGATTAAAGATTGCTGTCTATATCTGCTAGTGCTTAGAGTGTACCGCAGCATTATCACAGCCCCATTCAAGAGGGCTGTTAGATTTCAAACCGCCAGCTAATGATCGAATTAATTCCACAAAAGCAAATTTGTCTGAATTTCATCGGCAACAGCAGCGGTGCCGGAATTCTTCAGGTGCCATGTCATCTTACACCCTAGGACTGCTGGGTAAATAAAACAGCGAGGAGGCGGCGTTTACAATTTAAATAGGCATTAGTAAGTCGTAACCCTCCGAGCATGTCTCTCTCATACCGGCGATTCATGTTTAGGATTCACCAGCGCGCCGTAATAAATTCGCTGTTTATAAATTTAGATAAACCCATGTGACATTTAAGTGTAATTCTTATTTAAATGGGCCACTTTGCCTCCAAGTAAGCCGACGTGCTAGAATAACATGGAAATCAGCATTTTATATCACACGGGGAGCGCCATTGAGAGCGGTGTTTTACATAATTCTAGTGACTGTCTGGGAAAATGAATAAACAAAGAATTATGTAAAATGTTGTGATGTGAAATAATGCACATGATTAAGATGCATGTAGGGGGCGACGCTGCGTTGGTGGGTTGTAGCAAAAAGCAAGGCATGTTCTATAGCTACAAATATACAGTATACGTTTAATATATACGTTTGTGTGACTGTTTTTCTCTCTCTCCATAATTTCAAAGCGGCGTCTCTATTGTGCTATATTGGACATTGTACGCATATGCAAATTTATACAGAAGAATATGAGTCCGGTCTAGCAACATCACACTGTATTTTCACCAACATTTTTGCATTATGGTGAGCAATAATAGCACATTGTAATCTATACTTACCAAATGTATCTCAAGAATGTATATTTATTGTGGAAATTCTTGTTCAAAAGTATCTTATTTTGAGTAATATTTATGTTTTAAGTTGGGTGCAGGTTATTGTTGCGGAGACAATAATTAAATAAAGAAACACGTAAATAAAGAAATGCATATGGTAAATAGAATTGTTGTTAAACTGACCTTAACATTTGAAAAATATACTATTTTCACTACATGCAAAATTGCAATTAGGATCAAGACTAACTGTCCAATTTTTATGATAATGCTTATGAAGTGTGTGTGTTTTTTTTAAGATTTTCAAATTATAGCACCTAATCTGATGTGAGTAATGTTATTTCCATGTCATTCTTGAAACTCCCAAAATGTGGTAGTAATAACTTTTGAGTGGGCATGTAACTACAGTCAGTGTTTACAAATGATTCCAAAGTTTATTTCGCACATATGTTACATATTGCTGTTTTGTGGTGCATTTTGAAAATTATCTAGTTTAATAAACCTGGATTGGATTTGCCCCACAATCACAATTCTATTCCCAAATCTATTCTGTGCAACACATGTAAGAAAATCCTACTGCAAAACAAAACATTGTTCAGTTGGCAGTATTTACAAACTGGTCCAAATGTGATATTACATTTAAAAAGTGTTACAGAAATCACATGAGTGTTATGCTTATGGTTTGTCAACATCTTTTGCAGCTGATTTAGAATGTTTAAAGCCCAAAGATTTGTTTTTGTTTTGTTTTGTTAAATGGCTCCATGTTTATTGTAATTAATTAATTCATATTTTATTTATAAGTTGTTGTTTTTTTTCTTTCTTATCTCTTTGACTAAGGCACTAACAACCTAAAACACCCTACCTTTTGAACTTCCTTTATTCACACTATCTGATTAGAGGTTGTATTAATTTGTCCAGAAAATGATTAAAGATTGCCGTCTATATCTGAATTGCGTTATCACAACCCCATTCAAGTAGTATGTTATTTGCATAGTAATGTTATTTACATGTCATTCTTGGAACTCCAAAAATGTGGTAGTGGTAGTAATAACTTTTGAGTGTGCATGTAACCACAGCCAGTGTTTACAAATGATTCCAAAGTTTATTTTGCAAATATGTTACAGTTATGAACAAAAGGAATACAGAAATGTCTTACTTTTTAGATTTACAAACATCTCTATGTATCAACTCACTTTGAACAGTCATAACAATCAGCTAATTGCTTTGTTGCATTTTTTTGTATGTTAATACTCGGTGTACTCAAGTTGTAGTATGTCAAAGCTACACCCCAAACAAGATGATTGAACTTTGCCATTGGCTCCATTGTTGTTTTAACAGCGATGCTCGGCTTTTCTTTAATGCGCTGCCAAGGGACTCACATTAGCATGTCATTTACAACCTTAGCAATATTCGCTCATTGTAATCTATAAATACTTACAAATGTTATAATAATTTATAAAGTCAAGATATATGTTCTTACTTTTCAAAGTATAAGCCTATTCTAATTGACACTTAACTTAATTTTTCTTTTTTAGCCTTTAATTACAATAGCAAATGCAGTTAACTGTCAAATGTAACACTGACATTGTTAACAAACAATTCCTACGAGTACTTTGTAAACATGTTACAGTTACAAACAAAACAAAAGCACAAATGTGTAACTTTTTAGGTTTACAAACATCACTATGTAACAACTCACTTTGAACAGTCGTAACAATCGTCTGATTGCTTTGTTGCCTTTTTCATGTTAAAACTCAGTGAAGTTGTTGTAGTACATCAAAGCTATACCCCAAACAAGATGATTGAACTTTGCCATTGGCTCCGTTGTTGTTTTAACAGAGATGCGTGGCTTTTCTTTAACGCGCTGCCAAGGGACTCACATTAGCATGCCATTTACAACCTTAACAATATTCGCACATTGTAATCTAAAGAAGTATGGCTTTCTATGAATAGTATTTACTCAGAAAACTGACACCAAATGATTCTGATTTTCTTTGCATGGGTGCTACTGTTAATCAATAGATGGTATCAAGAATAACTGTCATTTCTTAATAATATTGTTTTATAATACTCCAAATTACAACACATTTTTACTGACATGGCAAAGGAGAAATACAATTTGTTAAAATGGACAAATGTTTATTTTTGACCTAAATAAATGTTTGTCCAGTTGGCAAAATGAATTTTTCCTTTGCTGTGGATTCCACGTGGACGACTGAGGGATTCTACACACATTCTGACACTTTTCTTTTCTTGAATTAGTCTGTTAATCACAACAACAAATGCAGTTAATTGTCAAATGTAACACTGACACATTCCAACATGTCCAAATGCATTACAGGTTTAAACAAAACATCAGCACAGTTTAGTTACATTTTAGTTGTAAAAACATCACTAGGTAACAAGTCACTTTGAACAGATGTAACAAAAGCCTATTCGCTTTGTGGCCTTTTTCAACACTGACAGCATTTTCAAACAATTCCAACGAGTACTTTGTAAAAAATGTTACAGTTACAAACAAAACAAACACACAAATTTGTTACTTTTTAGGTTTACAAAAATGACTTCATAACAACTCACTTTGAACAGTCATAACAATCGGCTAATTGCTTTGTTGCCTTTTTCATGTTAAAACTCAGTGAAGTTGTTGTAGTACATCAAAGCTATACCCCAAACAAGATGATTGAACTTTGCCATTGGCTCCACTGTTGTTTTAACAGCGATGCGTGGCTTTTCTTTAACGCGCTGCCAAGGGACTCACATTAGCATGCCATTTACAACCTTCATTCTTGCCTGAAATAACACTTATTGCATAATATCCTGATGAACAAGCTCCGGTAATACGCCACAATTAGCCGGAAAGCGTTTTCGCATCTGCCAGCCCTTCACTCGCCGCGATTATTTTGGCAGAAGACGCCGCACACAAAGAGGTTATGGGCAGCCGTTTGATGGACACACAGACCTCTTTGATTTTTAATTGTAATTGTAATCCTCTCCACTCGAGGACTTGGAAAATGCGTCGTTTCTGAACCCCTCCCTTGCGTCCTCTCTCTCTCTCTCTCGTCGTGATGGTAGAGTATTCACTGGCGGCCCACTTCTCGCGCGGAGCATTAAAAGGTGTAATCCCACTGAAATGTAAATCGCGGTTCTTGAAAACAAATTACGCGCAAAGATAACAGGGCTCCATCAATAAGGCGCGATCATGTTTTTTTTTTCTTTCTGTTTTTAAATATATATATTTTCTTGCGCCCCAAATTGCGGCGTTGGTGCGGGCTTGTTATCAGGAGTAATGGTTAGCTGTCAAGCCGGGGCCAGGTTGATTGCGAGGTTATCGTAAACAATCCCGCAGACAGATAGGGCGGATAGATTAGCGACGCACATCAAATTCATCAAGCAGATTTAAGGCTAGCGCTCTGAAGCTAACGGCGGCTAGCATTACTTTTGTGACTCATGATAATTGCCACTATTTGAGTTTTTCCCCCCTCTCCTTGTCAGTTAGTTATGCCATCTCTCCATCAAACGCAACATTAGCACAGATGAAATTCGCACAAGTGACTGTCAATGTGTCAGAGTTGAAAAAGGGGGCGCCATTTGGAAAAAAAAAGGTGGTATAAAACCCTGAACTGCTGACATGAATTGGAAGACTGACTTTGACGTCTTGTTCGGCACAAAAATTGGGTGTCAAATAAATTACCAGCGCGTTCACGTTCCATAATAAGATGAAATGTGGGCACCAGCCTGGAAGATTGAAGCTTTAGTTTTGCCATAGATCCCATAATTTAACTGCAGTATGAAGCAATAGAAATAGGTTAGCAGAAGAAAGAAGACATTAAATAAAATAGAAAAGAAACATGTGCTGGGATCAGTTATGACATTAGCCTAGTTAGAATACTCTTTGTGCTAGTACCAAGCCTGAAATCGTTAAAAAGACTGTTAGCACAAAAGTACGGAACAGGTTTAAGTAACAAATGGTTACACTATGTCAGAGTTACAATAAAAACAACACAGAGTCTTTCATTAGTTTGGTAACACTTTATAATAACTACACTTTACTTATCCTTAATAAAGCATGAACAAAGACTTAATTAATAATGTACAAAGATTGAATTAATAATGATTCACGCTTAGTAAATGTTTAATAAAGCATAATTCGTCTTCACTTTAGAAAAGCTCTCAAAAAGACTTAACTAACAGATAACAGCTGCCTGAATTATCATTGCATTGTATTATTAGTAAATCATTCTCATGAGTAATTAAGTATGAAATAATTATAAATAACTATTTACAGCACAGGCAAATTAAGTGCAAGTGCTAATTAAGGTAGTGATTAAGTAGTTACTAAGCTTGAATCATTATTAATAAAGCCTTTGTTCATTATTAATTAAACCTTTGTTCATGTTTTATTAAGGCTAAATAAGGGGGAGTTATTATAAAGTGTTACCATTAGTTTCAGGTTTACAAACACTTTTCTGTAACATCTGATGATTGTAACAGGTTTTGAAGCATCTTGCTACATTTGCTGATACTTCAACACACAAACTATAGAATTGTTGGGTTATATCTTCAGTGTTTTTCAATACCATATCATTTCAAACACAGATTGTAATTAGACTGGCCTATTCACTCAACCATACCATAGACCATAAGCTTTTAACTGCACATTTTTACAGTATATTTGAAATATTTAAGCAGTTGTTTTGTATTTGTTAATTGTTGTATGGTGACCTTAAGTGTCTACAATGAATACATGTACGTATGATTCAAACTCACTCAAAACACATTTTAAAGTGACTTCCAAGGTAAAAAGAATAGAATATGCTGATACTAATAACTAAACCTTAATTAGCCTTAATCAAGCATGAAGATAGATTTAAGTCATAATGAATAAATAGTTTAAGAATGATTTAAGACAAGTAATTAGGCTGCTTAATCAATACCCAAAACCTGACTAAACCTAACCTCTTAATCAAGTAGTCACTAAACCTGAATCATTCTTAATAAACTCATTGTTCATTATGAATAAAGTCATTGTTTATGCTTTATTAAGTGTAGTTATTATAAAGTGTAGTTATAGTGTAGTTATTATAAAGAAAGTGTAATAAGAGTGTAACTATTATAAAGTGTAATTAGAATGTAGTTTTTATAAAGAGTGTAGTTATTATTAAGTGTAATTATTACACTGTAGTGTAATTATGTGTATTATATAAAGAAAGTGTAATAAGAGTAATTATTATAAAGTGTAATTAGAATGTAGTTATTATAAAGAGTGTAGTTATTATTAAGTGTAATTACACTGTAGTTATTATAAACAGTGTTGTTATTATAAAGTGTAATAAAAGTGTAGTTATTATAAAAAGTGTTGTTATTATAAAGTGTAATTAGAGTGTAGTTATTATAAAGAAAGTGTAATAAGAGTAATTATTATAAAGTGTAATAAGAGTGTAGTTATTATAAAGAAAGTGTAATAAGAGTAGTTATTATAAAGTGTAATATGAGTGTAGTTATTATAAAGTGCAATTAGAATATAGTTATTATAAACAGTGTAGTTATTATAAAGAAAGTGTAATAAGAGTTCAGTTATAAAATGTAATAAGAGTGTAGCTATTATAAAGAGTGTAGTTATTATAAAGTGTAATTAAAGTGTTGTTAGTATAAAATGTAATTACAGTGTAGTTATTATAAAGAGTATAGTTATTATAAAGTATAATAAGAGTGTAGTTATTATAAACAGTGTTGTTATTATAAAGTGTAATCAGAGTGTAACTATTATAAAGTGTAATTAGAATGTAGTTATTATAAAGAGTGTAGTTATTATTAAGTGTAATTAGAATGTAGTTATTATAAAGAAAGTGTAATAAGAGTCTAGTTATTATAAAGTGTAATAAGAGTATAGTTATTATAAAAGAGTGCAGTTATTATAAAGTATAATAAGAGTGTAGTTATTATAAACAGTGTAGTTATTATAAACAGTGTAATAAGAATGTAGTTATTATAATGAGTGTAGTTATTATTAAGTGTAATTATAATAACTACACTCTTTATAATAACTACACTTTTAAAGAGTATAGTTATTATCAAGTGTAATAAGAATGTAGTTATTATAATGAGTGTAGTTATTATTAAGTGTAATTATAATAACTACACTCTTTATAATAACTACACTTTTAAAGAGTATAGTTATTATCAAGTGTAATTAGAGTGTAGTTATTAGGTAGTATTAAGTGATGTTATTATTTGAGGACAGCGGAGAAACCAACACCAGCCCAGGTCCCCACACCACATCTTGAGACCCACTGTGCCAGGTCAAAGTTCACGTCTGTTTCCTCTCTGCGCTCGGGCGGCGCAGCATAAGCAAGTCTGACCCGCGCTAACTCCGCTAACTCCGCCACATTCAACTCCCCCATTATGAGCTCAATCAGCCCCTTGTTAGCGCTAAACTCCTTCAATTAAAGCTAGCCGCGGAGACACAATTCGCGACAAATGGATCTTGTTGAGGCGAAGAATGAGCTTCCCGGTCACGAGGATTCATTTCAGCCCGCCTGCCCCTCGCCGGAGTCCCGCGCTGGGCCGGGCGATAGCACAGAGAGACACAGGCTCGCCAAGAGGGGGGGGTGGAGGCGGGGTGAGCGGGTGGTGGTGGTGGTGGGGCGGGGGCATTTCTGGGGCCTTCTACATTAGCGGAACAATCGGGCCCTTTGTGGGAGTGATGGGGCCGCAAATGGAATCCCGCGGTGGGGGAACAAAAGACGCGGGGATCGCTTAGTGCAACCGGACACCCCGCCGGGCCCCGCCATCGCCGACACGTTAATTGATCTCATTTGTTACCTATACCTGCCCAATCGAGTCACTATCATCGGGGTGGGAGAGGCGGAGGGGTGGGGGGAGGATTTTGGCGGTGCAGGAAAGTCAAGGAAAAGGAATAAATCAACGTAAAAGCATCGTACTGGATTTTACTGTCTTGGAAAACAGAGCTGGTTCATTTTTTAACAGTTTTCAGCGCACCAAAGTTATTTCTCACTTAGCCTATTCATCCTGAGCATCCTAATTATTCACATAACAACAACTAGCAAGCTAACTGTGCACTTCCTGATCCTAAAAAGCTTTATTATGAGATGCAGACAGTTCACAGTGGACTTATTTTGATCTCAAGAGCTAAAGTAAATGGACCTTAATTCTTTTTATCTGGTTTTGCCATCAGAGTAGAAGCAATTGTATATGTTTTATTGTTAGTTTGAAGGACGAAAATGACTCCAGAACATGACGAAATTCAGGACGAACTAGACTTAAAGTGGACTAAACCAGGTTCAAGTTTAAGTCAGGAGTAAGACGATGGGAAAAGTCAGACTTGCACTCTCAAAGTAAAGAAAAAATCTTGAAAAAAGTAAAAACAATACTCCACAGAGATGTATAAGTTAATACTATACTCTGAAAGATTTACAGCCAAGAGTCAGGTTTGTGGAGATGCAAGCCTGCTCAGAGTAACAACAAATGTTTTTCAGTGTAACAAAACAACCAGCATTGAAAAATTATGGTTTGTATCATATTTTGGCTTTAAAGCAGAGGCGGTGCTAACATTAGGCAAATGTAGGCAGCTGCTTAGGGCCCCCAAATCTGGAGGGGCCCCCAACCAATTGTCCTCAGTGCCATTAATGGTCGAAGCCTCAGAGCAATTAGATTTTCTCTCAATATGACATTAAATGAGAGTAATTTACTTTAAACAATAATCATAAGAAAAATAATCATATGTAATGGATGTAAACAAAAATGTAATTGTACTAGCAAAAAATTAAAACTAGTTTCAGCTCTGGTTTTCTAGTAGGCGACCGAACTAATAAAACAAGTTTCCAGTTCACCTCAACAGACAAGAAATATATTTAAAAAACAAAGCATAACAAACAAACAAAACAAAAAAACGTGCATTATAGTGAGACCCCTAAACTCTGCCAGGGCTTTAAAGTGAAATAATCAAGTGTAGGCAAATAATAAAAAGCACTAAAACACGTGTCTCAGTTCTATAGAAACACATAATATACAGAAGATAAACACATTGGGAGTCGTTGGTGTACAGTACAGTACAGTACAGTACAGTGCAGATCTAAGCTGGGGGAGAGGGCCATTCTGGGGGGTTAGGGCAGAGTCCAGTGCCCCGCTCTGATAATCTTACAGGGTCCATTTCAGCAGTGCTCACCCTGCTCCTGAAACCAAACGCGCCCAAATATCCCAATTACACCTGCACTTCATGTCCCTTTGTCATGGGAATCAGCCTGACTCTCCGCCTCCTCCTCGTTCTCCTTCTCTCCCAATCGGACCGGGACAAGGTAACGATTGTGCCACGCTGAGTAAATTTAGATTTGCTTTGAATGTTTTACAGTTAAGAGTAAGAATTAAAATGTATTTAAGTTTGGAGTGAGTGAGCTTCTTATGTAAGAACCTCTGCACGAAGTGAGAGAACTCTAAAGTGAGAGAACTCTAAATATGTTTTGTGACCAGTGTCGGGTTTAACAGAGTTACAAATACTTAGTTATTGTATTTGGATTACAAGTAATTTAATAACACAGATTAAGGTGAAAATACTTGAAATTAAATTACAATTAGTTAACAAAAGTGACTTAGTGACTTAGATCAGAGAGGCAGCTTTAGCATTGTTCCGTGTTGTGGAGATGGTAAACATTTCTGTAGTTGGTGTAATAGTTTAAAGCTCATTAGTCTATTTCTGACCTGGGCATTGTCCAACTCCGGGGTCACATTTGGCTCTTTGTTTGACTCTGACCGGCCCATTTAAGATAATTTGTAATTACAAAAATAAACATATTTTATCATTTGACCTGATGTATGGTCTAAAGTTGCATTGCTTTTATTTTAAATGTGTTTTTTAAGTAACATTTTTGTAAGGCAACTTCACTTTTTCTTTGCTTAGTCACAACATAAACTCTTTCCAGTCTGAGCAGCTCATCAGAACAATGATATGTACTGCTTTTATAAAGAAATACAATTCATATTATACAGAATTGAGTTAAACATTTTGACCTCCACAATATTTTTTGTGTTTCTCATGTGGCCCCATGGAAAAAAAGAATAACTGCCCACCCCTGATCTAGTTAAAAGTCTTTAATAAAACATAAAAGCAAATATTTGATTCATTTATAGACATTGTTGCAAACAATTGAATCCCAAAGTAATTTAACTGAATTACTTTCTTCATGCAGTAATTAAGTAGTGTAATATATTAAAAGTAACTAGTAATAGGTAAATAATTACTTTTTCAATGCAACTTCCACAACACTGATTGTGATATATATATAAAAGAAAATTGCATGTGTTCTCACAACTTAAAAAATGTATCTGTCAAATAGTTGTGTTTAAAACCAGTTATCAGTTATTGATTGGTCTTTATTCAAAACAAAACACACACTAACAGTTTATAACTTATCCTAGTTTTATTAATCCACCACAGAAATGATTGGCCCCAGGAGGTTGATTTTCATAACCAGAAAACTGAACACACAAGTAGAAAGTATGTGAAAATGTTGTAGTTTTATAGCATTTGAGTAATTAGGTTTAGTAAAATATACAATTACGCCAAAGAGGGGGTTATGGTTATGATTATGAAGTAAAATTCATGAAGTAATAAGGTGCATGGAATCATCAACAAACTCATGTCACTTATGTAATGTGTTAATGTGTTTAAGTTCCACAAAAAGCTTTAGGTTACCACTTTCCATACGTCCCTCCCAGAACCAAAACAGTTTAGATTCCAACTCAAACTTATTGTCACACTTCACCTCTTGTACCCTCTCGCTCTCTGTCATGCTGGCAACCTCGTCCTTTAGCAACGCACTATTTCCCCTCTCCCCCCACAGCAAGAACACAGAGCGCTCGCGAGTCCAAGCCCTCGCCTGGACCCGACGCGCGTTCCGATGCCTGGCTCGCCATCTTTTGTCCTGGGCACATCTTTCCTCTCGCCCCCTCCCCTCCCCTCCCTCCGCCCACCCGCCGCCGCCGCCACCAGCACCACCAGCATGTCTTCGGAAACTGGCATGACCCGGGCGCCAGCGATCCAAGCTGCCCGCGAGCTCCTCCACGCTTCCCGCTCGCTGGCTGTCGCGCCATCAGATAGGCACCGTTCAACCCAATTAGTCAAATCAACTCAAAAAAAAAAAAAAAAAAACGACGACTTTTGTTTTGTTCACCCTCTCTTCCGACACGTGCCAATTTCAGTGGAAGTAAGATAGTGGACGCCAATTAATGACCAGGGGAACCTTAGGCGGGGTTGGCGATACCGTCCGAACGCCGGGTTTCAAGGTGGCGTCACGCAAGGCTAATTTTGGTTTGCAGAAGTAAATCGGATGAGACTAATGGCTAGGTCGTCTCCGCGCGCTGAAAACCGTACAAGATCCCGAGGCGTCGCCGTAGTGAAGGTCTAAACCAGATCCTTCAACAATTTCGGACGTGGCCTTCTCCCCCCCAGGTCATCCTTTAGCTCGCCGTTTCGCCGCTTTTCGTTTGCTGACGCCGGGGAGCGGTGTACAGTTTCCTCTGGGGTGTTAATTAAAGAGAGCGTCCAAAATTAATCAGCAAATTCACTAGGGCGGAGGGCGATGCGTCTGAAGGCCTGTAACCGGAAAGAGGTAGCGGCGGGCAAAACGGCTAGGCCCACGGCTACGGGCGTCCGGCGTAAACAACACAGCGACGCCGACGTGACACAAAAATTCATGTAAGTATAAAATTTTACACTCATTTTGCCTGTCAGCCTGTCACAATGCATTATAAAGGTTGATTCGCTTGCGTCGCTACGGGAGATGTGGCAAAGCCCGGTCATCTGGACACCGTCATATGGTCAGCGTCTGGTGTGGAGCGGAGCTAACACGGACCAACACGAACACGCAGGGTTGGACAATATAGTGGGTAAATAGTACATATGGAAATAAATGTAAAAAATCCTACAGTTAACACAAAAGAAATCAACTAAAGACACAATTTGGTATTTCGTCACAAAAACGGCAAAGCAGAAACCTAATTTGTCAACTGGACAAACGTTTATTTAGGTCGGAAACGTTTGGGAGCTCATCCAAGATGCTTCTTCTTCACTTCAGTTCAGTTTCATCCAACAGTTTCAGTTCTTTTAACATTTGTCCAGTTGACAAATCAAAATTCTGCTTTGCCATGATTCTACTTGGACGATTGAAGAGTTTTACACATCGCAAATACTAGACGATACTGAGATTCAGAACAGGTATTATGATACTATCACCAGGTCCCAAACTATGGAGAAAACTTCCTGTTCATGTTAAATGTCTATGTCCAAGTTTTTATACAAATTTTCCTTGTTTACTCAACTGTAAAATGCATTTTTTGAATTCGGCATGCTCATTTGAAAGAAACTATTTCACTTATTAATGTATATATTGTAATAATGTTAGAATTTGCTTTCCTTTTTTTTCGTCACTGAAAAGTTCTCAAGTTTATATTATCCCTCTAATTCAGGGGAGGGCATTTATTCTTCTTTTTTTTTTTTTTTCCATGGGGCCACATGAGAAACAGAAAATACTGTGGAGGCCAAAATGTTTAACTCAGTTCTGCATAATATGAATTGTATTTCTTTATAAAAAGCAGTAAATATCATTGTTTTGACGAGCTGGGTGAGAGTTTATGTTCTGACTAAGCGATGAAAAAGTGAAGCTGTCTTATAAAAACTGCAGCTTTAGTCCGTGCATGAGGTAAACTGATAAAATATGTTTATTTTGTAATTCCAAATGATCTTAAACGGGTGGATCAGAGTCAAACAAAGGGCCGTACGTGGCCGTGGAGCTGGACAATGCTCAGGTCTGATCTAATGAGTTATTTTAACTCTATTTTGGATTCTGTATTTACTATGAATCTCAAAATTTGATTGAACTTCACAAACTGTTTCCACCATCTCTAATGAAGCTACTCTCCATCCTAATAATAAATCCTGCATCTCCACACAACACATACACTGGTTGATTTAAAATGATTTAATATGACAATTTAAGAGAAACTATTGGACTTATTAGTGTATATATATTGTAAAATTGTTAAAATTTGCTTACCATTTTTTCTTCACTGAAAAGTTCAGAAGTTTATATTATCCTTCTAATTAGTTATTTACAGTAAATTATGTTTTGGGTAATATTATGTGTCTTAAAATTTGATTGCACTTAATGTTTCTTTTATTTTATTTTATTTTTACACAAAAACTTTAAACATCCAATATTTGAAGTAATCTCTAGTTTTTTCTAACTTAATTTCAAAGTTACATGATTGATATAAATGATTTTTTAGTATGTTTTACCAGAATTTTCTTATATAAATGAAAAAATTATTAATAGAATTCACTTTTCAGCCAAAAAATATGAATTTACCGTTAACCTGCGTAGATATTAAGATGTTACTTCACAAACTATTTACTATTTACTAATGAAGAAATTCACCATCTTATTATTAAATCCTGTATCTCCACACGACTGATACTCTGGTTTATTTAAAATGATTTAACACAACATTTTTTTCATCGTTTCCTACGCGTTTTATCAATCAAAAACAATCTTTAATTCTTTTTTTCACTGCACTTAAATCGTACACTTTCTGACGTTTTCTCGCCGCACGATTTGACGTCTGATTTCCCCGCGCAGTATCATGACAACATACTTTCTCTTTTATTTTCCAAAAGGACCTTGCTCAAACCCCTGGCAGCGGTTCTCGGCGTTCTTCTTAAGCCCACCCCCACCCTCCTCCTCACCCTCCCTTCTCTTCCTCCCCCTTTCACCTTACCCCCGCTTTAATTCCAACCGCACACACCAGCGCAGATAACTCTCCCGGTTTTGTCTTTCAATTTATCTTTGGAGTTTTTTTCCTCATCCCCTGTTCTTTCTCTAATTAGCACAGCGCCCGCAGGCTATTTGTGACCTTTCCATATGTAAATAGGTGCACGCTCTAACCCTCCCTTCTCCCTGCGTTCGGCGTTTCGGGAGCGAGGCGGAGAGCTCATGTGTGGATGGTTGACACTACTCTGGGCGTATTTGGCTGGCGCGGTTGCCATGGCGAGGAGAGGAGACGGGGAGTGTTGATTGACAGCTGCCAGGTGTGACATCGCCGGCCTGGGCTCTCTCTCTCCGCGGCAACTGTCTCTTGTCACTTCCTGCCGCGGTTCGTGCCGGGCCCCGGAGCTCCCGCGAACGCAGCCAAATGAGCCGGAGACGGAGCGACGAGCTGGAAGTAAAAGAGTGGGAAAAGAGTGGAAGGTGAAGTAAGTAGAGGAGGAGTGCCACAGGGGTCAGGTTTAGGACTTGGCGAGTTTTGGTGGTTTGCTAAAAGTGAACTGTACAAATGGGAAAAAGTTGGATTTAGAAACACAAGTTTGCACATTTACCTGGACCAGTCTTCTATTCTGAAAGTGTATTTGAATTACAGCTACTGTTAAATATTAGTTATGCTTGGAGTGAGCTTAATACATTTTTCACTGAATACTTTTAAAATTCTGATAATATAACTGAAGAACCTCATGCAGGTTTAGAAAAGAATCTTCACAGTGTGTGATCAAAGCACTAACACAACCTTCTGCTCTTTTGTTACACAGCTTTGAAAATGAAATGTCACAACAGTTTTCAAATAGTAACAGAAGGAACAAAAAAGAAGGAGCCAAAGGCAAAGGTCTTGGGTTACGGCTCAATCTACATTCCCACCCTCACCTATGGTCATGAGCTTTGGGTAATGACCAAAAGGACAAGATCACGGATACAAGCGGCCCTAATGAGTTTCCTCCACAGTGGCTGGACGCTTCTTAGAGACAGAGTGAGGAGCTCAGAGTAGAGCTGCTGCTCCTCCACGTGGACAGGAGCTGAGGTTTGTACATCTTCTGGATGCTTGCTGGATTCGTCTCTGGAGAGACATTCGTGTCCCACCAGGAGGAGGCCCCGGGGAAAACCCAGGATACCCTGGAGGGACTATGTCTCTGGACTGGCCTGGGAACACCTCGGGGTCCTCCTGGAGGAGCTGGAGGAAGTGTCTGGGGTGAGGGAAGTCTGGGCCTCCCTGCTCAGACTCATGCCTCCACCACCCGGCCTGGATAAAGTGAAGAAAATGAATGGATGGATATCGGCTCCCAAATATCGATTCAGCCAATATCCTGTGACATAAATGATGTAGTGAGACCATTTAGTGTTTGTAGTTGGCCTAGAATGTCTGACATTTTATTTATACAAATTTGTTGTGTAGATAAATAACAGTTAACACATTTGGATCAGTTTTATTTTATGTCTGTAAATACTAAATTATTCAGACACTCAAAGTTAGAGCATTAAAACTGGTGCTGGAATTAAAAAATCTGGATCTGTGGATCTTTACTATTTAATATAACATTTTGAATATTTTTCATATATCACAACATTATCATAGTTTTAAACTCTGTACTTTTTGTCACACATGAAATATGATCTACAGTTTTCAAATGGTAAATGTTTTGCCTTATATGCTGATTTTAAAAGTTTGACACCTTTGCTTGGAGATGTTATTGCTTGTACGGCTTTAAACTTATCTACTACAGTAGCACCACCTGCTCAGTCAGATCTACGGAGAGAAGACCCTACTTGTGTAAGCATCTCTTTTGAGGTATTTTTGACCAAAAAAAACATCCATGACAAACAGAATTCCTGACAGTTTGTGTGAAAGCAAGACAACTTTGGTGAAGTTAAGAATTGTACTTCCTGATAATTTCATAACTTTTTCTAAACACCCATAAATTAACTCAGTGTAAACTTGTTTAAATGGCACAATAGTTTTGTACAAATAAATGACGACACTTTTATTTTGTTGAAGGTTTAAACAGAAAAGATGTAAAAGGATTCTGTTTTATGACTCAGCAGTGTATTTTTGTACTTTTTTTTCTCAACTTTTTTACACAAAATGCCACTTTAACTCATGTAAAAGTAACTATGATGCATCTTGACCACAGGTATTATCCCACTAAACCAAGTCAGAATTTAAAAAAAAACATCCAAACCTGTTATATAGTACATATATACACAGTGTTGGGAAGGTTACTTTTAAAATGTATTCCCCTACAGATTACAGATTACAGACCCCAAAATGTAGTTTGTAACTTAATCCATTAAATTACTTAAAGTGAGTAACGTAATCTGAATACTTTGGATTACTTGATTTGTTGTAGAGAAGCAAAGATGAGGATATCGTAACATAAGATGTTTTATCTGCTAAAAGAAAATAAAAAGCCCAGACTTTACTGAACCAAATTAAAAATATTATTGATCGAAGACGAGGAGACACGTCCACACAGTGTGTTTTAGTCCTGGTTTAGACCTGGTTTAGTCCTGGTTTAGACCTGGTTTTAGTCCTGGTTTAGACCTGGTTTAGACCTGGTTTAGACCTGGTTTTAGTCCTGGTTTTAGTCCTGGTTTAGACCTGGTTTAAATGTGGTTTAGACCTGGTTTAGACCTGGTTTAAACCTGGTTTAGACCTGGTTTAAACCTGGTTTAGATTTGGTTTAGTCCTGGTTTAGACCTGGTTTTAGTCCTGGTTTAGTCCTGGTTTTAGTCCTGGTTTAGTCCTGGTTTAGTCCTGGTTTAGTCCTCTTTTAATCCTGGTTTAGTCCTGGTTTAGATCTAGTTCAGACCTGGTTTATTTTCTGGCAATGAGTGGAATTACCAAAAAAAAAAAGAAAAGAAAAAGGGGGATATAGCCCAAAATGAAATGAGAAAACAGGAAAATCCCGCAGTGTAATCCATTTATTTCAACAAAGTAACTGTAATCCAATTACCACTCACTGAAAGAGTAACTGTAACTGAATACAATTACTCATAATTTGTACTCTGATTACGTAACTCTGGTACATGTAATCTGTTACTCCCCAACACTGTATATACGTGAAAACTGTGGCGTGCCCTTTGCAGCCGAACACACTGAACCCTCTTCACCGACTTTGTCAACATGAGTTTTGTCACTTCTGCTCTGTGACATTCAGCTGCTCGCTCCCATCTATCAACTTGAACTTCCACTTGCTCCCTTCGCCGGCTGTTTGTGCCCTGCGTCCTTATCCTCTTCCTCTCTCCTTCCTCCTCCTCGCCCGAGCCCCCCCCTCCTCCTCCCTCCCGCAGCTGGCTCCGTGACTTCACTGGAGGGGCCGTGCGAAGCAGCTACCCCGGTCTCCTCGCATCATCGTCGTCCCGGAATGCCTTTTTGACTTTTTTTTTTTTTTTTTTTTGGTCGTTCGCGAGCAGGTGCATGTGTGTAAACAGTGTCCGCGTAGGCCCCCCCCCCCTCATTGTGTGTGTTTAAAGTGCGGAGAAAGAAAGCGAGTATGGTTGGTTGGTTAGGTGGGTGGGGAGGTTCGCCGGTGATACCAGGGCCCACGGGTGCGCCTTTTCAAGAGGTCACCCAGCCAGATCGGAATCGCGACCGGGAGCTTTTACTTATTAAGTGCTACGCTACAAGCTAACCGCGCACACAGAAGGTAAACAGATCCGGCGGGCCCCATTGAGACAGCGCTCGGCAACAACAAAAATGGCTGCACCTGATACCCGAGGTGTTCCATGTAGTTTCACCTTTCACTGCGGCCACTGCGGGTTCAGCACAAAGACGTATCTCTCTAATCAGACGAGGTCTACGCGAGCTGGGAGGCGCCGCGCAGTGAGAAGACAACGGGAAGGAGAGACGGTTTGTGCGAAGGCTGTTTTGGTTGTACTTTTTATTATCGTCATGTCAGTTTTGTTAAAGCCCCACTGCATAATTTTGAGTCAAAAGATGAATTAGATTTTCATTATAGATGTTTTATTGCACTGAAAAACATGCGTCTGTTATCAGAACACCTATAGCCTCTGCAACGTGGGAGGTGCTGTACAATGAAAAGACAATGGAAGGTATCGTCAGTTTTCAGGGTTACTTGCTGCCATTCCGACAATTAGACGTCTAATTGTTTGGAGTGGTGGCATTTCCATTTTTTATTAAACTTCCCTGCACACCGACATTTTCTTTTTCCTTGGTAGTGGGACTTTTTTTTCAACATTTGGCAATTCCAACACACAACGGAATCAATAAGTTGTAGCAGTGCTCTTTTCAGAACAATATTTTCAAGGACTGGCGGTGTAGGTTTTGTCCTGGTTGTGTTCTAGTTTAATCCTGGTTTAAACATCGTTTAGACCTGTTTTTAGTCCTAGTTTTAGACCTGGTTTTAGTCCTAATTTTAGTCCTGGTTTTAGTTCTGGTTTAAAAGCGTGGCCCACGGAGCATACAAGAGAAGACATGGTCCACGCGGCATAAGGGAGATGGCACGGTCCACGCAGCGTTCGCAAGAAGACATGCGGTGTATAGAAGGCAAAAAAAATTTAGGGCAATTTTTTTACTGCAGACATTCCCCCCCCACAAAAAAAAACCCCCAAACTTCATTACTTACACGTGTCATGTACCTCTACACGCACAAAGCCCCAATGACAGCACTGAGGTGTGCACATCTATTTCTAGTTACTAATCAGTGGTGATGCATTGGCGGACGCATTGCGGTGGGAAAATATAGTCCCTGTGACCACCTGGTTACACACTAGAGAACATGCATCCATACTGTGAACAGAGTTCTTCACAAAACTGACATCAAGTGTGGCTTCATGAGGGCCTTCACCTGCTGAAATGGTATTGCTTTGGATAAAATGTTCCATACAAGTTCATTCTAAAAAATATATATAAATAAATAAAATCACTGTTTGTGACTTCTGCCCACCAACCTGAAGGTCTCCAGTCCAGTACATACCACGATTGGGGTAGTCTGCCAGAGCAGCTGTGGCTATGAAACTTTTTTTTTTTGGCAGAAACTTTTATCCAGTTGCCAGAATTGTATTTTCTTTTGCCATGGAACTAGGGTAACCAGATTTTCAAAAAAAAACAAAAAAACTGGGGCATAACTGATTTGAGTAGAGTTGTAGTCAAGAGCACACTAATTGAGACCAAGACCACAGGGTCCTGAGACCAGGACAAGACCAAGACCTCTGAGGGTCAAGACCAAAACAAGACCAAGACCTCGGCCCTTTGAGACCAAATCAAGACCATCTTTGTCATGTCCTACATTTATTTGTATTTTACAGTTATTTTGGGACATTTACATCAATGTTTTTATAAATCTATCTCTATTTGATCTGATAAATGTTCATTTAAGCTTAAAATAATCCAAGCAAACTGTAATGCACTGAAACACTCTATGCCCCTTTTTTGAACCCTAACCCACAGGTTCAGAACCTCTTCTTTAAGAGAACTTCCTCTGGCACTTTACATATAATTGTGAAGAAAGTGAAAAAAGTGAGTAGGATTTTTTTTGTCCGCATGGTCCAGACAAGCACCTTATTGACCGAGACAAGATCAAATCCAAACATGCACGGGTTCGAGAAGAGATCAAGACCATAAAAAACGGTCTCAAGGCCAGTCTTGAGACCAAGACCAGTCTCAAGTACAACAACACTGGGTTTGATGGTTGGTAGTAATAAAATGAAACGTAATTAAGGAAAACTGTTCTGCACTTGGCACTAATGTGAGTCAGTATAGTCAGATTTTCTTTGTGTTTTGGTCATTTTAAAGCAGATTTTCTGTATTTTACCAAAACAAATGACAATTTATGTCTCTCTTTACTGTTGGCAGGGATCAAATTGGTTCAAAATAGAGACACCTGGGACATTTCTTGTATAAAATTGGGACAAATCAGTGGCTTTTGGACAAATCCGCTGGGACAGGGGACACAGGACTCAAAACTAGGACTGTCCTGGGTTAATAGAGACGACTGGACACTACTTGGAACCTAACTGGATGAATGAAGGATGCACTGACTTTTTACAACCTCAGAGTGTGGGCTGAATGAAATGAAAAATGGAAATACAGTATAAACAGTAAATCCAAGACAATATTATGATGATTATTATTATTGTGTCTAAAGCAGAAGACAAATCCGTGTACCTCAACACCTCAGATGAGTCCTCACCTAAGTAAGCTGGTGCAGATCTGCTGTGAAGAGAAGAGCAGCGAGCGGAGACGGCGTCCTGTGATCAGCAATTACTCACTTTGGAGGTATCAGAGCGCGGCGCCAACGCCAGCCGCTCCTCTCCTGGGACAGATCGCGCTAAATGAAAGGCTGCCATTTTGAAACAGGCATTAAAACAATTACACATGCTTTTATTTACTTTAGCGACATGACAGCTAGCACGGCGCGAGTCATTAGCCGCTCGTTAGCCTATCTATATTTATAAAGGGCCAAAGTTCAGGCGGTTTGTTTGGCGGTGGACTGGCGAGGGGGGTTAGCAGCTATTAATACGCCATAAGTTAGCTTTCAGACGCCGCGGTTGTGTTTGAAAGTGGGACGAGGTGGGCGCTAATGTAAGCTAGCCGCGTGAAACACATGTTAAGTAGTCTCGGAGGAATTTTGGGGGTTTTCCTTATGGCAAAAGTTCCAAAGTGAATCAAAAAAAGATTATCTATTTTGTTTTTTAGCTATAAAATGGATTTTGTGAACTTTTCAATGTGCTGGTACAATTATTTCTAAAACAAGCCAATTTAGAAGTTTATTTCTTTATTTATGGCTATAATGTTGTTTTTTCTTTGTAATAAACTGTGTGTCACTTTATTATAACACTTTTTGTTTCTACTATATTGCATGATTCAATTCTTATTTGTAATTTAAGTGTGTTACAAACCAGTACTCTAGGGACAAACAAAAATAACACAAAACAGAAGTTATGTAATAAAAGTGGCTTTTATAAAGTAAACGTAAGTAAGTATAATAACAAAAAAAAAAAAAAAAAAAGGGGTGTTTTACAATTGATATATCAAAAATTCCAAATACAACTAAACAATGCTTCTAAACCAGAGGTGTCAAACTCATTTTGGTCCGGGGGCCGTATCCAACCTACTTTGATCCCAAAGGGGCCAGAAGTTCAAATATTCGTGCAGAGAAACACAAATCTATTACAGAAATCTTTTTTAACTGATGAACTCTTTCTTTTACAAAATATTATAATTTTATGAACAACCTGAAACTTTAAGAAAAACACAATTTCAACACAATGTTTTAAAATTAACTTGTTTGTAAACAGGAATAAGTCAGTTTTTCTTGTAAAATCCTGCACTCGGCTCCACTTTTCTGATGTTGGACATTTTGTTGATGAGGGTGTCACGGTCAACAGTCAAAACGATCGTCCTTTAAGAGCGTTTGGAAAGAGACAAGTCTTCATTTGTGCTGCTCTGGTGGGAGGGGCCACGTACAGAGACGCTGGAGACACTGCTGTGCTAAGCACCGCAGAAAATGACCAAGGTTTTAATAGAAAATATTATTAAAATATTTTAGTAGAAAACCAGCCGAGGGCCAGATTAAAGGTGCTGGAGGGCCGGATCTGGCCCCCAGGCCGTATGTTTGACACCTGTGCTAATGGGTTAAGTATAAATCAAAAGAAAATACTGCTCAATGGCCGAGCCAAAGCAGCAACCAAACAAATAGTAGGTCAATAACGATCTCTAAAGTCACAAATCACACAATACAAACTTTGTAAACTGCGGGCAACAAGAGACACGTCAATCAGTCAGAGCGGTGAACTGAAGCGAAGAACCAGGAGGAGGAAGAACAGGCACAACACTTATTGGTCGAGGTCATGGGATATGTAGGAAGAGGACTGGAGGAACGGGACGTCAATTCTCCAACCAGGCACCACGAACATCAGAGTCAGACCAACAGCGACAGAACTACACCTACCAATCAGAAGCTAGGTACCACACAGCACATGCAAATATGAAAGACACAAGCGGTAAAACAATAAAGGAGCCAGGTGAGGTGGAGCCAGACCGCGAGCCGTAACAGGTGTTAAAACTGACTCACACAATATCAATTTGAACATTTTCTCAGGGTTTATCTGAGTCCAATCTGTTCTAGAGTTAATTTAACTTTTGTGGAAGTGTTCATTAAGTAACACTGGACCAAAGTTCCTGTTTAATCCTGAAATCAAGAGTTATATTAAAGTTTTGAGAGTAAACAGATAACACTTTGTAGAGTTATCCTGATTTAGCAAAACAACACACAGAGGTGTTTTATTTTTACACTTTATTTGAGTTAATTTAAGATGAAATTATGGACTAAACTGGTTCAAACTGGTCTACTCTCGTGGGAGTTTGAGGTGGTGGTGGGAGGAGCTAAATTAACACTAAGGGAAATTAAATGCACACTACACTGCAAAAAACAAAATCTAGTCAAATTCAGATGACTTAAATTAAGACAGTTTGATCATGATTTGAGTAAATTTCAGTTGACAAGTAAAATGATCTGCCAGTGGAACAAAACATTTTGTACTTAAAATATGAAAATACATCTTGGTACACTTAAAATAACAAAAATAAAAACAATTGTTGCTTAAATTAAGAAACACACTTATTCCATTGGTAGATCATTTGACTTGCCAAGTTGAATTGACTCAAATAAAGTCCAATGTTTTTAATTTCAATCATTTTAACTTACCTAGAAATGTTTTTTTTTACAGTGTAGAGGAAGTTGAATTAACTTCAGTCATATCAACTCTGGCAAATAACCCCAACTCCAACCCCCATTTCACTTTCAAATAGTTAAAATAACACTTTTTGTGTTAAAAACTACTCTGAAATATTTCACCCTGAATTTTTAACTCTCCAGATTTTGCTGTGTATATTTTACTGAGGTGGGTGTTCACTAACATTTACATACTCAGTTATATTTACCTGAGTAACTTTTTAAAGAAATCTTACTTTAAAGAGTTCTTGAGTAATATTTTTATATTGCAGTAACAGTATTCTTACTTGAGTAAAAGTTGTAGTTCTTCTTTCCACTGTGAGTAAATCTACAAGTGACAAAAGCTTTAGGTGACAATCTGAAATGATGTGAACATTTGTGTTTCTTGCACTGCTCCTTCAGATTTTTGTTTTGTTTGTTTTGTGTATGAAAAAGACCAGTTTTTGTATATTATTTAATGTTTTGTAGTTCAAAAATACATTATCTTCAAATTATAAATCTGTTGTTACTTTACTTTACAACAGTTACTTTAATCTTTAAGTGACTCTTACTCAATACTTTTCCCAAATACTATTTTCTTCCTACTTGAGTAATTTCTTGGACAAATACTTTGTACTTTAAACTGAGAAATACTATTTTGAAGTACCAGTACATTTACTTAAGTATAATGTTTAACTACTTTATTCACTTCTGGAAAAGAATCATTGTACATTATTATTAATGAAAAGCTGGGCCCTCCAAACCCTCACGTAACGTCTTATTTCTCCTGGAGAACTGTTGCAGTCCATGTGAGGACATAATCACATTCTAAAATATGCATATTTTCTTTATGAAGACCATCTGTGAGGCGGCTACACATGTGCTCCAACAGAACCCTTGACAGAACATGTGACAGCAGATTTTTGTCAATTCTTAACAATCATTTTCAAAGCAGCTTCAGACAGACATATGCAAAAATACAGTCTGTTTATTCACTGGCTTTGATTTGGTTTCATGGTATAGTTTTTTTTTTTTTTTTTTCATATACTCTCATATTCTATCATTTAAAATCTGGCATGACCTAATATGAATTGTTTCAACCGATACTGATAACACAACAATATCAGCATCAGTATAAGGGTCCACTCAAGTGTTAACGGAGGGAAACAGGGGCAGATTTTTGACATTCAAATGTCTCTTATTCAGAAACTAGAGGGACTATTGAAATAAGTAAAGTATCAGAATGTAGGAAAGAGTTACACTCCAACAGGGTCAAGTTAAACCTGTGATATTCTTTCAAGTTGATGACAAAAAATGTAAAAACTCATGTCGGAAATATGCAGCACTTTTTGGGCAATAAATCCAAACAGTGATAACTCTTGGTTCTCACTTCCATATCCTTAACAAACTGGTTTGAATATTTGCTTCATATAGTTTTCTACCATATGGTACAAGATTAGGTTGAAAAACCTCTTACTTTTTGACTCATGAGATTTTTTATTAAGAAAGGTCATGGTAACGGAGGGAAAATTGTGCAAACAAGTAGAAGGTGCAGGATTTTACATCATTTGTTGCTTTTTTCTTCCGAATACTTTAGTAATAGGTAACTATTTCTATAAAATATGTCAGTCCTTCCAAGCAAATTTTTATCATTTTAAATACTTTTTTTTTTTTTTTTTTTGAAAAATCATGTACCTTCATCAACAGTTCAAAAATGGAATAACACAAGATATGATGAAATACATCCATTTATTTACATGATTTGCAGATCTTTGAAATTTGGGAACTAATTTTTGTTCCATGTTTCATACATACATGGTCTGTTTAAAAAACATATGGAACTTTAGAACCAAAACTGATACAGAAAAAAGGTCAACAGTTTCATAAACTAGAACTAGAGTACATATGTATCTGTTCAATACATACATTTTTATATCAGATGCATTAACTTGAATTTTTGGCCTTGCTGTTTACTTCTGCTTGACCGGGCCCATGTGAAAAACCGAGCCATTTGTAATGGTCGTCAAATCACGTCTTTAGTGATACAGCAGAGGTGTCAAAAGACGTCATTAAGGAAACAAGGGAGGGTCGTCAAATGTCGTCTTCATGGGGGAAAGAGTTCAACTAAATATTCAACAAACTACAAAAGCTTAAATGTACTAGTATAGGTCCACAAAAACATTCTTGCTCGACTAAAGACGTGTCCTCACAATCAATTAGCCAATTAAAAAGGGGCGCGTGGCCACAACATTCAAAACTATTATGATCTGTTCATGTATATGACCCTGCATGAAAGTTAAAACAAAAAAACTATGAAGCAGATCTAAACTCATGATTCTCTCCCAAATAAAATGACAGGTGACAAATAAAAGTGTTGGCCGACTAAGGACACCACTGACCCCATCGATGGACTAAAGGATTACAAGCCACATACATGTATTTATCAATGCATATGTCAAAATTCTTAAATCAAAATGTGGAAAAGAGAATGTGTTTGAAAATATATCCTGCAAACGACATCTGTCTGTTTACTAATATTATTACTATTACTATTACTACAGTTTACAAAGACAAATACAACATGAAGTTTTTTTTTTTTGTTTTATTGTTCAAGTGCAGAACAGTGAGGGGGGTGAGAGAGGCTCTACATGCGCAGGAGCCTCCTGTACCACCTCCTCTTTTTCTTCTTCCGTTCCATCTCCAGCTCCTGCTCCAGCGCCGTGCTCACCTCCTCCAGCAGGGAGCGCTGTCTTTCTGTGCTCCTCTGCTTTTCCTCCAAGGCGCTGAATCTTTGGAGCAGTAGGGAGAGCTCTGTGTTCAGCTTCTCACGGGTGTTTACCAGAGCTATTTTCTCTTCCTCTAAAGCAGTCTTCATCTGTGATGTTCCTGCTCTACCTGCTGGTGTAGAGCCCTGTTCTTTACAGTCAGCAGGGAGAGCTCTTCCTGAGTTGTAGTCAGGGCGTGGTCCAGTGCGCCGCACCTGTCCACCAGCAGGGAGCGCTCTGCCTGGAGGTCTTTACTGGTGCTCAACATGGCGGCCTTCTCATTTTCTAACTGTGCTCTGCCGTGTTTTTCCTCTTCCACTTCCTGCTCTAGAGCACAGTTATTTTCAAGGAGCAGGAGGTTGTTTTCCTCACACCTCCTCAGTTTTTCCTGCACCGCATCACATGTCTCGACCTGCACCGAGAGCTGTAATTTTAGCTCATCGCAGGTCCTCAACAGGGCGGCCTTTTCATTTAGCAGGTCGTCTTTGTTCCGTTTGTCCTGCTCGACCTGCTGTTGGAGTGCAGTGGTCTTTGTCACTAGCAGCGAGCACTCTTTCTCTGAGGTCTTGAGTAGCTCCTCTAGTCCACTGCACTTCTCCTCCAGCTCAGCACTGATGTTTTTCTCCTGTTCCACCTCCTGCACCAGATCCTTCATCTTTTTATGCATCTGGGCGCGCTGGTTCTCCAGCTTGTTTGAGAGCTGCTTCAGAGCCCCGTACCTTTTTTTGAGGATGGAGTGCTCTTCCTGAGACCTCCTCACGCAGTCCTGCAGCTTCTCACGGGTCCGCACAAATGTTTTGGACCTGTGTCTGCATGTTCTCTAGTTCCTGGAGCTTTTGGGCCTTCAGCTCAGCCTCCTTTTGGTGCCTGAGCTCCAGAGATGACCTGTCTGTTTCCAGTTGGGCCAGAATACGCTCCAGGTGAGAGTTGCGTTCTCTCAGAGCAGTATTTTCCAAAGACTGTTCCTGGAGTTTGGAATTCAGATCAGCAGAGTCCTGCTGGAGTCTCTGCTTTTCTGTTTTCCACTCTGCTGATTTTCTGCAGGAATCGTCTAGGTGTTGCTGCAACAGTGCTGTCAGGTCAGCGACCTGTTTCTCCAGTCCCTCAATATCTCGGGACTGAGGCTGGTTGCTCAGTTCATCTGCTTGGATGAACAGATCTTCTCTGGCTCTGGCCTGAGCAACTGAGGCAGCCTGGAGTCGAGACATGACTAAAGCCATGCCCTTCTCCTCGTCCTCCTTGGACCTCTGGTGGTGTTGAGGTCCAAGCTGCTCCCGTTCTACCTCCTCAAGAGTTAGAAACTCTTGAGGATTTTGAAAGGTGTGGACCACCTGTTCTGGTGGTCCAGAGGCCTGATGTGGGTTGGTAGGTGTTAATCCCAACTCCTCCATCAGGTTGAACTCCTGACTGTACAGGAGTTCGTCGTCCTCACTAGTGTAATCGCACCAGTTCTTGCCCATGTTTGTCTGTGGTGAGTCTCTGTGTCTCGGTCGAAGGTTGAATAGAAGTGATTTTACACTGGAACTTGTGCTATGCTTATATACAAGTGAAGCTTTATGATGTCATAAAATGGAACGTGTTGCCAGGCGACGCCAGGTGCTGCCAGGTGATCAGGTCAGGTTAGGTGATTCCATAGTTGCCATAGTTACATATGAATTCCAGTATATTACAGATTTATTTGAAAGTGTGTGATAATGTGATTATTCCACACTATTTCTATAAAAAAAATAAAAAACTTAAATAGATTTTAAAGTTCCTTTCGTACCAGAGCCAGAACATGTACAACTTACTTGTTGTTCGTTGAAAGGAACGTGTGGATGTGGAGACGTAGCCAAGAGTGGTTGGATTGCGATGTGTTCGCTTCAGTGACACGGAGTTCATTAACAATTTTCGTATGACGAGAAGAAAGTTTGTGTACATTTGTGGCTTGTTGATAACGTGTAGGTCAGCTGAATGCGACCTGGCCGTTCAGACTGAAGTCGCATGTCAAAAGATCAGATATGTATCGGTTTTAGGAGCACATATCCAAGTGGCCTGGGTCACATTTGAAAAAATCGTATCTGTGTCGTTCAGACTGTCATTAAAAGATCAGATACAGGTCACACACGGGCCTAAAAAGCGGATTTGGGTCACTTCAGGTTGCAGTGTGAACGTAGCCTTAGTTTGGGTGTTTCCTGCGACTTATACTCCGGTGCGACTTATATATTAAAATGTTCACACTGAAGCCATGAGAGGCTCTAGTCTTGTGTGTCAGTATCTGTTCCTCGTGTACCACTGTCACTTCACTCTACTGGGCATGTCTCCTGCAGAAAGAGCCTGTCAGTGTTGTGCAAGTTCACACTTTTCATGAACTAGTTCAAAAGTTCAGTTCACACTTGTTCAAAGTGAATAGTTCACGTTCATAGTTCACAATTTTAATTTTGAACTAGTTCAAAGTTCAGTTCATTTTATATTTAGATGAGATCTGTAAATGAAAGGCTGCTTTTATTTTTCAAACTGACTTCTAGTTTACAACAACTTTACAAGATCCACTGTTGGACAAGTGGCTTTAAAACTGTAATGTTTTATTTATGACTTGTTACTGTCATTTCAAAGTCATTTGTTACATTACAATATTACTGTATTTAAAATGTAAAACATTACACGACTATTGCAGCACTTTTAATTTACTCTCACCAAAAGAACTGTTAAGATGCTGAACTTTTGCGCCGTATATGGACTGAACCAGGACTGAACCAGACTAAACCAGGACTAAACCAGGTCTAAACCAGGACTAAACCAGAACTGAACCAGGTCTAAACCAGGACTGAACCAGAACTGAACCAGGTCCAAACCAGGACTAAACCAGAACTGAACCAGGTCTAAACCAGGACTAAACCAGGTCTATACCAGAACTGAACCAGGACTAAACCAGAACTGAACCAGGACTAAACCAGAACTGAACCAGGTCTAAACCAGGACTAAACCAGGTCTAAATCAGGACTGAACCAGGTCTAAACCAAGACTAAACCAGGACTAATCCTGGACTAGAACTTGGAATCTAGCACCGCCCCTGAGTGAACCCCGAGTGCGATCGGGCGTCAGCTGCGTTTATCTCGGTGGAGCGCGGACTTCTGCGTCGGTCCTTTCGCTCAGGATCACGGTCTACGCGGGCGAACCTCCGGGTTTCACCGCTGCTGATATCGCGGTGATTTTAGCAAATTTGTATGAAGAAAAACGAAAAACCCACCATTTCAATCCAGGTTAAAAAAGCATTGTGACGCGCGTTACTGACATATGTACCAAGTAAAATAATACGCGCGCGGAGCAGCACGTCCTGTGCGTGTAGATTTCAGAAAATGGGATCCATCCTATTTCTTAACGCTCTACGCGAGCGTAGGCGCGTATCCCCGTCAAAATCCACAGAGAGCATGTATCTGTTGTTGTATTTGTGCATTTACCATCAGCACATTGTGCTCCCTGGGCAGTTGTGGATCATGTGAAAGAGCCCAGATCCACATACACTGTTAATTAGTGCTTTGAAATTAACTTTTGAAATCCTTGCGTTTGCCGTGGTCAGTCTGTACAGAAGGTAAATACAAGCAGCTAAACGCGCCCAGTCAAGTTTGATTGACTTTCCCATTGAGAGACACAAGAGCCCGTACGTTCCGCTAAAGCTGCCGGTGGAGTCGCCTTCGCGTTGACACGCGGCTGTGGTTTCACGAGGTGAAGTGCGAGCAGATCGTCACTCGTCAAATTCCGACGTTTAACTGAACCCCAACAGTGACGTACGTCGTTCATCACACATAATTTGAACAAATTCACGTTCAAGTTCTTGATTTACAAAAGTGTTGCGTTCAGTTCGAAGTTCACTGAAAAATGAACGTGTTCAATGAACGCGCTCTTTTGAACTCGTTCATGCACAACACTGGAGCCTGTGTCCTGCTGTCAGGCCCATCAGCAGAAATTTGAGGGCCCAGGGTAAGAAGCTTCACATGGGCCCCCCTCTAACATAAATGAAAAGGAATTCTGGGTCCAGAACAACAGACACTCCAGTTCACTCCCTGAGCTGCATAGAGATGCAAATTTCAGTTCTACAAAGTCTTGTGAACATGTGTGAACTTTAAAAACACAGAGGAACACTTTTTACACTACCACTTTGTACATAAATGAAACAAACCTTAATCCCAGCTCTGTTTTAATGCCCAAAACAACATCCTAATATTTAATCGTCAGTTTAGCAGAATATAGAGCCTTGGGGAAAGTAGTCCCGGCCCCATGTGTGCTGGTGGAGGGTTCTTGAGTGGAGAGGAGGCTGTCGAGAGCGCTCACATCTGATTGGATGGTGCACTCCAGCGCTCTAATCACAGCGTCTAGACTCCCGCTCGCTCCGAACCAAACTTGTGGATTCACGCAGCTATTTTTACAACAACAACAGCTATTTTTGTCCATGTATATGACATCTAAATATAAGAAATAGGACAGTTTACTAACACCATGGTGGATACTGTATTGTAAAGGTACTAGAGCTATTTTATTTACTCAGGAAGAGGGTGAAGCCTCTTCTGGTTTGGTCCAATTTTAAGTCCCAGTGACTAGACTAGACTTGGTTTGATCTGGTCCTGTTCTAGTCCTGGTTTAGTTCCGGGTTTAGTCCTAATTTTGATATGGTGATTGTGCAAGTGTGAACAGAAAGTGATCAAATATACGAAACATGTGTCCACAGGTTTCATCTTCCTGACTATAAACCATTTTGAGTACTTCTCACTATTCTAAAAAATCTAATATTTAGTTTTGAATTGTTATGCTACTAATTCATCATTGTGAAACCTGTAGATCAGTGGTCTCCAACCTGTAGCTCTCCAGCCCCCTTCCAATTAGCTCACCAAATGATTTTTGAATTATATGTACTGTGCTGAAGAACTCTAATTTGATTGATTAAATGCCTGTTTCCATTATAAATGTGTCATTTTGATGCCTATATTTGTGCACTGATAACTGGATAATGGTTCATGTTTTATAGGCATCTAACTGTTCCCCAAAATGAGGAGCTCTCTGGGATTTCTGTTTTACAAAAAATGACTATAAAAAGGTTTCAGACTCCTGCTACAGATAGTACTTTTACTTGTTGAGTTAAAGGTCCTGTCCTGCATTTTCCTCATGTATTTGAGCAAAATGTTCTTCCCCCATCCATCCATTTTCTTCCGCTTATCAGGGGCCAGGTCATAGTGGCAGCAGCCTAAGCAGGGACTCCTTTCCTTCACCCTGGACACTTTTTCAGCTCTTCCAGGGTGATACCGAGGAGCTCCCAGGCCAGCCCAGAGACATAGTCCCTCCAGTGTGTCCTTGGTCCTGGAACACCTCCCGAGGAAGTCGCCCTAGAGACATTCGGAAGAGATGCACTCCCCTCAGCTGCTCCTCTCGATGTGGAGGAGCAGCGGCTCTACTCTGAGCTCCTCCCGTGTGACTGGGGTCCTCTTCCTATCTCTAAGGGAGCACCCAGCCACCCTGCGGAGGAAACTCATTTGGGCCGCTTGGATCTCGTCCTTTCCGTTACTACCCAGAGATCATGACCATAGGTGAGGGGAGGACGTAAATTGACGGTAAATCGAGAACTTTGCCTCTTTGGCTCAATATTTTTTCCCCCAATATTGGGAAATGAGCGTTAGCATGCTAGTTGCTGTTTGAGTTATTTATTTATTTATTTTTTCTTCTGCTATAAAGGTCCAGGTTGGGTTTTATACTGTAGGTAGATTTCTAAACTGCTGCAACTGTTCTAATACAGACATAAATATACACTTTATATTAACTTCTCACATTCTTACAGTACATAGACAGTGTCTTGCCCAAGGACACAATGGCAGTGTAAAAACTAGCTAGGGCGTGCCATTCTCAAAATATATCATCTGGATTCTAACAATGTGATGTGAACTGATATAACTTATGTGTATGTAAACCAACCAAACAAAAAACAAACAAAAAACACAAATAAAATAAAATAAAATGTGTCACGTTAGAATCTCTCTTGAGAGCTCACTCTGAAGCGACGGTGCCTTTAAAAGAACACAGCGTCAAACCAAGTGTTGAAGATCTTAATTAAATAGTCCATGTGCTCTGAGGCATGTTCCGTCACCGTGCTCACCTCTCGCTCCTCGCCCTCCTCTGCCTCGCGCGTAACTAAGTGATAATTAAATAGAAAAACTAATACCTAGCACAGCCTCCACCTGATTAACCAACCAACGTGTTTTTCTGACTGGTCCAGGAATCAAACCCGAGACCTGCAACCAGAATTCTATTGTGTTTAAAACAATTCTTACAATACGTTCCTTATTCAGGAGGAGTTGAAGTTTGTGGCTCAGTGGTCAAGTGTTTGCCCATATGAAGGTTGGTGGTTCAATCTCAATGCAGTCTGATGTTGTGTCCTTGAGCAATTATTACATCAACATATACAACAATTCACATATCTAACTTTTTATTTGACTTCTTGTTGCGATACATAACTTTTCTGGTGGTTGTTATGGGTTTACAGTACCTGGAATGTTCCATTAAACTCCTTTATTTCTATGGAGACAAGTTACAGGTCAGATCTATGGAAAGGCGACCCCGCTCACTGCAAGAATTTGTACACTTTGAGGTATTTTTGAGCTATAAAAATACTTGAATTTAAAGTAATATTAGATACACACGTTTAAAGCTATATTGTGGAACATTCAAGGCAAAGCAAAGACATCACCATGGAGACAAGCAAACAGCTAATGCAAACTAGAAAAGTTACATAGTGTACCTTTAGAGCAACTTACCTTGATAACTTTGTGGTGTTTTTTAACTGTTTAACTTAATTTGTTGTTTTTTTTTACAATTCTAACAAAACATAATTACTTTTGCAACACGTTTTTTGTTTGAAAAATATATTTTGACAGTCTAATCACAACTATCTGCAATCAAATTATCACTGATCAAAACAAATTATCAGTGACCACAAGACGATGTATGTGATTTTTACCGTCTGAAAAACAGAACTAGTTCATTTAAATGGTTTGCAAAGCTACCAACAACTAGCATGCCAACGTGCACTTCCTGATTATTGGACAGTAAGACACAAACTGGGTACAGGGACGCTGAAACCACAATATCACACTGAACTGGACAACGCGGCACAAAGTTTCGCACGACAGTAAAGCGAGATCAGCTAGCATGCATCATCAGATCAACGCGCACTTCCTGATGATTACCTGATGATTATCGGAAAATAAGATGCAAATCGGGAACATCGACGTTCAAACCACAATATCACACTGAACTGGACAAAATGGCACAAAGTTTTGCATGACAGTAAAGTAGGAGTTTGCATTGCCATGAATCTGGTGACACGATACGTCTCACGATGTGTCTGTCACGACTCAATATCACGATTCTGATACTAAAACAAAGTACGATATACTGTGATTTATCAATAATTCTGTATAATATTATGATTGAGTACACCTTCACAAGAACAAAACTGGTCAATTTTGAATAATAAAGATGAATATAAATGGAACTTAATATTTTCATGAAAAACATGACTTAAAATTGATTCGGACACATTTTGAATCGATACGAGAAGTATCGCCATATATCACTGAATCGAGTTTTTCTTATGCCCCACAGTAAAGTAAGATCCACTAGCATCTGCTGATTACTGGAAAGACATAAGACGTAAATTGGGAACAGGGGACGTTAAAACCACAATAGAGCATTGAATTGGACAACAAAGCACAAAGTTTTGCCATGACGGTAAAGTAATAACAACTAGAATGCTAATGTGCACTTCCTGATTATCAGACAGGGACTTTAGAACGACAACATCACACTGAATTGGTCAACACAGAACAAAGCTTTGCATGACAGTCAACTAGCATGCTAAGGCACACCTGCTGACTGGTGACTGTTAAGTAACAACAACTAGACTTTGAAACCACAATATTACATTATAGTTCTTCTCTCAAACTGAAAACGCCCTGTTCCACCTTATGATGTCATTAAGTGTCAGTACAGTCATGTCCATAATTTCACTTACTTGATTATCGGACAGTAAGGCACAAATTGGGTACAGGGACGTTATATCCACAATATCTCACTGAAGTGGACAAAGTTTTGCATGAAAGTAAAGTAAGATCAACTAGCATGCTAAGGCACACCTGCTGATTATCAGAAAATAAGACGCAAATTGGGAACAGGGACTTTAAATCTACAATATCTCACTGAAATAGACGACGCGGTGCAAAGTTTCGCTGTGACCGTTAAGTAACAACAACTAGTATGATAACATGCACTTCCTGATTATCACACAGGGACTTTAGAACAACAATATCACACTGAATTGGACACCTCAGAGCCCCTCGTCCCCTGCCCCCTAGCCCCTCCCCTTCCTGCTCCCCAGCTTCTAATTATCTCTGAATAGCAATGTTACAGGGGCTAATATGTGCTAATGAATTGTGATCTGTGCGACGGCGGAGGAGAGAGAGAGAAAACGAAAGAACGCCCGGGTCCTCTCTCACCCTGAGCTAGTGCTAATTGTACGTGCGGCGTCTGCGCTTGACCCTGCTAGCACGCGCGGGTCGTGGTGTTAGCTTCAAAACGCTAAATCAAATACATCATGAGTTTGTTGTAAGAGTCGTTCATGCAAACGTAAGACCTGGGTTTTGTTTCATTCACACATGTTTAACATACTAACCTGCACATTTAGGCACTGAAAGTTCTTCTCTCCAACTGAAAACACTCTGTTCCACCTTGTGATGTCATTAAGTACCAATACAGGAAGTGCTTCACTGTGTTTTTAAATTCCATACATCTTCACTAGAATCATTTAGATAATTTCAGCCCAGGAATTGAGCATCTGTACTGACAACAGTAGGTGTGGACCAAACGTTCCATTCAAACCAAAAGCTCTTAGTTCAGTTCGTTGGTGTGAAAGCATCAATCACATTCGGATCTGCACTAAATCAAGCGGACCGAGAACTCATCACCACATGCCAAAATCTGGTGCAGTCCCACTGGTGAGACGCCAACTCAGGTCCAAACCAGAGACAGTACCAACTATTCCAAATGCATCATGGGAGGGGATACTAATTATTTCCTGTTTATGATGAGTGAAGAAGACATGGCCCCCCCATGTCTTCTTCACTCACCTCTAAGCACGGCCAAATGTGGGCAGTGTATCAGTGGAACGATCAAAGGAACCAGAACAATGATCCATGAGCCATTCGCAGTTTCTCTTGACTGGTCGTGTGGACTTAGACCTGCACACCTTCATCTGTGAGACAAGCATCTGCTACTGGCAGGATCAACCAGGTCGCCCTGTCTGTGCACACCGGTTTGCGAGGGCCCACTGCTGAGGACCCGCAAGAGGTCTGGTGTGTGGAAGAGCCTCAGTGTCCCTGAGCCACGTGCAGTGGAACCTGCTGTGCAAATGTACAAATGTGGATCTTAAATACAAGTACAACTATGGACCTTAAGAACAAGTACATCCTGGTACTTACAACAATGCTAAAACACCAAATTCCCTTTAAGATATAATACTGCAAAATCTGCATAATGAGATGTATTTTTCGTGCATATTTGTTTAAAAAGCCTAACCTAATCTGAATAGGCCATGTATTTGTTCTCATTTTCCATAAAGTACAGTGGCCTTAGGTTAACTCTGTCTCTTACAAAGACCACTATGTATATGCATATCTGCGCTAGACTAGAATTGATTTGCAAATATGAATAAAGACGCACCGAACAATTTGGATAATAGCATTTTTTTCTGTCATTACTGTTACAACTGTTAAAATGTCAAACCGGATTTAGATTCCGTTGTATAAACATTTACATTTTATTTTATTATTATAATTTTTTTTGTACGATTTTCTCAAATTTTGCTCAATTCAGCCAATTCTAATAGCAGTTTTTTTAGTTTTTAGAAAATGAAATATCCTGAGAGCAGAGATGGGTAGAGCCAAAAATTACAAGTAAGAGTAACATTACTTCAAAATAATATTACTCAAGTAGAAGTACAAAGTAGTGGTCCAAGAAATGACTCAAGTAAGAGTAAAAAGTAAAACTGGCAGGAAGCAACATTTGATTTGTAATTTGAAGAAAAACCTGGTTAAAAATGTATTTATTTGGACATATTTAGCTCTTAAAAGTCCTATATAATGCAAAACTGACTCTTGAGGAATGCTGTGTTCCACCTTGTGATGTCATGAAGTGGTTTTCACATTAACCACTACCTTTTATCTTTTGTTTTGTAGCGCTCAGAACTTCCAGGGAGCACTTCCTGTATTACCACATGACATCATAAGGTGAAACAGAGTGTTTTCAGCCTAAATCTGCGGGGTTTGTGTGAATGAAACAAAACACAACTCCAGGTCTGTTTGTGACGAGGAAACGACATTAGAACAAAAATCTGAAAATAGCGCGACATGGGCCCTTTAATTACTATTACAACAAACAAGTAGGTTTAAGGGCCTGTGAACCATTCGTTCTTTTCAATTTCAATTAAGAATGAAAAATAATAAAATGGGAAAACAGTTTGTTATTTCATTTTTCCGTTTTAGTGTCAAAAAAAACAAAAACAAAACAGATTTCGACCTATTTTCAATGTTTTATTTAAAGTTGATTTCAATCAAAAACAGTCATTGTCCTGATTTCAGTTTTGATATTTTATTCTCTCTGGTTTATTTGCTCTAGAAGTTCTGCTGCTGTTGCCTAGTGTGTATTTTAAAGTGTTTGGATGCATCAGTTTGTATCAGTGGATGTTTTAGATCGTGACTGCATCCAGATCCAGGATAAATACATCACAGAGTTGTTTGGAGCAGGAAAGACACATGAGGAAATTTCCTCCACACTGAAGCAAAATGGAATTAATAGTTGAATGAGGTTCATTTGGTCTTCTGATTTTTTTCAGAAAAAGAGTTGTTTTCATACCTGACAGTTTGGACTGGTCACTTGTGTCTTCCTCAGGTATAAACACAAACTCTTGGTCTGAAAAAAGAACCTAATGACATAGAAAGGAATGAGGATTTGGAGTGAGCTGTTTTTTCAGTGCTCAGTTAGCCAAGTTAGCCATGTGGTTTTAAGTTTTGTTTGTGTAAAACGTAAACACATATGTGCAAAGCTGCATAAACACATTATTTCTCAATGTATATTGAAAGAAAGGAAAGCCGAGTATAGGAAATATGTGTAGTGCAGTGGTGGTAGGGAGGACCGATCACAGCCCTTATTGTCTGCGTCGCTTCCCCTGCTTGTCTGCGTCTTTTCGAAGCGTAGTTAGAAAATTTCAGAGGTGCACATCGGTCAACGCATATGCTATGCATAGGGGGTTCACGATTTGACGCTGTACTGTAAATTGGCCTTAAGACACAAAGGATTGAACTGATGCAGATTTGGACAGAGCTGTAATGGGCTCATTTTGTGGACAAACATGTCATCTTCTTTTACAGATACGCCTTTACTTTCACGTCTTAGAAAGTCATTGTTGAACTCCAAGATGAGAAACGAGAAAAAGCGAGAAACTCTCCTTTGTTTAGTTGACTCTGAATTCACATGCGACACTAAAAAACAGAACTTCTGGGGCAAATAAACCAGAAAGAATAAAATATCAAAATTTAAATAGGCAAGATGACTGTTTTTTGATTGAAACTTTACATTAAATATTGGAAAATTGGTCGAAATGTTTTGTTTTTTTCTGTTTGTCACTAAAACTGAATAATGAAATAACAAACTGTTTTCCCATTTTATAGTTTTTCGTTCTTAATTAAAATTCAAAAAACGATGCACAGACCTTTAAGATGTCAATTCTTTTCAATTCATTTTTTTTTTTTTTCCATGTCTGCATTCATTTTGACATACTTCGCTGTTAAACTCAACCATTCTGAACATTTTTTCTCTTTTCCACAGTGAAATATCCGGAGACAGAGTGGGATTTGGAGCTGTTTTATCTGTTTGACGAAAGGCTTTGCGGTCTCCAGTCTCAGCTAAACCGGGATCACGCCGACACGGGCAAAAATAAATGATATTGTCACCAAGGTATTACTTTAAGCTCGCCTCGTGGTATTCGAATACTATGGGCGAATCGTAATCAGGTATTTTAGCTTACCACAACATCTGGGAGTACGGGGGGAGGGTGATGAGGGGGGTTGGGGGTACGATTCTCCGTTCTATCTCCAAATCTACGCATTGTAATGGAAGTCCACAGACGGAGGGGCCCAGAACAAACACCCGAGATCCCACTCAATCATAGGCAGCTTTGTGTATTGAAAGTTCCATGTAGAAGAAGTAAGTGTAGCGGTTGGTTAGTATAGTTGCATGTTTTAAACAGACGGGGGGAGAATTATAATGTATGGAAGGATTAGCCTAAAGGGCCCATGTTACGCAATTTTCTGAGCTGTTATAATGTTGTTTGCTCATCATAAACATACTCAGACTGCATGCACCTTCACTACAATCAGTTGGAGGATTTTAGTTCCGGAATAGGTGGGTTTCACGTGACGTCATAGAGCTACGTTTGTCAGCACGCAAAATCAGACGGAGGGCAGGAAGTGAACTGACTGGAGGAAAATGACGATGTGTTGTGTAGTTTCCGGCTGTGAAAATCGTTCTAACCGAGAGAAGGAAAAGCGTTTTTTTTAGAGTACCGAATATAGTCGTCCACAAAGGTCAGAAATGGGAAAAGCTTTATTTCTTTCTTTATTTATTGAATAGGGACAGTGCATATTAATGAACAGCTACAACATTGCAGTGTAAACAAGACTGCTCATTTCCATCTGTAGTCCCTAGGCAGATAAGACCACAAACTTAAACAAAGCAAAACCAAGTAACAAATCTATACTAAAAGTGTCCACAAGTCTGGTTTTTTCTTTAGCCACTCTTTTAAGGAGGACTTGAAAGTGGCAAGAGTTGAAGTTTCTCTTATTGATAGTGACAGACTGTTCCAAAATGTTGTGCCTCTGACTGAGAGCACACCTTGTCCGAATGTGGGACGTCACAGTTCCCCCGGGCTGTGGCCCTAGTTCCCATCCCACTCACAGTCTTTAATAAAATCCTGTAATGGAGGAGGGGCAAGTCCATGCAAAACTTTATAGACAAAACATCCATATTTAAAACCAATAAAATTATTAAAATGAAGCAAATTATACTTGTCTAAAATAGTGCAGTGGTGAAATGAAAGTGGTTTCTTGTCCAATATTTTTATGGCTTTTTAAAAAGGTGATTCGATGGGTTTGAGTGTTGTGCAGCAGTGAGTGACCATGTGGTTATGCAGTACTCTATATGAGACAGAATCATGGAGTGTAAAAACATTTGTGCCCCATATAAAGTCATAAAAGGTCTTTCTTGTCTGAAATTCATTAAGTTAAAATTAACAGTTTTTTTAAGGCGCTTAATGTGTTTCTTAAATGTCAATGTCGGGTCCAACGTCAGTCCCAGGTATTTCAACTCTTTGACAAGGCTGAGTTCCACGCCGTCCAGAAAGAGATTGGACCGCTGTAGATCAATTGTTTTTTGCTGAACATCATGCAACAGAACAATGCCGTAAAAAGTGGATTACAAACCTGCGTCTGTGGTCGGGAGGAGCAGAATTTGCTAATGCTCATGTCTGCAGTGACCACTTCAACAAAGGTGTGTTGTTTTTTGCCAAATTGTTTTTTGTGGTTTACCTAAACATAAACGAATCATTAAGGACTAACAGCTAACGACGTTTGTTGACATAAATTGTTTGGATAGAGGTTACTGCCCATACACTGCAGTTTTTTTTTCCATGACGTCTTTACACATAAAACAAGAGAAACACTCACCCCGGCGAAGACCAAACAATAATCATCATTTAGGCGTTTTGCACCAAGGTTGAGGACCCATCCACTGACAAAAAAAGTTCTATGCCTCCAAACGTTTGTACACCTTCACCTGTTGTCTGGTGTAGAACGATGTCTGGAGAACTAGATCGTTCATGATCTCCTCTGCCTCGATTGTCGGCAAATCTTTTACTCCGGTCGAAAATTCTCTCATTTTTTCAGATAGGGTCAGGTCCAATATATTTGTCAACTAACTGCTCATACTTTTGTCTTGCTACTGGCTCTAAATCCTTATAATAAGAACTCTTCTCTGCTTCTCTGTGTTCTCCAGAGCCGTGTTTGTCGTGTTTGTCTTCACTTCCTGCCCTCCACCTGAAATTTGCACATCATCGTGATCACGTGACTGAAACCCTCCTATTGCCCATTTCTACGGAACTAAGGCCCCATCCACACTAGTACATATCTGAGTCGTTTTGGTTGCAGCCACAGTGTTCGTTCACCTACTGAAAACGGCTCCAGAGACGGAACGATTTCGTGCTGCCAGCTCCCACGAATTCATCTGAGTACAGATCTGATCTCGCACTGTGTGGACACCTGAAAACACTGATCTGATGATGTAGGTGTATGCGCCGTGAAGTAATTCACCGCCAAAAAACTAAGAGGCTAGAATATCTGTCCATTCATATAAACTGTCTGTGTACGACCTGCAGATGTTTAATCTCTGACAAGTTTAAAATGAACCATTTCCAACGCAATAGAAGCACAGAACAGACTCACCATCAGCAGAACACCCCTCTGTCACAAAGAGAATACTCATATTCCACTGAGTCATGTCCTTTAGTTCAACAGAAGCTGAACTGCATTAGTAGCACAATAGCAAGCTGATTTTTGATCTTAGTTTATGCAAATGAGCCATGTGGTTTTGTTTCTGTAAAACGTAAACAAATATGGTCAAAGCTGTGTGGATAGAGAAGACTTGTGAACACAGAAACAACATGTCTGGACGCAAATCATTTTGTTGATTCGCTGATACGCGGATTCGTTTCAGTGTAAACACAGTCTTGAAAACAACATCACGACATCACAAGGTAATAAAGGGATACTCGACCATGTGTGAATGCAGCAAAACACAAAAGTCGATGTTATGTTTTTGTGTGTTTTTGATGAGGTAACGAGATTCTAACATAGTGTGTCCTACTACGACCCGAGTCCACATATGTGCACATTTATGTCCAACACAGTTTGGGTTGTTCACGCACTTATTACATAGTTTTTTCAAATCGTTATTCAGTCGTGACTTTATTGTGTTCCATCAAAATGATTAAAACATAAACTGAATGTTTTATAAATCATATGTGAACATCATTTTTTCAGAAAGTACATCAAGTACAAGTACAAGTACAAGTACAAGTTTTTGCCTCATCAGGTCCCAATCAGCCCAAATAACAAAGAGAAATCAATAAATCCAGGCAAGAGTTCAGGTCCTAGGAGATTAAAGAGTCAATTTTGTGAAATATAGAGGGATTATCAGACTACGTCACTGGCTCTACTACGCATGTCTCCTGCAGAAAGAGTCTCTGTTCTGTCTGTGTCATGTCAGTGTCTGATTTCAGCAGATTTCAGACTCTCCCAGGGGCGAGGATGGGTTTATCAATTACTGAGTGGATGTCCGGCTACTGAAGTTTGAGACGTTTCTTCTTGTCATTTACACACTCACCTGCGTTTAACATACGGGTCAATAAGACATGTCCCACTCACTAATGTTGAGGTCTGACGTTCGACGAGTGCGAACATATTTCATTGTGGCCGCTGCTGTCAGCAATAAACACAGAGCAGACCTACTGCCACATGTGGTTGAAGTTTGACCAAAAAAAAGTGCAAAATGCATCTGTATTTGTCACGACATTTGTTTGGTAAATGTGCAGAGGCTAAATCCCACTGCAAAACCAGTAAGTGAATGTACTTCCAGTTAGAACTTGACAAAACACATTTCTTCACTTTGAAGCAGTTTTCTTTCAAGAGGAAGTGGGATTAAAGAAGAGGGTCTGAAACTGTGGGAGAGGGTCCAAAAGAGTGTTTCAGTACAGTTTGCTTGGCTTTGTCGTAGGCAGATCATTTTGACTTGCTCATTTTATAAGTACTGTGGGCTTCCCTGGTGTAAAAAGCAGCTACTAACTTGAAAACTACCAATACATGACATCACAAGGTGGAATGGAGCATTTTGAGCGTTGGAGATGTACTGACTAATAATAAAGTGTTACTCAAACATATGTAAATGAAACAAAACACAACTCCAGGTCTGTTTTTGAGGCAGTAACAGTATTTATGACACGATTTAAAGCTCAACAGAGTCACTTTTGGTGTAATCCACAGGTGTCAAACATAAGGCCCGGGGGCCAGATCTGGCCCTCCAAGACCTTTAATGTGGCCCTCGGCTGATTTTCTACTAAAATATTTTAATTATATTTTCTATTAAAATCTTGTTAATTTTCTGTGGTGTTTATCACAGCAGCGTCTCCAGCGTCTCTGTACGTGGCCCCTCCCACCAGAGCAGCACAAATGAAGACTTGTCTCTTTCCAAACGCTCTTAAAGGACGATCGTTTTGACTGTTGACCGTGACACCCTCATCAGAAAAATGTCCAACATGAGAAAAGTGGAGCCGAGTGCAGGCCCCCGGACCAAAATGAGTTTGACACCCCTGGTGTAATAGGGCAGAGGCAGTGTTGGGAAGGTGACTTTTCAAATGTAATCCCCTACAGATTACAGATTACATATCCCAAAATGTAGTTTGTAATGGAATCCATTAAATTACTTAAAGTGAGTAACGTAATCTGATTACTTTGGATTATTTGATTTGTTGTAGAGAAGCAAAGACTAGAAAATCTCAATGTATATGTAATGTATTATTGATAGAAGACGAGGAGACACGTCCACACAGCAGGATTTACTCCTGTTAAATCCTGGTTTAGATCTGGTTTAGTCCTGGTTTTAGACCTGGTTTAAACCTGGTTTAGTTCTTGTTTTAGACCTGGTTTAAACCTGGTTTAGTTCTGGTTTTAGACCTGGTTTAAACCTGGTTTAGTCCTGGTTTTAGACCTGGTTTAAACCTGGTTTAGTTCTGGTTTTAGACCTGGTTTAAACCTGGTTTAGTCCTGGTTTTAGACCTGGTTTAGTCCTGGTTTTAGACCTGGTTTAAATCTGGTTTAGTCCTGGTTTTAGACCTGGTTTTAGACCTGGTTTAGTCCTGGTTTTAGACCTGGTTTAAACCTGGTTTAGTTCTGGTTTTAGACCTGGTTTAAACCTGGTTTAGTCCTGGTTTTAGACCTGGTTTAGTCCTGGTTTTAGACCTAATTTAAACCTGGTTTAGTCCTGGTTTTAGACCTGGTTTTAGACCTGGTTTAAACCTGGTTTAGTCCTGGTTTTAGACCTGGTTAATACCTGGCTTTAGACCTAGTTTAGACTATAGCCCAAAATGTGAAAACAGGAAAATACCACACTGTAATCCAATTACCACTCACTGAAACAGTAACTGTAACTGAATACAGTTACTCATAATTTGTACTCTGATTACGTAACTCCAGTACATGTAATCTGTTACTCCCTACACTGGACAGAGGTAGTGACGAGGCGTTTCTTTCTCTGTTTTAAATGGTACAATAACAGCTCTGGACTGGTGAGACGACTCCTTATGTAATATGCATTAAACACAGACACGGTGGATCAGTTTGGACTCTGTGATGTGTTTGCATTATGTATGTTACTGTGTATGTAGGAGTCAGTAAACATATGCACAATATAACACTACTGGGAGACATGATTAGAAACACTGTCTGTTCATTAAGGATCCACTGTGGAGTAATAAATAGAAATGTATCATCCCATCTTTATTTACATTTTTCTTTAGGAGAAAAACTAAAAACGAAAAGGCAAAAGTCAACATCTAATACAATATATTTCTAATTATTAAATGAGTACAGTATCTTGAAGAATTATTATGAATGAACATTTTGACTCCTGTGCTCTTGTTTTTTTAACCTTCTGTACGTGACCTTTCATGTTTCAAATACGAAAATACAACATCATAAAATTCCCAAGGCCACAGGTAAGTTTGTTCATAAAGGACAGAAACGTGACTTTAAAAGATGTAATTAAAGTTTTTTTGTAGATTTATGGAGAATTGTCACATGGGAGCACGGGGGACATACAGTTATCCGTTAGAAGAGTTTGAACACGGCCTTGGAGAGATCGCTAAATTATTCAAACAGGCATGGATGACATCTAAAACCTCTTCAGGAAGGTTTTTTTTTTTCCAGGGAACCCTTCCAGACTCAAGGCCAGTTTTACATTTGTTCTCGCCTGGATTTATTTTATTTTTTTATGTTGCTTTTAAAACTCCCCCTTTTACCCCTTAATGAAGTGTTCTACATCCTTTTTTCACTACAACCTGTTTATCTGTAGTTGTGTCATGTGGCTGTGATAAAAGCAATAGAACCAGAAATACAAATGAAAAAAAAAAATAAATTAAAAAAATTAATAAAATCACACTCTTTCATACGAAACATGGCAAACATGTATAAACAATATTTTGGACATTAAAAAAATAATAATAATTTAGGGCCTTAGCTACAAAAGTGCAAAGTATCAAGTGTGGAAATAAACTCAAAATGTCCTTATTGCCTCAAAACAAACAAAAAAAAGTGCAATGTTCCCATGACTTTCCTGGTGTCAGTCATGTTTACAGCTGGTGTCAGGTCCAGGACACAGAGTCACATCACTTCCTGCATTTCCATGAGGTTTATTACATTTGGATTTGGACATTTGGACTCAAATAAAGCTGAAAATAAAAATAGCAAGAGATGCACAATTACACAGAAAAGATGTGTAATTTTCCATTTATTTTGAACAATAATTGCACTTAAAGCGACTTTTTCAGTTGTTACAAACACAGACGCTCAGAGCATCAACCATTTTGACTCACTACACTCTTTGGCAAAGTTTAAACCAATCAAAATGGACGGAGCGCATGAGTTTGATGGAAAACAAAGTTCTTATTGGACACTTGTTTTTCATCACAGTGTACATGTGATGTAAGATAATTAATGCTGTAGTCAAGAGCGCACTAATCAAAACCAAGAGCAGTTTGAGACCACAGGATCCCGAGACCAGGACAAAGACCGAGACGTCTGAGGGTCAAGACCGAGACAAGACCGAGACTTGTAAAGGTCAAGACCAAGACGAGGCCGAGACCACAGCCCATCAAGACCAAATCGAGACCAGCTTTGTCATTTTAGACATTTATTTGTATTTTTCAGTTATTTTGGCACACATACATCAAAGTTTTTAATCTATATAGATTTTATCGAGTCCAAAGCCTTCAAGACCGAGACGAGATCAAGACTACAAAAAAAAAACAAAATAAAAAAACGGTCTCGCAGCAGGTCTCAAGACCAAGACCAGTCTCAAGTACTACAACACTAAGGATAATGCCAGAAATATGGTCAGAAAGCTACAACTCTCAGCTTTTCAAGGGAAATAAAAAGCAAGTTTCTACCTTTTATGATTGGAAAGTGATGCACAGTTATATAAAGGATATTCCCAGGTATTGTATACTATACAGTCAAGCAGGAAGGGGTAAAACATGGTAGAAAACTCGAAAAAATACCTCCACTTTAAGGAAAAATCAGGCTTTTAACAGCTACGATGTTGGCGAATTCGTGTACTTACTATGTCTTACTAAAGTCAAAATAATATCAATAAAAACATGGTGCTTCTCATTAGCATACTCCACTTTTTTATTACAAGAGATAGAACGCATTTAGTATGAAATCTTTCCAAAATATTGAATCTCAAAAGTTGATGTATTCTGTTCTTGTAGTCTTGTTGCGCAGACTTCTACCCTCTCATAGTCAAATTAAACATTCCCAAACGACGCAACCTTCCAACATTTAAAAAACTTCACGCAAACTTGATTTTCATAACAACGGCAGACCCACATCACCGTCTGACCCTACACCAAAACCTATACGCCAACCTCGGAATTGTCCAAAATTTCCATCACCCATAGGAACTTTGAAAAACCCACTTATAAAATGGTGATTGTGCTTGCGTGGTCACAGGATTTTTTCGGAGGTGCGTTAGCCGCCCCCTCTGCTGGCACCGGCTATGCCCACGTTCAGAGCTTCGTCGGTGGGCACGGCGAGCTCCACACGCCCCTACCAACCTCCGATGCTAATTCCGCTTGCTTATTTTGTGTTTGGTCTCCCCTCTGGCTCCTAATTAATGCCTGATCGAAACTGCTGAACTGAGCTGGTAGGAGAATTTCATGAATATTAAAATCGACCCTGATGTTTTTCGTTTTTTTCACACTTTTTGTTGATTTTTTTATTTTTTTTTTAGTTGCCGGGCGCTGTTTATTTTGCGAAGTGGTGTAACAGTGCTGGCGGGGAAGAGCTGAGCCAATTTTGAGCGGGACTTTTTTCGGGCCGCCTCAGTTTTGTTTGTGCAGGTGTTGGTCCATAGTGTTGTCGTAGGGTTAAATCAAACATTATTTTGTTTGCAAATAAATAAACAACAAACAACTAAGCAAAATAAATCACAAGTGGGTACTGTGCTTCAAAGTGTGTTGACAAAAATTTACAAATTGACATAAATTTGACAATTTCATTTGAAAATTAGATGTGTACATGTACAAGTTTGCATTTTAAATTTGGATCTGTAAAGCTTTCTGGTAAAATCTGGGTTCTGAAATTTACGGTTTTGAATCTGATTAGTTTTCGATCTAGACATAAAGCTCCACTGCGTAACATTTCAAAGTATGTTGTCCAAAAGTAGCAGATAAACAAAACAAAAAACAAAACACTTACAGTATCAGAGGTGGGACCAAGTCGTCGTTTTGCAAGTCTCAAGTAAGTCTCAAGTCTTTGACCTCAAGTCCGAGTCGAGTCTCGAGTCACTGGCCCATAAGTCCAAGTCAAGTCCAAGTCGTCTGCGTTGAGCTTCAAGTCATTTAAAATCTTTAAACCAAAAAAGTACCAAATATAGCTTTGGTTTTTGCCATATACATGAATTTTACTGAATTGTACTAGAAAAAATCAAAGTATATTTATATATGAGTATTTATATAAGAGTTGTACAAATTAAAAGTTTTCTTTTTAAAATATCTTGACAAGAGTATGAATTATTAACTCTCAGAATGGAAAGAATTCTATGGAGTAAGAAAGCTTTCAAAAATATTCATGCGCATAGAATAGAAATCGGTGCATATTTGTCTGTAGTTGTGCATAAAATAAATATTCATAAACTCTCAAATGAGTCCAGTCGTACATAAAATAGATTGTGTGTATTTTATCCATCAGAATATTGAAAAGTTACGACGTCAAGAATTACAATTATGAAATGAAAATTTACAATTACGCTTTCATCAGTACGAATTCACAGACGGGACTTGACTGTCAAAAATACATCATCACTTCACAGACATTATTCCATCGAACAGAAGAAACATCGATCGAGATCAAGACTGCGCATGTTTAAGTTTGTAGCAGAGTAAAAACAGAGTAATGACACAACAAGGAGCTACAACAGCGACCAACAAGTGGGTTCATTCAAATTTATTGTAAAAATGTTTTGTCTTGCCACATTGAATTCGTGAACCGAGAGCTGCTGTGTGATATTGTGTAGAAACACCTCCTCTGAACGGGAAACTGCACTCTTAGTAGAAACAAAGTGGAGTCAGTTGGAAACATCAGACGTAACATTATCCCAGGGATAATTAGCAAATATCAGCGTTTTCTGCATGTTTAGATTAAAACATTCACGGCTACAGCCACAGCGAGCATCAGTCAGTCTTCACTTCAGCTGCATTTCTCGCATGAAATGACCAACAGTTCCTCAGGACGCTGAAATGTCCCAGTTTACACCAAACACCAAACTGTCCTGGTTACAGACGTCACAGCTAATGAAATGTTACACATTACACTTTAATGC